>NC_051311.1:161081645-161381645 GCF_015220235.1 Choloepus didactylus | reverse complement strand
ACTAAATGTCATTAAGATGTCAATTCTACCCAAACTCATCTACAGATTCAATGCAATCCCAATCAAAATTCCAACAACCTACTTTGCAGACTTGGAAAAGCTAGTTATCAAATTTATTTGGAAAGGGAAGATGCCTCGAATTGCTAAAGACACTCTAAAAAGAAAAACGAAGTGGGAGGACTTACACTCCCTGACTTTGAAGCTTATTATAAAGCCACAGTTGCCAAAACAGCATGGTACTGGCACAAAGATAGACATATAGATCAATGGAATCGAATTGAGAATTCAGAGATAGACCCTCAGATCTATGGCCGACTGATCTTTGATAAGGCCCCTAAAGTCACCGAACTGAGCCATAATGGTCTTTTCAACAAATGGGCTGGGAGAGTTGGATATCCATATCCAAAAGAATGAAAGAGGACCCCTACCTCACCCCCTACACAAAAATTAACTCAAAATGGACCAAAGATCTCAATATAAAAGAAAGTACCATAAAACTCCTAGAAGATAATGTAGGAAAACATCTTCAAGACCTTGTATTAGGAGGCCACTTCCTAGACTTTACACCCAAAGCACAAGCAACAAAAGAGAAAATAGATAAATGGGAACTCCTCAAGCTTAGAAGTTTCTGCACCTCAAAGGAATTTCTCAAAAAGGTAAAGAGGCAGCCAACTCAATGGGAAAAAATTTTTGGAAACCATGTATCTGACAAAAGACTGATATCTTGCATATACAAAGAAATCCTACAACTCAATGACAATAGTACAGACAGCCCAATTATAAAATGGGTAAAAGATATGAAAAGACAGTTCTCTGAAGAGGAAATACAAATGGCCAAGAAACACATGAAAAAATGTTCAGCTTCACTAGCTATTAGAGAGATGCAAATTAAGACCACAATGAGATACCATCTAACACCGGTTAGAATGGCTGCCATTAAACAAACAGGAAACTACAAATGCTGGAGGGGATGTGGAGAAATTGGAACTCTTATTCATTGTTGGTGGGACTGTATAATGGTTCAGCCACTCTGGAAGTCAGTCTGGCAGTTCCTTAGAAAACTAGATATAGAGCTAGCATTCGATCCAGCGATTGCACTTCTCGGTATATACCCGGAAGATCGGAAAGCAGTGACACGAACAGATATCTGCACACCAATGTTCATAGCAGCATTATTCATAATTGCCAAGAGATGGAAACAACCCAAATGTCCTTCAACAGATGAGTGGATAAATAAAATGTGGTATATACACACGATGGAATACTACGCGGCAGTAAGAAGGAACGATCTGGTGAAACATATGACAACATGGATGAACCTTGAAGACATAATGCTGAGCGAAATAAGCCAGGCACAAAAAGAGAAATATTATATGCTACCACTAATGTGAACTTTGAAAAATGTAAAACAAATGGTTTATAATGTAGAATGTAGGGGAACTAGCAGTAGAGAGCAATTAAGGAAGGGGGAACAATAATCCAAGAAGAACAGATAAGCTATTTAACGTTCTGGGGATGCCCAGAAATGACTATGGTCTGTTAATTTCTGATGGATGTAGTAGGAACAAGTTCACTGAAATGTTGCTATATTATGTAACTTTCTTGGGGTAAAGTAGGAACATGTTGGAAGTTAAGCAGTTATCTTAGGTTAGTTGTCTTTTTCTTACTCCCTTGCTATGGTCTCTTTGAAATGTTTTTTTTATTGTATGTTTGTTTTCTTTTTAACTTTTTTTTTCATACAGTTGATTTGAAAAAAGAAGGGAAAGTTAAAAAAAAAAAAAAAAAGAAAAAAGACAAACAAGGAAAAAAAAAAAAAAAAGATGTAGTGCCCCCTTGAGGAGCCTGTGGAGAATGCAGGGGTATTTGCCTACCCCACCTCCATGGTTGCTAACATGACCACAGACATAGGGGACTGGTGGTTTGATGGGTTGAGCCCTCTACCATAAGTTTTACCCTTGGGAAGACGGTTGCTGCAAAGGAGAGGCTAGGCCTCCCTGTATTTGTGCCTAAGAGTCTCCTCCTGAATGCCTCTTTGTTGCTCAGATGTGGCCCTCTCTCTCTGGCTAAGCCAACTTGAAAGGTGAAATCACTGCCCTCCCCCCTACGTGGGATCAGACACCCAGGGAAGTGAATCTCCCTGGCAACGTGGAATATGACTCCCAGGGAGGAATGTAGACCCGGCATCGAGGGATGGAGAACATCTTCTTGACCAAAAGGGGGATGTGAAAGGAAATGAAATAAGCTTCAGTGGCAGAGAGATTCCAAAACGAGCCGAGAGATCACTCTGGTGGGCACTCTTACTCACACTTTAGACAACCTTTTTTAGGTTCTAAAGAATTGGGGTAGCTGGTGGTGGATACCTGAAACTATTAAACTACAACCCAGAACCCATGAATCTCGAAGACAGTTGTATAAAAATGTAGCTTATGAGGGGTGACAGTGGGATTGGGAATGCCATAAGGACCAAACTCCACTTTGTCTAGTTTATGGATGGATGTGTAGAAAAGTAGGGGAAGCAAACAAACAGACAAAGGTACCTAGTGTTCTTTTTTACTTCAATTGCTCTTTTTCACTCTAATTATTATTCTTGTTATTTTTGTGTGTGTGCTAATGAAGGTGTCAGGGATTGATTTAGGTGATGAATGTACAACTATGTAATGGTACTGTAAACAATCGAAAGTACAATTTGTTTTGTATGACTGCGTGGTATGTGAATATATCTCAATAAAATGATGATAAAAAAAAAAAAAAAAAGCTATGCTTTAACTTTGCTGTGATGAACCCTCGTGCGGTTCACACTGGCCAGGGCCCCTCAGGAAGCTGACGGCCAAGCCCCAGGACAGGCCCACATCCCTCTCAGTCCCCAGTAAGTCAGGCTAGCGTGTGCCAGCAAAAGGTAGCCAGAGGATAATTTTAGACTTGTTATTTTTTAAGACAGAAATGAGCTTAGGAGCCTAATGTGCTGAAGTTGTAAAAACGGAATTTTATATATCCCACATGCCAGACGGACACTTGGCATCACGATTCCCTTTTAAAGCTGGTGGCCTGGAGCGGAGGGAAGGGGCGTGAATGTGGTTTCTTCCCAACTTCTTTTCCCTACAATGAATACTTTCAAAGACAGTGACAGAAATAAAAGTCTAAGAAAATACAGCTGGAACAATAATATTTAATTTCTATTTGACTTTACTTTTTTTTCCCCTCCTAAGGTATTTTATGCCTCAGAAGAAAAACAAGGAATTAATCTTGCAAAAGTAAAATGTGATGAATCACACTCCAAAAGAAGCTATCTTGTCTTTTTTTTCCTGTTTCTCCTATACAGCTACCTGAAATTTCATTGTAGCTTTTTAAGAGGATATATCCTGATGGTTAAAACAAAAACAAACTAAAACCCATATCTGGCCTCATCTCCTAGGTAGCTAGATGAAAATTTCAAAAATTTCATCATAGCTTTTCTAGAAGAGGACACATCCTGATGGTTAAAACAAAAACAAAATGACACCTAGACTCAGTCTTGTTTGGAGAAGTTGGCACAATAGAACATGGGTTTGTCTGTACACAGGTATCTTTACTAAATATCTAGGAAATGGAAGAAGTCACGCTTTTAGAGTCCAGTCGGAAAAATCACACAGTGAAACATTTTTAGATGGGTCTACTCAAAGAAATAATCTTAAATGTGTTGTTAAGATTAGGGAAATGAAAATAGTAACTGTGACCATTTATCAAGCATCTACTGTTGCTGGCAATGAGGTTAAGTGTTTCAACACAGCATTTCTCGCAACCCTACATGGCAGATATCACCGTCTCTGAGCTACAGAAGAATCAAGGGGTGGATTCCAACTCAAGCCTGTCTGTCCTGAATTTGGAGCCTTCTGCACAACATCACTCTTGCAAGCACAATCAGAGAAGAGGGCAGCCTCACCCAGCACATCAGCCTGGTTTAGAAAACTGGATCAACTGAATATGGAGCCTCTACAGAGTTGTCTCGAACCTGGCTTTTGCTAAGAACCTTCCACAGTCTTTCCAGCTGGCCAAGACACTGTAGCTGATGGTGATGGCCATTGGAATTATTGCAACAAGAGCAAGGGATAGAAAAGTAGCAATAGGGACAGAGCATCCGGCCACATCAGAGCCCTCAAAACAGTGGTGAGTACCATTTTCACAGAAGGCCAATTCAGGAGATTAAGTCTTTCCAGGCCATTTCCCACCCCCCCCACTTAAGATGACAATAGCTTCATTGAGTTCATGCACATTCTTACAACTTCTATCATCTACTTAACTGAATAGAAGCATAGCAATGAGAAAATTTGGCAGTGCTATTTTTCAGCCACGAAACTATTCATCTCTAGGCATTTCTGAGAAATAACTGTAAGGGAAGAGCTTGATGGTTTTTCTTCCTGAGGTCAAGATACTTCGAGCCAATGTGGTTTCCCACTGACCATGGGCAGCTTGCTAACGAACCCTCACTGTTTTAAGTCATTCATTGCCTTTCTCCAATCCACCATCCACCAAACTAGCCCCCTGGGGATTAATTTCATTTCCTGGGTATCTTGATCCCAGTCTTCTGATCATTGGAAAGGCATGGCCCAGCTCCAACCCTGCCTGTGAAACATCAGTCTTTCCAAGGTAATCCCAAAGGTGATGAGCCCTACATGCCACCAAAATCACACTTCCCAAGAACGACACCCATGCCGCGGTGTCATCCCCTTCAGTGAGGACTGTGCAGCCCCTGTGGACAGACACCAGGATGTCATAGGGGCCAGACACAGGATGCTGATCACGCCAGGAGGCAGCCCCTCCTCCCAAGTTCTCCCTTTTGCACATCTCATGTCTTGGTAAAAAGTGATATATTACCCAGTTGCTCAAAAATACGAATGATTGCAGATTTTTAAAAACTGCCTTTAGGCTGAACAAGCCCACATGTCATCGGTCAATTCCACCACCAGTCCTTATCACGAAGAGCTGTGCTTTCGTATCTGAAGACACAGAAGAGGGCAGTGCCGAGGCAGCAGGGTCCTTGTCATTGTAGAACAAACCCGTTAAAAAGAGGGATGGCTCTCCTTCCTTTCTGACCTCCATCTTTTGTGGCTTGGGATTGGAACAGGGCTGGGGGTGTCCGTGCAGGTGCCAAAGGTACTGGTCTCCTCTCCTCACTCACTAGTTGTGGTGGTGGTGACGCTGGCCGAGCTGCTGGTGCGTTGAAGCAGCCAAAAATGACATATCCCACACTGGAATGTTTGGCCAGTGCCCATTCCCCTGCCAGCTCTTTCATTAGTACTGAGTTTTTCCTATAAAAATTTAAAGAACTCTACATTTTCCCCTGCAGCCATGCCATAAAGGGTAGGTCTTGCTTTGATTCAAAACCACACCCAGTCAACAGTTCTCTGACATCCTCACGCCCACAAGGAACCCAAGTGCTCAAGCGTGGCACAAGTCCCAGGAGGCCGGGCCTTCCCGACATACCTTGTTCTCTCGAAATATCTGGCTTGTACCAGAACTTGGATGTGTCTTGAACAAATTTCACTGTCACGTGTTTTTCACCTGGATTATCTGCAAAACAAAATTCAAAAAGTGTTAACTGCAAAGGGTGTCTTTTTATTGCCACATCTCACCTCTGATTATTAATATAGAGGCTCAAAGTTCAATTTCCAGGGCAGGGATGGGCGTGTGGTAAAAGGACAGAAAACTACATTGGAAACGACTATCTTGGAGATGGCGGAAACCACTTCAATAACACTCAACGAATACAACATAAGACTTTGGTTAGGACTTTGCAATAAATTTTTTTAAAATACAGAGAAAGATATAAGGTAAGATTGGTGTTATTTGATCAGTCTTGTTATTTCTTATACATTTGAAATCTCTCATAATTAATTTTTGAATGAAGTCATTTAATTTACAAGAGAAAGTTATTTTAGAGGAACAATGATTCTGAGTGAAAAGAACCACCGCAAATGACTGCTTTATGCAGTGTTGGAATGCATCTAACTTGAACAGATGCAGAAGCCAAGATGAATGAATAAGAAGCACCAGATCAATATTTTGCTTGTGTGATAGTGAGACGGAAAAGCTGGGATTCACACAGACAGACTTAAGGACTCTGGATTTTTCTTTCAAGGCGATCAGCCCAGTAATAGACATTGGGCTCTGGTGGGAACTGCATTCCAGTTCATTTAATCCATCCCAGGGGCCCTTCCTTTCCAGAGTGAAGCTGGAGGTGAGTCCTTCTACAAGAGAGGAAACACGCCTACCTGGCAAAGGTGAGGCTGCTTCTGAAGCCTTGGAAAATTCTGGAAGGACGTTGGGGAAAGGGATGCTGATGGTGCTCCCACTGTGGGGGCTGGAGAAGCCGCTGGAGGACGGGGAGACGGAGCCAAATGAACGGTCTCCCTCTGAGGCTCGCTTCTTCTCAGGAAGGGGTGGCTGCCCGGGGAGGGTCACCCCGGGGCCCTGCAGGCTGGGGCCGTGCTGCCCGCTGTGTCCAGCTGCCACTGTGAGAAAGCTGTGGGACAGGAAGCCATTGTCGGCAGCCCCTGCTGCTGTCAGCGGGGCACTGGGGGTGGCGGATGCTCCGTGGGAACCAGCCAGCAGGGCCCCTGGGTCTGCCCCAGGCAGCAGACCACTGCCCACTGCAGGACCACTGAAGCTCAGGAAGGCCTGGCCGCTCGGTGTGGCCAGAGCGCCTGGCGGCTCTGCCAGCGTGTGCTCATGGCTGTTGAAGGCGACCTGGAGCTCTGGAGGCGGGAAGTGGGACAGCATGGGCGAGTCTTTGACGGGGCCGGAAAACTCCGAGGTGCCAAGGACACTCCCCGTGGGCCGGCTGCTTCCCAGCATAATGACAGCGGACTTAGGGCTGGTCTCTAACCACTGGTGTTCTGCAGTGCTTAAAAGACAAACCAAAAGAGAAGGCGAGGTGCCTTATGAGAGGCTTCGGATCGGCAACAACATGTTCTTCAAGATAAGTGCAATTAGTTCCCACTCTTTGAAGTCCTCCCCAGCCCGCTGCCCTGCACCCCAGGATGTGTGTGTGCACCCATAGGGAAATCAGTGAACCCCTTCACCGTGGTCCTGCAATCCTGGGTGCCAGTGTCAACCATGGCACGCGTCACTATGCAGAGCACCGTTTGTTTATTGTGTGTCTTGTATTTCCCCATTTTGTTCATCTTCCCTGATTTCTAACATGGGTGCCTGGCACACAGTTTTCAAAAAGTTTGTTGGATGAACCAGCTGACCGAGGGATGCCAATGAGAATATCGGAAATTACCATACATTTAAGAATACAGAAAGTTGGGTAGCAAAACACCAAGTAATAGATGCATAGTTCAGTAACAAATGCTTATTGGGCACATACTCTGGGTGGGTGATACCAAGTGCTTGCCTGAGATGCTTTTTAAAATGAGAAAGGAGGTGAAATTAAGGAAGTTAAAGAAGGAGCAATATAATATGCCCATACACAAAGAAACGTATCCCTATTCTGGATAAGAGGAGTGGCACCGCATACAAATTTATGCACTGGCAATGCCTGCATAAGGTAAAAATAGGACATTTCTCTCTCTCCGTGGCCCCCTTCCTTTCTGTGCTCCCAATCCCACTGAAATTGATTTTTCTACATTGCCCTCTATTTCCAATGTGTTCCTGTATGTTCCCCTACACCGGCATAAATGCCATGCTTCCATGAGCCAGCCTCGTCTTGCACGTGGGCCCTAGAGCCTGTCTCCGCCCCAACCATCACTCCAATTTCCAGCCCTGGGCAGGGCCTCCTTCCTGGCCCTAGATGCAGAGAAGAGCCGGAGACGCAGCACGAACTTGCCCCACCACAAACTCCGTTTCCAACCTCAGTTCAGACCCTGTGGTCAGGCAGTGCTTTTACGGATACCCAGGTTTTAACTTTCCAAATCTCGGTCAACTCAGCAGCTAACTGGAGCTGTCTCAGTTTTCCCCTTGAACCCAGTTCTAAATCCATGCTCATTTCTACAGCTCTCTGCCTCTTAACAACTGGAGCCTACCTTAGGAATGAAAAAATCCTTATTCATCATTATAATTTCAAAGAGTGACTTTTTTCAATTGACAATGGTAGCCTAATGGGAAAACAAGCTTTCCACGTTCCCGTCATCTTGGTGAGCATTTTTAAGGGGTGCAAAGACCCATCTTCCTACCTCTCTCTCCTCTGGGCAGGGCTGTTACTTGCAATGGTGCAGGCAGACGTAAAAGCCTGTTGAAAGGCAGGCGTGGTTGGCATGTCGGCCCGAAGCATGGCAGACTTGGATCCAGTAGGGCTCTCTGACATCCCTACGGAATGGTTCCGGATCTCAGAGCAGCCACGTGGTTCTGTACCAGGACAAAATAAAAGACAGACAGACCTTTGTTAAAGGATTTGCTGGGTTGTATAACTTCAGGCTCTTTTCTTGTCCATTTCTGAAAGCTTTAAGTGTCCATGTCTCTACTGAACCAGTACAGTGAAAGAGATGGCAGGTTTGCTCTTGCTTGTCTCTGCTTCCAAAACGGGAGATACCTAGTGTCAATTCCCACATGTGGTTTTCAACAAATTATGGTTAATTCATCAACTTAATGATGGAATATGTGATAAGTGTCATGTCTATTGGGCTGGTCCTCTCAAGGCTTCTGTCACTAGTTTAAAGCCAGTTTACTCATAATTACTTATGGTGTTTATAAACAAGTGCACTTCTCAATTAGTAAGTGGCAAGGCCTTTCTTTGCAAGCCAGCAAAGAATGTGTGGCCAGAGGGAAAACCCTCTACCAAAGCAACTCACTCTCTAAAAAGGGCAGGACCTATAGGTGCCAGGCCAGGGAGGGGTTCACTTAACCCTTGTGCCGGTTTGGATGTATTGTGGCCCCCAAGATTCCATTATCCTTGATGCAATCTTGTGGGGGAGAATGATTAATCTTTTTGATTGGGGTGTGACCTTTTGATTGGATGTTTCCGTGGAGACGTGCCCCACTCAACTGTGGGTGATCGCTTTGATTGGATAATTTCCATGGAGGTGTTACCCCACCCATTGAGGGTGGGTCTAAATTAAATCACTGGAGCCATATAGATGAGCTGACAAACAGAGGGAACTCAGTGCAGCTGTGAGTGACATTTTGAAGAGCAACCGAGAGTGACATTATGAAGAGGAGCTACAGCCAAGAGGGACAGTTTGAAGAATGCGCAGGAGCTGAGAGAGGAGCCACAACTTAAAAATTTTGAAGATAACCATTGAAAGCAGACGCCAGCCACGTGCCTTGCCAGCTAACAGAGGTTTTCTGGATGCCATTGGCCATCCTCCAGTGAAGGTACCCAATTGCTGATGACTTACCTTGGACATTTTATGGCCTTAAGACTACAACTTTGTAACCAAACAAACCCCCTTTATAAAAGCCAATCCATTTCTGGTATTTTGCATAAGGCAGCATCAGCAAACTGGAACACCCTTCCATTTGGTTCCAAGAATATCTGTGGCCATGTGGTCACTGTACACTGAGCAATGAGCAGGGGTCATGCACTCTGGGTTGTGCTTTCTACAAAATACCACCGAGCTTCAGGACAGCCCAGCCCAGTGCTACTATCATCCCGTGAGGTTTAAGGAAACACCATCACCCACATGGAGAACGTGACGCAGAGCTGGGATGAGAACCTGCCCCATCTGATGCCCAAACGCATGTATACTTCACGGAACTGCACGCATTCCATTTATAAAACTTCTGCCCCGTATATGATCTAGGCTCTCCATTATTTTTTGATACCTTCCTTTCCCATTATTTCTGGATGCTTTAAACTTGTCTTAGATGAAAAACTTTGGGTGATCCATGTTGGTGATGGTAGCACAATAGTGTGAGTGTCATGAATACCATTGAATTGCATATTTGAAGTGGTTAAAATGGGAAATTTGAATTGTATATATATATATATATGCAACTACTACAAAAGTTTTTTTAAAACAAACAGCAACAAAAACACACCTTAATTTTTGTTTTTTTGTTTTAGATTTTTTTTTTTTAGTAGGCTTTAAGAACTGGACACATCTGCCACAGCCAATAAAATAATATTATGAGAAATACAGGTCATTTTTGCTGTCTGCTTTAAAACAAGGGAAGATTGATAAGAAAGGTTTCCATATTGTTCCTATTACTCAACTCCTGCAGAGACGGCATCAAAATTTAGAGGTTCCCAAAAGCCTTTGCTTCCACCTTGATGCACAAGTGTGCTTTAAATAAGTATGCTAATTTAATTACCCTGAATAAAGGCTATTTCTCTCTGAAAATAAAAACTTATAATAAAATGTGACACCAGAATCACACTCTTTATAAAAATGTGAATTTCCATTTACTAAGAATCAAAATTAAGGGATTCCCAAAAGCCTTTGCTTCTACCTGCATGTCCAAGATTATTTCCTAATATGCTTTAAATAATTAGGTTAATTTAATTATCTTGAACAAAGGCTATTTTTTCTCTTCAAATGAAAACTTATAATAATAAAATGTGACACCAGAATCACACTCTTTATAAAAATAGGTATTTCCATTTACTAAGAATTCCTTGAAAGGAATTATCCGTGGCATGAAAATAAAATATCTCTAGGTTTGCATTAAATTCAAGTATCAATAAGAACCCATCTGTAGATTATCCGGATGGGGTAAGAAATAAGATCCCCAATGTGAGCAAACTATTCTCCAGTCCACTCATGCGACTGCTCAAAGGCAGGATGTGATTTTAATGTTTTTTTTTTTCAAAATGGATCTCTTTACAAAATTGGCCCTATGAATTCACAAATGGAATTACTAAAATGGTTACACTTTGTTCCACTAAAGTAAACAGCCTCCCACTCCACCGAAAGAGAAAAGAAATGCTTTAAAAACTTACCGTGTTACCACATATGGGGAACAAGACACTTTTTCTGTCATATGCCAGCATTTCAAACAGAATTAAAGATTAATGGCTTACCTTTTTTTAATTTAGCAGCATATTTCCCTAATTAAACTTTATAGATTTCTGAGATAGTAATCAGCACACACAACACGTGCAACATGTGGAAATTTTAGTTTCTAAAGCATCAACATTCTTGGTTATCTCACAGAGAGAAAGTGCACTGCAAAACATGTCTTTAAAAACAAAACTGCTTTATGTTTTGAGGTATAACTGACTTACCAAAATGTGCAGATATGTAAACTGTACAAGTTTTGACATATGTAAAATCCATGAAATCATCACACAACCAGCTAATTAACATATCCATCACCACCAACAGTTTCCTGGTGCCCCTCTGTCACCCCACCCCTTCTTCTAACCCCAAGCAATCAGTGATCTGGTTTCTGACACTTTCCACTAGCTTGCATTTCCTTGAATTTTATATGAATGGAATCATACAATATGAATCCTTTTTTTATTTTTGCCTACTTTTACTCAGCATAATTATTCTGAAATGTATCAATAGCTCATCCCCTTTGTTGCTATGTAGTTTACCATTATATGGATATATAATTTTTGTTTATCCATTTTCCTGTCAATGGGCATTTTGGTTGCTTCCAGTTTGGGGCTCTTACAAATAAAGCTGCTAAGAACATAGATATTTTTTGCACTGAAATATACTTTCAATTCTCTTGGGCAAATGCCTGTTAATGGATTGGGTAGATTACAAGGAAGGCATACATTTAACTTTTCAAGAAGCTACCAACCTGTTTTCTAGAGCGGTTGTACCAATTTACATCCCCACCAGCAATACAAGTAGGCTCCTGTCCCTACAAATCCTGGTCAACACTTGATAGGGTCAATCTTTTTAATTTTAGCCATTCTAGTGAAATGTAGTAATGTCTGCTTGCGGCTTTAATTTTCATCTTTTAATGACTAATGATGTTGAGCACTTTTTTTGTGTGCTTGCTGATCATTTTTATGTCTTCTCTAGTGAAATGTCTATTCAAATTATTTGCTTATTTTAAAATATATATATTCTGGACACAAGTTCTTCCATAGATATATTATTTGCAAATATTTTCTCCTGTTCTTCCATCTGCATTTTTATTCACTTAACAGTATCTTTCAAAAAGCACAAGTTTGTAATTTCAGTAAAGTCCAATTTATCAAATTGCTATATTATGGATAGTGCTTTTTGTGTTGCATCTACAAAAATCTTTGCCTAGCCCTAAGTCACAAAGGTTTTTTCTATGTTTTATTCCAGAAGTTTTATAGTTGTGAGTTTCACACTTAGGCAGATAATCCATTTTCAGTTAATTTTTGTGTATGGTGCAAGGTATGCATAAAAGTTTCGGTCTTTTTTTCACATGGATATCCAATTGTACTGATACTGTTTGCTGAAAAAGACTATCTTTTTTTTTTATCACTGAATTATTTTTGTGCTTTTCTCCAAAATCAGTTGTTCTACATACATGTGTCTATTTCTGGACTCTAGATTCTGTTTCATTTATTCGTTTATCTCATACGAAAGGTATACTGTCTTGACTACGGTAGCTTTATAGTAAGTCTTATATTAAGGTAGTGTTAATCTCCCAAATTTGATTTTCTTTTTCAAAGTCGTTTTGTCCTTTAATTGGGGGTATTTATACCATTTACATTTAATGTGATTATTGAGATGGTTAGGTTTAAATCTATCATTCTGCCACTTGTTTTCTATTTGTCCCATGTATTCTTTGGTTCCCTTTAACCTCCTTTTCTACCTTGTTTAGGATAATTGTATATTATTTTCTGATGCCATGTTATCTCCCTTTTGGGCTTATTAACAGTAACTCCATGTATATAACTAATAAGCCAACAAAGGAGATCAAGTCTTTTAAAAATATACAATTATCCAAAAGAAGGGAGAAAAAAAATCTTTTATTTACCCATGTAGTTAACCATTTTCAGAGCTTTTCATTACTTTAAATTGATCCATATTTCCATCTGGTATGATTTCCCTCTAAGGTACTTCTTTTAACATTTGTTGTAATACCAGTCTGCTGGTAATGAACTCTTCCACACTTCTGTAAGTCTAAAGAAACGTTATTATTTTACCTTCATTTTTGAAAGATATTTTCACTGCGTATAGAATTCTAGACTGACAATATCTATCTATCTGTCCATTGTCCTCTTGCTTGCATGGTTTCTGACAAGAAAGCTCTTGTCATTTTCATAAGTGTTCCTCTGTAGGCAATGTGTCAACTCACCGACCCCTCTGGCTGCATTTAAGACTTTTTTCTTTATCATTGATTTTGAGCAGTTTCATTGTAACACGTCACAGTGTGGTTTTCTTCACTTCTTTTTTTGCAGCACATTTTTCACATTTATTTTTCTTTATGTGCGGTACAGTCCATGAACCTCAGAAAGCAAGTGCAGGAGGAATCATTTCTTTCTGGGGACAGCAATAAAGGCTTCCAGGAGGAAGTGGTATTGGAGGGAAGCCTGGAAGGAAGGACAGGTGGGATTCTGACGGATTGAATGAGGACAAGGAGTGTGCTAGGCTTGACTGTTCCTAGCGCAGGAGCTGCCCAAGGTTCTCTAGGACATTCATGCTATGGAATTAATGAATGACCAAGCAAAGACTCAGAGGAAAAAGGAAAAGCCCGGAGCACGATGTGGAAACACTGCTCAGAGGCTGGTTCAGAGGAGTGGGATGACAGATACATACTGACCAGCCAAGAGGTTCCCACGCCAAGGAGCAGCACAAAACCTCGGAATCAGAAAAATGTGTTTCTCATATGTACCCCCCAGAGCTGCTGTAAGAATGACACGAGTTCATATGTAAAAGAGTGTGGTCCCCGGCACACGCAGAGTTTACTCAGAGACATTAGCGATTTCTATAACCAACGGCGCTGCTGTACATTCAGAGTTGTGCCAAGTTCCCACTCCACGAAGATATAGACAATCCGACTCTAAGACTCAGAAACCCTGACCCTGCTCCTATGGCGCCTGAGAGCTCTAGCAAATAAGAAGAGACTGAAGGAAAATAAATCCTGCTTTGTTCTTCCTACCACTTCACTCGTCCCAGAAAATAGCAAGCCCAGCACTTGCCATGAAAGTGGGCATTATTTATATTCCCCTCGCACCAACTCTGGGGCAATACGACTCTGTTTTGTCCCCTCTTGTTGGAACCATCCCCTCCAAACATGCTACAAGACTTAACCCTTTATTTGAAGAAGAGGGGGTACCCAAAGCGCCAAGGGTCCTTATGTATTCCAAAGTCCTCAGCTCAGGGAGACCTCAGTTTCCAATGCCATTTCTTCTGCAGAAGCTTGGATCCACTGCATGCTCTGAGATGCAAGCCAGCTAAAAGCAACCACCACATGGCTGAATGCCACAGCAATGTAAACCACTCACTAGTTGGGTCTCGGTAGAAAAAGGAGGTGCTCTTCTTTCACAGTTAAGCGGGTTTCTGGCCATATTTTCGGGTCTGCACAGTTACCACTAGTTACAATTATTGCCATTGCAGACAATGATGAGGAAGAAGATGACAGCCACCTTTTACTAATCACCTATCATGTGCCAAGGACAGTGCTTGGCAGATTTGGATATATTATGTCTCCCAAAATGCCATTATCTTTGATGCAGTCTTGTGTGGGCAGGAAATGTACTGGTGTTGATTGGGTTGGAGACTTCTGATTGGATGTTTCCGTGGAGATGTGATCACTCAACTGTGGGCAAGATCTTTCATTGGATAATTTCCATGGAGGGGTGGCCCACCCATTCAGCATGGGCCACGATTAGTTCACTGGAGCACTATGTAAACTCAGACAGAGGGAGTGAGCTTGCTATAGTCAAGAGGGACACTTTGAAGAATGCACAGGAGCTGAGAGGAGCTGCAGATGAGAGAAGTTTGAAGATGGCCATTGAAAGCAGACTTTTGCTCCAGAGAAGCTAAGAGAGGAAAAATGCCCCAAGAGCAACTAAGAGTGACATTTTTGAGGAACTGCAGCCTAGAGAGGCACATCCTGGGAGAAAACCATTTTGAAATCAGAACTTGGAGCAGACACCAGGCATGTGCCTTCCCAGCTAACAGAGGTTTTCCGGACGCCATTGGCCATACTCCAGCGAAAGTACCAAATTGTTGATGTGTCACCTTGGACACTTTATGGCCTTCAGACTGTAACTGTATAATCAGATAAATCCCCTTTATAAAAGCCAATCCATTTCTGGTATTTTGCAATCTGGCAGCATAAGCAAACTGGAACAGTGCTAGACCCTTAACATCTCCACTTTCCTTAGTCTGCACGATACCACGAGATATGGTGCACCCCACTTTGCAGGGGAAGTCAATGAGACTTCCAGAACTTGAGCTCCTTATCTAAGCACTGCTGGAGGAGCTCTGAGTCCACTGCCCCTGCTGGGAATCTAGAACACATAAGAACAGGAACCCTACAGGACTGCGAAGGACATTTAAAATCTCAGTCCAATAAAAGGAAAAATACAAAAGCTAAAAGAGTTAGAGCCACAGGTTGCAACCTGTCCTGCACAGGTTAACTTCATTTCTAGAAATCTGCTCACCCTAAGAGTGGATGTTTGTAGTTTTTTTTGTTCAACTTGTACGCTTGATATTCACAGTTAAACTCCAGGTGAAATTTCCAAAACAACAACTGTGAGCCTGTCAAGCAACTTGTTTCTGAGAGGGTCAGGCCTCCACGTCTCAGCTCTGTACCCAGAGGAGGCCAGGGTATCGGCCCAGGGATGCTTTGGCAGTGATCATGACAATCTGTGCTTCCTAGTTTGGTAGGGAGGTCTTGGATGGCAATCTTCTGTTGGGGGAATTAACCATACGGCTGCTTTCTGAACGGGAAAGTGACAAGGCAGGCTGTTCTTAGCAATGGGCTTAGCACCATCTGTCTTGTTCTAAGTGTCAAAGGCGGGAACGCTTTCCATCGGGAAGACAGGGGATAGGCTTTCCTTCACCCAATTACACCCAGTGCCTTCTCAGAATAGACACGTTTCTTCCAAGGCAAAGCCTCCTTCCTGAAGCAAGGCACACCTCCGCTCATTTACGAGGAGCTTCCCCTCCACAGGACAGACTGAGGCGATGAAAAACAAAAAGGATGCTGTTTCTAGAACATTCTCACTCTGTCAGAGTCCTGCCATCCCATCAGGTCTCGGGCCCCAAACAAACACTCCTTTTAGCTCCCCATCCTCCTCCGACAAAGTCTGACTGGTTTTTCCTTTTCCAATGGGAGCAGGAAGATTCTCACATTTGCCCTTTCCTCCTGAAACACAGCCGAGGAAGGCAGGAGGCTCCGAGGGGTTGGGAAATTCAACCTCATTTCACTTTCTGATTTTTTTCCCCTAAGCCAGCTGGTGCCTCCAGGGCCCTGAGAAGAGTGAGGGGCCGGGCAGAGGGCGCTGGGGGGCAGCTCCCACCAGCAGGCCCGGGTGAGAGTGGCCAGCCTGCTGTCCTCCTGGGAGCTCAGGAATTTCTATGTGAGGACTCCTCTCAGCTTCTACTTCCTCCTTTTCCTTCTCCAGAACACGGGTGACAGAGGGTCACAGTCTCTTTCCCAAAAGCTCTATTTTTATACTTTCATTCAAGCTGCTGCAGTGAGGTTCCGTGGGAAGCTGGTTAACACGTGCTCTCTGCCATATACTATTTACATGATATGTCAGTTAACAGGAAGAAAAGAACCTTCTGTGGGCTCACTCATCCCCAAAGCCCTGGGGCCCGGCTAAAGGCCAGAGACCTAATTATGGAAAGAATTGTCAGATACATTTAAAAAAAAAAGAAAAAGGAGGGATTTTACAAAGTATAACCCTGCCATATGATTCTTATCTGTAGATAAAGGAACCATAACTTAACTAAACAAAAATCTGGGTATGTGACACAACATTTTCCTGTCTTCTCAATTATGTAAAAAAATCTTATAAAGGTATAAAAATTGTTCATTCATACATCAATTACTGTTAATAATTATAAATTATCTTAAAATTTTTTATATTAGCTTTGTTGAAAAAGAAAATAAACTTAGCTGAAGTCAAGACTGTACTCTCTTATTCGGGGGGAGAAAACTGAGTTTTGTAATATTTAACTAACAAAAACATCAGTCTCGATCTTTGGACCATAAATCTAAGGGAGTATTCACAATAAACTTCTAGAAGAGAGTGAGAATATCTATCTATCCATCCATGCATCAATCCATCCTTCCATCCACCCATCTATCCTTCCATCCACCCACCCACCTGTCCATCCATCCATCCACCCACCCACCCATCCATTCATCTATCCAAATTCCTTTCCTTCCTTCTTTCCTCCCTCCCTCCCTTTCCTCCTTCCTTCTCTCTTTCCATCCTTCCATCCATCCACTCATCCATTTCCAGAGGTAATTATGCAGTTAAATATAAAATTCCCTTAAGGCAGCTCTGTAAAATGGTGCATTAGTACACCTTTTGTCACTTTATTTCAGTATATTTCTAAAGTGGTGAATCTGGAGGCTGCTGAGAATGAATAACACCGATCTGCAAGTTCTAGTCTTGACTCTTTCACCAACAGACCATGTGACACTGGGCCCATTCTCAACCTCTGGAAGCTTAAGGTTCTTAGTCTGCAGAATCCCATGTCCTGGGGTCAGATTAGATGATTTCTAGGGCCTATTGAGCTCTCAACTACCAAATTCTATTTTAAAAAGTAGGATTTTATATGGAAGGTTCTATATCAATGAAATTTTTTTAAAAAGAGTCCTCATCTTTAAATTCTTTTGTTAGTTGTCTGTGAACAACAGGCCATTTAATTAACTTTCTTGGAAGCAAAGGAAAAATGGGCAGCCAGCCATTTTCCACATAATGAAAACCTAATTAATAAAAAAAACTCAAAACCATGAAAAAGCCAGTGCCATTGTACATGGTTTTTGATGAGAATCAAAGGCCTGTGAATCTAGGAATATAGACAGAAACGATGAGCAACCCCCAAACGGATATGCACATACTTTCTCGGTCTCAAGTTTTTTCTTTTGAAAACCATAATGTCAAAATCACAAATTCTATGCAATTTTTCCTATCACTTAAGGTCACCATTTTCTGCAAATAACAGGAGTGATCTCAAAATGACTAAATTGGCGGTGTCTCTTGGAGCATGCGGGGTGAGGTGTGTCCCAGCCAGAGGTGAACTCGAGATTCTCGTCTATTAACAGACAGGTGACCCTTTTGTTAATTTCTCATACAAATTCCTTTTACCCAATAACACAGTAGGAACCAGCGAATGCAGATACACTAGTTCGTTGCAATGGGGATCCTGTTTTCTTTTATTCCTTTGCAGATGCCCTGTGCATATTCAGATGTTCTCATTCAAAGAGAATGGAGAGAAAACACATTTTCTCCCATTTAGTTGGGGTGGTGGAGGGAATTCTAATGTTCAAACAAAGAAAACAGTTTTTTTCCTCATAGCAAGTGTTTCCAAAGCAGTTTCTATATTTTTTTAAATGGACTAAGCCAGGCCTCCTTCTCTAAGTGACTTAAAAGACCCTTTAGCAGCCTGTAACAGGCAGGAAATCCTGGGGATGCCACCTACATATTAACTCTCTGGGATAATAATGAAAAACAGTAATAATAACTGTTGATGAGGTGGTCACCACGTGCTGTGGAGATGCCAGTACGACCTCCGGTTTACAGAGGACACTGGGTCTGGGGGCCCTGTGGTCTGCCCAGGCTGTTTGTACTACTCAAGGAAGTACAGCAGCAGAGCCGCCACCTCCCCCCTGCCCCCCAATGCTGTCTGACTCCAACACCAGCCTTTCAAACACAACTTCACTCTGCCTGTCCTGGTTGCTGGCCACTGTCCATCCAGAGACCCCAACTTTGAATGAAGATATAAAATGCCGTAGTGAGAAAGGAGAGAGGGCAAATTTAAACCCTTTTCTCGTCCCCCAGGAATGCCTGCCTGAACCCCGTTTCTGTACTGAGTGATGAGATGCAAATATTGGCAGGTCCAAGGGACACAGGGGCAGCCACTCGGCCCCTGAGCCAGCTTTGTACCACGCTCCTGCTTCTCGCTCCACCGTCTGGCTGGCAGGGCACTCAGTGCCTGGGCCTCTCCTTGCAAATCACTCCCTAACACGCTTCCCAAGTTCCTGCAGGGCTGGATTACCGAGTAACAGGGGATGTTAGAAGTGAGTCTCAAGTAAAAGAAAACAGGCCACTGTCTTCTTTTCTCTCCCTCCTCCTCTCTCTCTCCCTGGGCCTGGAAGACTGCAACTGGTTAACTCACCAGATTTAAGAATTTAATCAATACTTACTTAGCCTCCCACTGAGTGCAATCACCACCAGCTTTTAATTCTGCCAATCACTCTTATCCATGCTGTCTGCTCTTTTAAACTTTAAGGTATTAAAATATCAATATGCCATTTTTACCTATCACAGGTTTTAATAATAGGTGGTATTGATAAGGACTGGAGAGAGGAGTTGCTTGCACATCTACTGATGACAGTGCAAATCAGTGCCACTGCTTGAGAGGAAAACTTGGTAACATCTGCTAAAATTAAAAAACAATGCATATAACCATCAGTCTAACAAGAATCCAAGAATTTGATAAAGAATGCCAAAGAGAAAAGAAAAGAAGTGAAAGAGGAGGAGAGGGGAGAGCTGGAAAGGGGAGGGAAGGGACAAACAGATGAAATGTCTATCAGGAAGAAACTAGTTTAAAAAAACATAAGAGAATGCTACGTAGACATAGTATGCATGATAGGAAAAGATGTCAAAATTACATGAAAGCAAGGAAACTGCATAACTGTAGGTTACTTTAAGCCCAGAAAATAAGTTCTGCACCTAGATGTACAGATTCACACAAAAGTTGGGAGGTTTTACAAGAAACTGCTGTGTCTAAGGAAAAGGAATGAGGACTAGAGGGGTATTTCACTTTTAGCCAGTTGCCCTATATCAATAAAATTATTAGTTAATAGAGAAAATATCTTGCCACTCTAAAAAGCTTTGTAACTGCACCTCTCAGCTATTACCTTTGAAAGCTCACAACCTCCTTCATCTGACCAAACCAATGCCACTCCTTCCACTGGGTTGTCAGGACTAATCAGAAACAAGACGGCCACTCACAGTTGCCTTTCAGTTGAGCAGGGTCCTGCCAAAATTAATTGAGGGTATTAATTTTATTTAAAAAAAAAATAAATTTTGACTGTGTGGGGAGATGTGGTTCAAGCAGTCTCATCCTTGTGTTGTCTGCGGATGCGTATTCTTCTGTTTGTTTTTGAAGGGAGGGATTGAGTCCTGGTATAACTTAGGTCTTCAATAAATTGGATCCAAGGCTGTCTTGTTTTGGAATTGTCAACAGTAATTGACAGCTGGCGATAACAAGTGGCCAGTGTACTTATTTACAGGTCATATGGGTATCTTGCTGTTAGGTTTGCTGTCCTGGATGGTAAGTTATGCAACTCTCTCCCCCTACACTGGGCAAACAGGCATTCCACGTGCATGCTGCGTGTCTGGGCTCACACATGTCAATCGTCACATTGGGAATGCAGAGATAGATGTATACATCATGGAAGTATTTGTTGATTTCAAAGTTCAGCATTTTCACCCCTTCTGCCAACAGGACCTTGATGCTGATGAGGGGAACCAACCTCTTCCGCTGATTAGCCCCTGAGCCTCCAGGAAAGCCAACTCCCCCTGCCCCCTGCTCCAAAGAACACCAACAGCGCCCCAACCCCCACAGGAAAGCATTCCGGAAGGATGACTATCTTACAGTGAGATGACTAGACCCCAAGGCTCGGGCTGGAGTTCTTAGGAAAACAAGCTACTTGCTTCCTGCTGGATCTTAAGAAAAAAGATCACAGGGCCTGGAAGTTTCTGGGCCATTTGGAGACCAGAAAGGGCCTGAGTGTGGAGCTAGAGCACAGGACATGGGGCTGAGAAGTTGGGGGGCAAGGGGGCAGAGAGCGAGGGGTGAGCGGGCGGCCGGCCGGCCCTGGGGATTCTGATGGGTCCTGATGAAACACCTGAGCCAGACCCCTCAGCTCTTGGGTCACATTTCCTCTTGTGTCCTTCAGCCAGTTCCAATTGGGACTGGTTATTTGCAACAAAAAGCAGCCTCAGTGACAAGTGACCCCTGCCTGAAAAGCTGCTCCTAATCTCATAGGAACCAGATAGACAAGTAGGATTACAGCCAAGGGCCACAGAACACGGTGAGAAGTGTGTGCAGTGGCGACTGAGAAAGAAAGCAGGGATCTAAATTCCCCTCAGGGAGGCCCTCTTTGTCCTGGGCCAACAACTACCGAGGAAGTGTTTCCAGGCAGAGAGAGAAGGCTGTGAAAAGGGCCTGAGACAAAAACTCCTGCTTTGAGAGACACAGGCTGATTAAAATGATAGTGATTACCATAACAAGCAAACCAGGTTTTACATGGGAATGGAGAATATATTAGCAGAAAGCACGGGCTACTCCAGACAACACTGAAGTCTATGTCATGGAAGATGCTGTGCTTATCATCTCCCCAGTATGGTAAAAAATCTTCAGTTCCCAGAATAATTTCAGTCCCATAACCGGATCAGATCACATGAAAAAGGTTTGATGCTTTCTTCAGTTGGGCAGGTTTCCCATTTTGATGGCTGGAAGCAGTATACCAGAAAAACATGTTCTTGAAGCTCATCCATTCCTGTGGGTGTAGATGGATTTTGGGTGGGACCTTTTGATTAGGTCATTTCAGTTGACAAGTGCCCCAGGGAGGGGTCTTAATCCTCTTAATGAAGTCCTTTATAAGAGATGGAATTCAGAGAGAGAAGGACACAGAAGCTCAGAGAGAAAAGCCAGAGAAGGTGAGAGAGGACACACAGAAAACAGAAAAACCACAGAAACAGAGAGGAAGTCATTGAAGCCAGAAGCTGGAAGCAACAAAACCCAGAAGAGAAGAGAGCAGCAGACGCTGCCATGTGCCTTCCCATGAGACAGAGGAATCCAGTCAGCAGCCAGTCTTCAGGAAGAAGGTATCGTCCTATTGATGCCTTGATTTGAACATTTTCATAGCCTTAGAACTGTAAAATTGTAAGCTAATAAATCCCCATTGTTAAAAGCCAGCCCATTTCTGGTATGCTGCATTTCGTCAGCTTTAGCAACACCCATAATATCTTGCTTTCCTTTAGAAACAAGATATAGAAGCATGCCAACCTTCTTCATAGACCTTCTAAGAAGGTCACTTCAGCCTGGTACATGATGGCTTGACTTTTCAAGTCCAGGAAAGAAGACTTTATCCAGGATAATAACTTTCTCCTGTAATGGTTATAACATAGAGATTTAAAAGGATGTTCAAACAGGGGGCCTGGGGTCGAACCTCTCTTATAATCTCAGAAAGTATCCAACTGTGACTGGAAAATCTTACTTCCCGTGGAAGATTTCAGGGGACATAAATCCAAGGATGACATCCCTAAAGGACCATCGTCTCTCATTTAGGGCTCTTGGGTGATATGAATCCATTAAGCTCCTTAGCCCATAAAATAACTGGGTCCCTGGGCGGTTAAAGGGAGGTTTTTAGCCTAACTTCAGAAAGAACTTATTTTCAGAAATTCAAGAAAATGTCACTAGCCAGATTCTAAAACCAAGTCCTGAATAGGGTAGTGGGGATTTTACCTGATATTTCTAAATAGCTCTGCGAATGATAAACACAGTATCATTAACCCCTTGTTAGGCAAGCATTTTGGGGGACTGAATCATGTCCCCCATAAAAGGACAGTTGGGTCCCAATCCCTGGACCTGTGGGTGTGAGCCCATTTGTAAATAGGACCTTTGAAGATGTCATCAGTTGAGGTGAGCCCAAACTGAATGAGGGTGGGCCTTGATCCAATAAGGCTGAAGTTCTTATGAGCAAAGGAAATTGGACACAGAGAGAGATGACACAGGGCACAAGGAGAAGCTGGAAGTCAATGGATCTCAGGAGAGAAATGAGAAGACACCATCATGTTGCCATGTGACAGAAAAGCCAAGGACCAAGGATCGCTGGCAGCCAGCCTCAGAACACCACAGTCTTTGGGAAGAAGGCATTGCTTTGCTGACACATAGATTCTGGACTTCTCCTAGCCTCAAAACGATGAGCCAGTAAATTCCCATTGTTTTAGCAAACCCATTATATGTTATTTGTTTCAGCAGCTGGAAAAATAAAACAGCATTCAAAATCTCAGTTTAAGTTAAACCTCTTTGCTAACAAAAAGTTGTATTCTCCCCGTAGTACATGCCATTGCTGATTAATTTAAGGCGGATTTTTGCAATATGGGCAGAGAATCGTACTGTTTTTTTTCCCAGACAAAGTGAACTTTCTTCATAAATTACCCATACATTACTAATAATTACTATCTGCCTGGTATGTAACAGGCTTATTTGCTCCTCAAACATTTCTCAAGGGTGTATGCTATCATTATCCTACACTTACGAGAAAGCAAAGGTTTAATAAATGCCTTTCATAACTTACATCAGTTAAGAAACTAACATGTATCACCCAGATGGTACTTGGCTGGACTGGGATTTGAACACACAGGTTTTCCAATCTCGTTAGCCAAAATCTCATTTGGCCTCCAGCCTTCTGGGTTAGAATCCTGATGCTCCTACTTATTAGGTGTATGTCTGGGGACATGTAGCCTCTCTGCAAAGGGCATGATAAATGATAAGGACCCCTGCTTCAGGGTTATCGGAAGGATTATCTGAGTTGGGACATGAACTGGGCTTACAACAGTGACTGGCCCCAGGGAAGCTTCAAAAATGTCAGGAATTATGGATAAGAAATTAAAATACACAAGAGGCATGAGAGAACAATGGCTTCTGAGCAGATGGCATATAATTTCTAATTAGTCCCTTCCAAGTTTGGGAAATGGCAATTCTGGCAAGGCAGGACAAAACTCTAGCAAATACAAATAATGCCCAAAGCCTCTGTCTCATGGGGGATCTGAGCTGATCCCAAAGAAGGAGCAGTCAAAGCCTTCTATCACAGCTCCTGACGCTTGTCCCTTCCAGCTTGTGGTTTAAGGAGCAACCTTTGGAGGCTCCGAGGGGATCACATGTCACTTGCCAAATCACTGCTACTTTTTGTTTTTTGTTTTTGTCTTTTAACTGACATTTTCAATTCACAATATTTCCAAGAGTCAGGCTAATAGCTTTGACTGATCCAAGCATCTTGTTAACGTCAACCTTTGATTTTTCATGTTTCTGTTTTGCTTCAGGCCGGTTTTATTTTCTCTTTGGACTACGCTATGGTCAAAGGCCCAGCACCTCACTCACACAGTACACCCTCTGACTCCAGCGCCGCTGTCAGTGTGAGGGCTGGGCTGTGAAATCACGCTTGGTCATATTCTAAACGGTCGAGCCCAGCCCAGTTAAATATAGTCCAAAGCTCATGAGTATAGATGACACCAATTCTGTTTTTTCCTAAGTTGCAATTTGGCTGGGTTTTGAGTATAGTTTTGAATGTATTAAAATTGCTCCAAATCTAACAAATTACCTTCTGATTAATAAGATAATTTTCATGAACCTGAAGATCCTGGTACATATGGTTCCCTCTACAAGAGGCAATGGCTTGCTAACTGGTAGACAACCCGAGACAGAAATTGGGACACACCTGGTAGTTCTCATAAGCACCTGTTCCAGAGGAACTGAATTCAAGAAATAGTAATTTTATCATGGGGGCAAGGAAGAGGAAAAGAGTCTAGGGGTCAGAAGAATCTTCCCTTTTAAGAGACTGAACTGACCTGATTTTATTATCTATTTTTCTTTTTCTAAAAAGGTCAGCAAATTAAAATTCACAGTAGAGTTTTGCTCCTTGTCTAAAACATTCCAAATGCCTTTCTAACCAATGGTTCAGGGTGAGTGGCCACCTGCTGAAGTGTCCTGCCTTTTGGTCCATCCATGTTTTAGAGTTCCCAGTGAAAACGGGGCAGAAATAGGTGATGGGAAGCAGAACAGGTGTGCATTGCATTTGTCCCCATCCCATCGTCCCTGGTGTCAGTGGGGCCCAGGAGGGGGCTGAGGCTTCCACCTGTGGGGGTGCTGGTATGAGATGCTGACCCAGTTTTGCTGGGAACATGTCAGCGGGGGCAAGGAGGGAGATGAGCTTCCAACCCACCCTCTACAGCAAGGCAGTGAGGCCAGCTCCCCACTTTTGTCAGGATGGTGTTGGCAGGGCCCAAATGAACATGAATATCCACTTGGCCCTTGAACTATACCTCAGTAGGCAGCTGCCTGCTAAATAAGGAACGTTAAATTAAAAAGAATCCAGAGCCTCATAACATAATATCAAAAAAAGTTCAAGATATGATAAAAAAAAAAAAAAATAGTTGTTATACCAAGAACCAGGAAAATCACCTGAATGAGCAAAGACTATCAGCTAAGGACAACATCAATATATAATCAGATGCTGGAATTATCTGACAAGGTTTTTGGAGCAGCCATCATAAAAATGCTCCAACAAATAATTATGAACTCTCTTGAAACAAATTTAAAAATTTGAAAATCTCAGCATGGAAAAGTTATCTTTAAAAAGGTAGAAAACTACAATAACAGACAGTTTTAAAAATCTCTGGATGGGCTCAAGAGAGTGAAAATGATGAGACAGTGTCAGTGAACTTGAGAACAGATCAACAGAATTCACTCAATCAGAACAAGAAAAACAAATAGCCTAAAAATGAAATGAACAGAACCTTATGGACCAGTGAGAAAAAAAGATGAAAATCCAACTTTGTATCACTGGAATCCCAGAGGAGAGGAGAAAGGGGACAGGATTGAAAGAATATGCAAATAAATAATTGCTGAAAACTTTCCAAACTTGGCAAAAGGCACAAACCTACAGATTGAAGAAAGTGAGTGAACATCAAACACAATAAATGACAACAGCAACCAAAACTCCCATCAAGACATATCATAATTAAGCTTCTGAAAACTAAGGACAAAGAAAAATTCTTGAAAGCAGTGAGAGAGGATAGATTACTTATAAGGGAACACTAATTCAAACAACAGCAGATATCTCATCTAAACCCACGGAGGGCCGAAACATGTCACACAACATTTTTCAAGCATGGAAATAAACATCTGTCAAGATTTGGCAAAAATATCCTTCAGGAACAAAGGGAAACTAAAGAATTTCTCAGATGAAGGAAAACTAACAGAATTTGTCACTTGCAAACTTACTCTTAAATAAATGGCCAAAGGAAATTTTCTAAACAGAAAGGAAATCATAACAGAAGAAGGCTTGGAATTTCCAAAAGGAAAGAATAGGTAAAAAATCAGGATAATACCATAGGCTAGCCTCTTTCTCATGAGTTTCTTAAATTGTATTTGATGACTGAAGCAGAAATTATAGTACTGTCTCAAGTGGTGCTCAAAGTATGTAGAGGAATTACTTAAGACAATTACATTTTAAAAGTGGGGAGGGTAAAAGGACTTAAACAGAAGTAAGATTTCTACAATTCACTCAAATTGGTAAAACACTGATACCATTTGACTGTCATAAATTTCATATATATGTTGTAATACCTACAGCAAACACTAAGAAAACTATGCAAGATGATGTACTCAAAAACACTATAAATAAATCAAGAAGGAATCCTAAAATACGTTTAAAATATATACATATATGGGAGAAATAGTGGAGGAGGGAGATACAGGGAAACTACCTAACTCATCCCTCTTTCTTTCACCTTGAGATTTAAAAATTGTGTTTCACTTTTATTTAGCAAGGGCTGGTGCCAGCTCATCTTTTCTTTTCCTTTCCTTCCCTCCTTCCTACCTTCCTTTCCTTCCTTATTTCCTTCCTTCCACTCTAAGGCTTATCAAGTAATTAAAATTTTTAAATCACATTGTTATTTGGTGACAGAATTAGATCAGGGGCTTCACGCATCTTAGACCAGTGTTTCTTGAATTTATATCCTGGCAAAGGATACTGGGCAGTGGCACTTAACAATGAAACAGAAGTATGGTCTGTGAGGCGGAGCTGGTTCCCTAGCTCCTAACATAAGATGTGAGTCATCACCTTTATATCATAAGTAATTCCTGGGGAGAGAGAATATATGGAATAAAGAAGGTCTCAGGTTGGCCTCAAGTAAGGTGAGTGGGCATAATATTCTAAACAGATACAGGACTTGGAGTCCAAAAGCCTGGGTTTCAACCCTGGATCTGCCATCTAATGATTATAAGACCAGCTTAGAGAAATTACTTAATATCCTTCAGCCTACTCAAAATATCACCACCACTCCCTCTCACCCTGATTCCATTTCAGCTGGGCAATTGTCCTGGACATTTTTTCGTTTTTTGTTTATTTAAATACAGGTAGGGGAAATTAATGCAGGAGAGAAGAGGCAAAGTGGGCAGCAGCTAGGTTTATTGTTGATAAATCACTCACCTACAAATTATAATGTTCATCAAACCCAAAACCACCAGCTGGTCTAACTTTCCTTATGCAGCCAGATCTGACTGGCAGCAGTTTTTAAATCACACATTTCTCAAAAGTCCGAAATCCTGGTTATATCACACATATCAACTTTCTTTCCAGAGACTAAAAACAGAAATCAGAATAATAGCTGTTTTTTACTGAGAGCCTACTGTATGCCATGGACAGGCATTAACTTGTATAACCCTCATAAAACTTTTCCATGTGCGAATCATTATGCCTGCCTCTGGATATGGAAACTGGGATTCTGAAGGGTGAGATTTAAAATACTTGGTCAAAGAAAACCAATTGGGCTCTGACTCGTAAAACCATAAGACATCCTTGCCACCACACATCGGTGAAAGCTCAAATTCAGCAGCCTCCATTTAATCCTCCCTTAAAGAAGCTTGTTGTTTTTCCCAAAAAGCAATATAAAATGCCTCTTGCAGAGGAGGCGGTTCACCGTGTGTGGTCATGGAGACACAGGGGTGCTTTGTGAGCAGCCTAAGACCACATAAACGCTACTCCCACGTGGACGGCTCAGCCACTGCACAGGAAGTGCCACCAGTGACAGTTTCCAGGTCCCAACCAGCCACCAGCCCACACGCTGCTGAAGGGCGAAAATAACCTCTGTCTCCTCATATAGACAGACAGGAATTCTCTCAATTTCATCCTGAGCGCTAGAAACGTATTTCTATCCTAACCAGACAGTTACCAATATATTGACCAACATACGGTGTTTGTGGAAAGTGGGAATGAATAACCAGACAACTGTATATAAATTGCATTAAAACAACAGGAAACATTTCAAAAGACATTAATCTTTCAATCAACTACAGAGAATCTGACTGATCCTGGAATGGATTTGAAGATTTCCAAACTGGAAAGAATGTGGCGTGGGGGGTGGGGGGGGGTTGGGGGTAGCACTAGCCAACTTGGTCAATTTTAGGGCTACTACATAGTTTTGTTTTTTTCAAAATAAAGTGCTTTGGATTTTTTTTTCTCTCTCTCTGCCTGTTCTTTTCAGAGCCACTACACAGTTTTTATTTTCATTATAAAGTATTTTGGGTTTCCCTCTCTCTCTCTCTCTCTTAATCTTCTCAAATCTTCCAGCTAAAACATACACATGCTGTGTATGCATGTATGTGTACGCACAGCAGCCACAGTTCAACAGAATGCAAGAAACCAGCAGAACCTGCAGACCCCCGCGGCCATCAGGAGCTGCACGGGGCTGATGTATGCTGGCTGCGCAGCCAACTTGCCCCAGGCGCCTGCCCACCAGTGCCACCATCACAGCTCAGGCTGACTCGCCTGGGTTCCACCACTAGGAGATATCAGGGCTAAGAGGCAGGGATGGAACCAGACACTTCCCTCCAGAACTTCTGCTAAATCCATTTGAACAGGTTATTTCAATGCAGGTTAGTAAACTTGTTTAGAAGTACATCCTCTCCTTGCTCCCGAGGTAAAAGTGCCAATGGTAAATCTCATTTCGAAACCCCAACATTTAATCCTGACACGTGTTTTAGTCTTCTCTTAGGAAGCTATACACGGTGCAATCAAAAAGCAGCCTTCTGGTTTCTGAGGGGGCCTGGGGACAGTTTTGTGTTTGAGGCAAGCAGAGGTCCTTCAGGGGTTCTGGGAGAACAATGACACCTCGAATAGGGGAAGAGGGGGCTCAGGCGCACTCTCTCTTTTTCTCCATGTTGGCAAAAGAATGCGCTGGGCCAGGAAGCAGTCCCCAGCTCCGGAACCACTGCACATCTGCAAACCAGGCCTTTTGTTCATTCCAAGTCAAAGTGGGCAAAGACAAAGCAAGACTTTCTTGTCTTCTGCAAGGAGAAACCCCTCTAGGCTCAGGGGCCAGAAAGTTGGTTCCAAAGCCTCAGGAGCTCGGGAATGGGCACAAAGTTACAAGGGAACCTTGGGTTACCTGGAAACGCCCCTCGCCAGCATCACACCTCGTCCTCACCCCCACCCCCACTCCCAGCCCGCCCCCTCCCCCAGCCGCCCTGGAGATCAGGTTTCAGCTCTGCAGCCAGACCCCTCGGGAGCCCTGATGCTCCAAAAAGGCCCCGTGGAGCCGGGAAGGCAGAAGGGAAGCAGCCGCGCGCCCCGGAGCGTCCGCCTTACCTGGGCACCCCGAGGCGCCGCTCAGTCCCTGGAAAGCCCCCAGAAAGCCCGGGGAGGCGCCCACCACGCTCTGTGCGGAGCAGCCCCGGCGGCCGGCGCGGCAGTGGTGGCGGCGCCCCGTCCCCGCGGCCACCCCGTCCGGCGGCGTCCCCCACCCCGGGCAGGGCTACTTGGAGCTCCGGTCTGTCCCCGGGGAGGCGGGGCGGCCACCGCCACAGAGGCCCATTCAGAGGGCGGGCAGGGAGCGCCGGTCCCGGGAAAGAATCCCGGGATTGTTGGGCGGCAGTGGGCTGTCACCGGCGGCCTGCCCATTCACGGCCTCCACGCAGTGACTCCGCCTCGTTCCACTGGGCCCGGCTGTCTCTGCATTCCTCTTTTCATTTTTTTTTCCTTCCCGCCCCCCTTCCCCTTTAATCTCTTGCAACCTCCCAACTAAAACACACCTTTGCTTTGTTTCATTGTCATTCCAGGGACAAGGAGCCACCCCAGGGGAGAGCCCCGGGACCCCCCTGGGAGAATGACACCCTCTGCCCCAAGGCCTGCCCCTCAAGCACCAGCTCCTTCAACTTCTGGGCTCTGATTCTCCCTGGGATCCCCCATACAGAAAGCCTCCAGCCACCAGCTAGAGCTGAAAGGAAAATCAGGGCATGAGAGTCAAGTAGAGTGAGGACGTCCCTGCTCTGTCCCCTTTGCGGAATCCACACAGCCACCCCTCTCTCCCAGGTTGGGTGCCTTTGCCTCTAGTTTGGTTCCTGGACCACCAACCTCAAGGCCGTTCACACCATCAGACAACGCAGATCAGAGGATCTTCTAAAATGCAAATCCGATCCTGCTCTAACCCTTCATGGCTCCAGATGCCCTGGTTGGCTCCAGATGCCCTGCCCAGAGTCCCCCACTGGGAGCCTCATCTTCAAGCCTTCAGCCCACCCTATCTGGTGGATCAGCTGTTCTACCAACGGGCTGGCTGATCTCTACACATTACATCCTTTCCTTACCCGCTTTTCTGCTCATGCTCTTTCCTTTATTTGAAAACCCACCCCCACGCCCCCCCCCCAAGAACTCCTATACATTCCTCAATACCCAGTTCAAATGACCCATATTTTTACAGAACTTTTTGACACAGTATCTTCCTCAATCAAACATAAGTACTTGCTCCCTCACTTCATGTGTAGCCTGAAACATACCTGTGATACAGTCTACACAGCGGAACAGAGGGGCTTTGCCACAGGTATTGGCCTTAGAGACTGTGAACTCCTAGGGGGCAGACACCACACATTACTCTTTATAGCCCACAAAGCACCAGAAACATCGGGCTCTCACTCTTCTCTTATGAGCCTGGCAAATTCCACCCATTCTTCCAATCCTCATACAGACATGACATTCTCTAGAAAATTCTCTTTGGAAGGCATAATCCCCATGTTTCTCTCTGGATGCCCCTTTCTTGCACATAGTCTGGCCATGCATTTGGTCCACTTATGCATCTGCCTGTCTCACTGAGCACACACAGGTTTACAGAAAATGTTTGTCGAATGGCACTTCAGTGACTCGTCAGCCTTCTCCAGACCCTGCACAACCCTCGAACACACTCATCGACCTGAAAAGATGCAAAAGCATCAATGCCCCTCCCAAGAGAGGCGAGGCTTCCTGGGGTGCTTAGGGCCACCTCTTCAAACCACAGGCCAGGAAGGCCCCTGGGACCCTCTGGCCCTCAGGTCTGATGGGGCACTTCCTCCAGGGACGTTTCTCCGACGTTCCTCAGCACAGACGCCGAGCAAGCTCAGCAGGCAGACAGCCGGTCGTTTGCCACAGAGGAGAGGAAGGCTGCCCTGCCAGCCGACAAGGGTGGCTGTGACCGGGGAGGGCACTTCCGAGGGTGGGTCCCTTTCCTTTTGTGCCTGCCGGATGGGTCTGGGCAAGCCCACAGGGATGGGCAGGAAAGGAAGGCACAGCATCCTTCTGAAACGAGGAGCCAGTTTCTCGCTGCTGCAGCCGAACCATTCCACGGACAGGGCAATTTTGAATTGGGAGTTTACAGACACTTAAGAACCTTCTTGAATCTTTCTTCCCTCCCTCCTGTCTGCTGGGCTGCAATGACGGGGACGGAGGAGATTTTTCCGGGCTGTGATCTGTTGGGGCAGCAGTTCTGCTGACAAAGACACATATTCAGAAAACTTGCCACTGAAACTACGCTGCTACCATGGTGGAACTAGAATGAGGGTCAGTAGGTGGGATTCGTGACCGTCAGGGGTTAAACAGCTCAGCTCTGTGACTGGCTGGGACCGCCTCTAAACCTGAAGTGAAATAATGAGATTCAAGCAAAGCCACAAATCAGAACCCTGAGAATTTTCTGCCCCACCACCCAGCAATGTCAACGTTTCCCTCCACAAACCTCAGGATCTTAGAACAATTCAGGCCTGCCCATGCCTGCCCTCTCCCTTCTCGCAGTCTTGAAGCTCACAGCCTTCGCCGTGCTTAGTGAAAGGCAAGCCCCTGTCTTTCTGCTCATTCGTTTACTAACTTATTTAAAGCAAACACACATTTTCACCCAGAGCCTACTATATGCGAGATGCTGGAGAACACAAGTGAAACCCATGCTGTCCTCAAAGCGCTCCCCATCTGATAGAGGGAGTCTAATGCATACAGTCCAGAACAATCCAGAGGGGTGCAAAAGGGTGACATCAACCAGGAATTTGAAGAGGCTTCACTGAGGAGATACCGGGGGGCAGGGGGTAGGGGGAAGGATGGACAGTAGGGGGTGTTTTTGGTGTTCTTTTTTACTTTTATTTTGATTATTATTCATATTTTTATTTTATTTTATTTTGGAGTAATGAAAATGTTCCAAAATTGCTTGTGGTGATGAATGCACAACTGTATGATGGTACTGTGAACAAATGATTGCATACTTTGGATGATTGTATGGTACATAAAGATATCTCAATAAAATTGCATGAAAAAAACAAACACATGAACAAACAAACAAAAGAATATACCTTTGTTGGGGTACATAATTCAACGTACCACAACAAGCTGGCATTTTATGGCGGATGTGCCAGCCTGCAGTGACAGAAGGCTCTCCAAAGAAAATACAGGGGGTGTTTTCCCTCTTGAAGCCCCCCTGAAAGACCACTGAGGTGGGCTGGTGTCCACAGGGGACAGCTTGGGCAGAAAGGAGTGAATGCTTTCAACAGAGAACCGTATTTTCAAATATATGCACTAAGCCTACAAAATGTATTTTCTTTCAAACTGTTCTGTTTGGTGAGACCCTCCTAAGCCACCACCCTGCTGTATCCTGCTCCGATCAGCAAGGGGGAGACAAGCGTGGGGCTGAGCTGCAGTGGAACTGGTGAATGGACCCCAGTTGGCTGGCTCTGGGTTGCTGTTCTCTGGGGAGCTGCCAGCCTGTGACCTGCTCCAGGGCCACAACAGACCCACTTCTCCAATCCCACGACAGAGCACAACTTTAACAAGGGACTGCACTTTAGGACTGCTGAGGAAATGCATTCTGAATTTAAAAAACTAAATTTAAAGGCACATTTTTGGTACATTATGAACATAATGTATTTGGTATATTACATACATTACAGTCTGTAAGCCGAAATCTACGTTCATTGTTGAGACTGTCCCCCAGTGCCATGCACAGTACACATGGATATTATTTTGCTCAAATTTAAAAGATGTTTTAAGAGGTTATAAAACTGGTATAAGGTCAGCTTCACTAGGACATTTGAGATTTTACAGCAGGATACAATGGCTCCGTGTTCCTGAAGAGGCTAAGAAGGGAATCTTTACTGAGTCATTTTGTTGCATCTTCATTTATTCCCTCCCTCCGTCACCCAAGGTTACGTGCGGCTGGAGAGGCTCCTGTGCCTGGTGGGGAGGGGGGCCACCATCAGCGTAGTAATCTCCTTGGTCATTCATACTCCCATCTGGTTCCCATTTTCTCTCTTCATCTGCCTTCTAATACCTCTTGTGAAGCCCATATCTTTTCTTTCCAGTTTTCTTAAGCAATCTGCAAGGTCATTGAAGGGCATGGAAGAAAGAGAACTGGAGTCATGTCCAATGAGCCCCCCCAATTGAGTGTAACCCAATTTTCATCTCTGGATATCAGTCACTACCTTAGTAAAATGTGGGGCAAGAACCAGAGGCCCTCCAATGGAACTAGAACCAGAGGCTCTCCAGTGAAGCTAGAACCAGAGGCCCTCCAGTGGAGCTAGAAGCAGAGGCTCTCCAGTGGGGCTAGAACCAGAGCTCTTTAATAGGCCTAGAACCAGAAGCTCTTTCCAAAGGAGGTAGAACCAGAGGCTCTCCAATGGAACAAGAACCAGAGGCCCTCCAGTGGGACTAGAACCAGAGGCTCTCCAATGGAGAAAGAACCAAAGGCTCTCTGATGGGCCTAGAACCAGAAGCTCTTTCCAAAGGAGCTAGAACCAGAGGCCCTCCAAGGGGGTGAGAACCAGAAGCTCTCCAATGACCTCCACCCTTCATCCCCTATCTGGAGGTTTACCATGATGCACAAGCATAATACTGAATTATCACCAAACTTCAAGGTAAGGACCAGAACAGCTTCCTTTTTCCAGTACTGAAAACAGGGGCATCTGCTCAGCAACTGATGATCAAAGTGGAGGGCTCTCTCTTCTTCTGACCAATGCTTCCACTATCACCACTGAGGCCTTCTCACAGAGACTTCCAGAACTCAAAATCCCAGAATCAGCTGGAGAGAGCGCACCACATCCTGGGCACAGATGCCCCCACATGCGATCTTAGGGACTCAGTAGAAGAGGAGGCAGAATTGCTACCCCATTCCCACCTGACAGTCTAGAAAACGGAGGGCCAGGTTGGAATACTGGCTTACAACCTCAGAGCCGGGAGGTGACAGTCTAGAGGCTGTGACTGTTTCATAGACCACAGCAAAATCCCACCGCTAAGGGGCCCTCGTCTCCTTTAGTCTCCTCCGCTAATAACACCCAGCCGTGGCCCAACACCATTCTTCGCGTTTGGACCGCAGGGGCTAGAAATGTGATAGGAGCAAAAATCCCTGTTGGCAACATGTCAGAATAACTTTTCCATGTGGGGGTTCTAGGGCCACTTTCCAGAGGAGTTGCTGAATAAATTTAGGAAAACAAAGATTCCTTTAACCCGAAAGCAAGCCAGCCAAAGAGAGCATTAGTTATGGTCAAGAAGTAGTTTGACTTACTTGGGGATACTTCTAAGCTGGCCTGTTTGGTGATGAGGTGTCAGTACCTTTTAATTTTTGAGCTTCATTCCACTGTAATGAATTAATGTTCCTGTCACCATGGACTCCTAACAAACCATCCACAAGCTGGTTTTTATGCTGATCTGCATGAACCCAGCATGGATGTTTATTTTTTAATACTTAGAAGCAATCCACTTTTTCTTTTTTCCATTTACTTAACTGTGGGTGGGGTGGTTGGACAATATTTGATAACCCACACCAGGTAATTGAGCTCAAATGTTACACTGTCAGAAGGTTCCCATTCACCAAGACACATTCCTTTGCACAAATCGGATCACTAAGTCTACTACACACATCTTTTCATATTCACATATATGTATATTCATAAATATATGCACACGTATAAATATATTTATATGGATTTGCTTTTGAAGTTCTGTAAAATTCAAAGTAATCAAGGGCATCTATAAATGTCAAACATGTTCACATTCAGTGCGAGTTTTTATTCCTACTATAAGCATTACCATTAAAAAAGTTCATAAAAATGCAAAAGAAAAAGGAGTTGGTACAGGAAGGAAGAGGGAGGACTGGTAGAAAAGCATGTTATAATTTGTCAAGCTTTGAAGAATGGCAGCTTTTAAAAAAAAAAGTGTTGTCTCAAAGTAATCTCAATCTCTCCCCCTCCTTCCACCTCTCCCCCTCCCTTCTTCCTCTTTTCTTCTCCTTCTCCCTCTCCCTGCCCGTCTCCTCAACAAGATATTCCTGGATATTCCTTTTCTTCCCTTGTTTCTGTTTCCTAGGCTGCTTAAAGCAAGTATCATGAAATGGTTTGAAGAATGGGAATTTATTAACTTACAGTTTTGAGGCCAGGAAAATGTCCAGTTCATGGCAACATCAAGGCGATGCTTTCTTCCCAAAGACTGGCTGCCGGCGATCCTGGCAAGACACATGGTAGTGTCTGCCGGTCTCTCCCATCTATTCCCAGTTTCCTTTCATTGATTTCAGCTTCTTACTTCTGTGACTTTCTCTTTTGTTTCTCTCTGTATTCATTCCATTTATGAAGGACTCCAGTAATAGGATTAAGACCCATCCTTAATGAGGTGGGTCATGCCTTAGTTGATGTAGCTTCATCAAAAGGTCCTACTTATAATGGGTTCACACCCACAGGAATGGATTAGATTTAAAGAACATATTTTTCTAGGGTAGGTACAGCTTCAAACCACCACAACCCTCTAGCAAGCATGCATTCATTTTTTCCCCTTTGAGAGGTTCAAATAGCATTAAGCAAATCCCCATGTGTCCCCTCCCTTAAGCCAATGATGAAAACCTTTCTTGTTCTTGTTGATTGTCAGTCCCCTAACCAAGTCCTTGGATTAAAGCGTTTTCTCAGGGGCCTTTCATGAAACCCATCAACTGACAATAGAAGGAAGACTGCATGCTTATCATTTCCCTAAAAAGATCAAACCCTACTCTACTCTACATGACAAATGAATTAGAAATAGAAGTTGCAAAATGTATAAAGGGGTTCTTTTTAAGGAAAATAACACCAAATGTTAATAATTTTCACTGAAATCCAAAGTCTCCAGATGACATCTGGAAAGTTATTATGGAATAATACGGAATAGTTATGGAAGAATTCATATCTCAAACTTCATAATTTTCCCTATTTTGCCTATACGAGTACTGAGATTAAATGACCCCTTTATTCAAATTCTTAAAAATGGGTTTCAAGAACAGCATTTCCTCCTGAGGTACATGTCTGGCATTCCTGAGAAGTCTAAGGATGCTGCCCCCAAGTATTTTGGGGGGTATAATATAGGCTAAGTCAGCAAGCCATGTAGATAGATCACTCTGAGGGCCGCCATGTTCTAGGCTGGGGCATGGTAAGATGGTAAGACCCAGCCCCTGTCCTCCTGGAGTTCACAGTGTTACATCAGTGCTTTAGTTTCATTGGCTGCTCAAGCAATACCATGCAATGAGTTAGGTTCACAATGGGAATTTATTAGTTCATGGTTTTGAGGCTAGGAAAAAGTCCAAATCAAGGCATCATCAAAGAAATGCTTTCCTCCCAAAGACTGGCATTCTGGAGCTGGCTGCTGGTGATCCTTGGTCCTGGGCTTCTCTGTCACAAGGCAATGCACAAGGCGGCCTTTCCCTGCTCTTCTGAGTTCTGTTTATTTCAGTTTCTTGCTTCCCATGGTTTTCTCTCTCTGTGTCTGAATTTCATTCTGCTTATAAAGGACTCCAGTAATAGAATTAAGATTCATCCTGACTGGATTGGGCCACACCTGAAAAAACCTCATCACAAGGTCCTACTTACAATGGTTTCATATCCACAGGAATGGATTAAGTTTAAGAACATGTTTTTCTGGGGTCTATAGCTCCATGTTACCACAATCAGACAGGAAAAGATGATAGAAACTGTGCTCCAGGACACTCGTCACATGGATGTCCACTGCCATCTCCTACACCTGTCCCCAATCATGCCTGTTCCTAAATCAGACACACTCCTAGGAGAATAAAATAGCACTGGAACTCATATTTAAATATTAATATTAAGTTAAATATTAATATTAAACATTAAATATTTGAGTAACTATTTAAATATTAATCACTCTCCTGGAGGTCATTTAAAAGAGGACACAAGGACAGGTACAAGGTCATCCAACAGGAGAACATACCTGAGAAGAATAGGCTACTTTGGCCTCCAGTCGACCGAGGGCTGTGCACCAAGGGAACTTATCCATGCCCCCAATTCAGGCTCCTTATTACTGCCTACAGTTTCATCCATCACTGGTCTTCTTTAGATTGTGATATTGTCTCTTTGCTTTGCTGTTTTACCAATATTACTGGCATCCACCCCATTTACTGAATGTCTATAGGTTCTGGGCCAAGGGCATCAGCTACACTTTCTCGCTTAATCTCAGTGACAATCCTGTGCAATACTGTCTTAGTTTGTCAGACCTGCTATTGCCAATGGTTTAGGTTTAATGAAGGGAAATTACCCTTAATTCTTGGTTTTGAGGCTAGAAGAAGTCCAACGGCTTGCTGTTACGTTCTCTTAATGCTGCTGTTATGCAAAATACCAAAAATGGATTGGCTTTTATAAAGGGAATTTATTAGGTTACACATTTACATTCTAAGGCCATAAAAGCATCCAAACGAAGGAATCAATAAGAGAATGCCTTCACTGAAGAAAGGCTGATGGTGTACAGAACACCTCTGTCAGCTGGGAGGGCACGTGGCTGGCATCTGCTGGTCCTTTGCTCCTAGGCTGTGTTTCAAAATGGCTTTCTTCGAGTTTCTGGGCTTCTGACTTTGCTCCTCTCTCTTTGCATCCTTTCTTCTTTCTCCCAGTTGTTTCTCTCTGAGCATCTAGGGGTCCTCTCTTAGCTTCTCCAAGTCAAACTCCGGGCTTCATTTCTTAACTTAGCATCTCCAAATGTCCTTCTGTCTGCATCTCCAAGTGTTTCCAAGTGTCAACATCTGTGATGGCTCTTGAGCTCTCTTAAGTACTACAGTGAACTAATCAAGATCCACCCTGAGTGGGTGGGGTCCACATCTTCATGGAAATAATCTAATCAAAAGGTCTCACCCACAGTTGGGTCAGTCACATCTCCACGGAAACACTCAATCAAGAGATTCTACCCAACAAGATTGGGTTAAAAGATCATGGCTCTTCTGGGGTCCATAACAGTTTCAAGATGGCACACTTGGTTTCTCCAGGAGTCTGTAGCTTTCTGGTGCTGACTGCCAGCAATTGTTGGGGTCGCTTGGCTTGAATCCTTGCCTCCCTATCCCATGGTGATGTCCTCTCCATCCCAGTTTCTCTTTCTAAGACATCCAGAAACCTGGATTAAGACCCATCTTCATTCAGCTGGCCCCACCTGGACTAAAAATAACATCTTCATGAGGTCCTATTTACAATGGGTTTACACCCACAGGAATGACGATTGAGATTAATAACATATCTACATTGGGGCACAGAATTCAACTGACCACAGAAAGGAATTATTCTATCTTATGGGAAATAAAACCAAGGCTTAGGCCACCTGCCTAAGATCATACAGTTAGGAAGCATCAGGGCCAAGATAAGTGTACATCCGGCATTGGAAAAGAGAGATAGAAGTCAGCGAGAGTAACCTCCAGACCCCTCTTTAGCAGATACTGCCCAGACCGCTCCCTTCCACTGAGAGGCACTGAAGACAGCAGCATTACAACAGCAGGACTTTGTTATCACACATCCTACTTAAGCAAGGCAATGAGGCTGGAATCCAGATGGTAGGATTCCTAAAATCTTTCAAAATATTTTGATGTCAAAGTGCACAAAGACCTATTTAGTCATTTTTCAGCTGTGTTCCTCATGAGCTAATAACCAAACAGAAAAAGAAAAAAAAAATGTGTGTGGGGGTATAGTTTCAACTGTTTTTTATGATACTTATTAAAATAGGAAATGTTTTTCAAGGGAGGGCTGGTTATAAAGACATTTTTTCATGGATCAGCTCAAATAAACTTGTATTTATCACCTATCTCACTTTATCTGCATGTTTATGTATCTGAGGGTTTCTTTCTAAATTTGTTGAATGCCCAGTCGATGACAGATGAATGACTATCGCAGTTTACAAAGCACTTTTTATGTCCACTGCCTTATTCAAACCTCGTGACTACCTCTAACTATGGTAAGGGAGCATTTTTATTCATGCACAAGTGAGAAATAGGAAGCTCTGCGAGGTTAAGGCAGATCCAAGACTTCCATGCAGTGCTCACCTGCAGAATCACAGTGAGATCAGGTAGAGACAAACGTGCCTCTTGGCTCACTTCCAGAGGGGTGGATGGTTTCTGGTTTGGGTTTCTGTTTTGGTGGTTTGCATTACCACATAATGGATCCTCACCAAGCTTCCAGTTCAGACTGATCGGTTTGGAGTAGCTTTGCCACTTACGTGGCTTTGCCATTTACTTCACTTCCCAGTGTCAGTATCCTCCTCTGTAAAATGGGGATTACAGTAAGAGCTACCTGTGTGACACGATTGCAAAGATTAAAGGAAATCACCCCTGACAGTACTGAGAGGAAAGCCGAGCACAACAGGAGTAGCCCGTAACCATGAGCAACCCACTGTTACCTCTTGAACCCAACAGAGTTCAGTGGCTCCATCTGACATTGCAAAGAAGGTGTGATCCCCAGGCAAGAGCTGGGGGTTAAGAGTGAGCTGCCTGTCCTGAAGCATCATAGTGAGTCAAGACCTTGTATCTTTATACTCCTCATGGTCTTCCTGGATGTTAATCTTTGGGACAACTGAAATAAAAAATCTAGAAAACTCTTACTAAGATCCTTAAGGTTATTCTTAAGATTAAATAGCTCAAATTTAACATCTGCTTTTAAAAATTTTTTTCCGTGTGGCTATTTTGCCCATGGAAGGGACTTAAGACATATCAGCTGAACTGGAATTCTGATACATGTTGCACATGCAGGATGTACAAAGAATGGTGTGTTCTTGACTGACCCGTGGCTCCGGCACACAGAACGTGAGAGTCCATGTCTTCCCACACGGCCTCTGAGCTCCAGGAGGGACCAGTCACGTTGGCATATATTTGCCGGATTCCTAAGGATCCTGTGTTGAACCCATTATAGGTGCAATATAATGGTCATAAAGTTCTCCATCATGAGCTGTTAGTGAGTTTGCAAGCTTTTTTCTGGTATTTTTTTCCCTTGTGCTTATCATCCGCCATCTGTGGCTTGTCATCAGTGTGTTTGCTTCTAACGAGCCTGTCTTGGGTGTAGTTGGGGGGATGGCTGAATGCCAGGTCAGAGGGGCTGGGTTCTAGTCCAAACCCAGTAAACATGTTCCAGAAGAGGCCATAGAGAATAGAGTGTGAGTAATCCAATGAGGAGGGGCAAGGCTGTTTGCAGCCAGAAGAGAAGGTCCCTTTATTTGCTTTCATCCAAATTATAAAACCAGCTAAGAATACACGCAGGGCTTTATGTGTGTGTCTGTTCTATTAATACTTATTTAAACATCCACACCTCTTCTTATGCAATGCTCATATAGTATAGAAATAAAAAAGTAACACTGCATACACTTTTTTTTTGAGCCCTAAATTTCAACCAGAGCTGCTATGAAATATAGCTAGCTTAGCTGCTATCCACTGGGTATAAAGAGAAGCATTTATGGTCCTAAAAGCATGAAGGAAACGTTAGGAGAAAAATGGCCCTTCTATTAAATTATACATAGACTAGGGTTTCTCTGAAGAAAGAAGGAAAATGGAGCCAGCTTTCAAAATTATGCCCATTCCTTGCATAAGGGGCACGATTTAAATAAAATTTAATGTAAAACTCCCAATCCCAGAAATATGCCTAGTAAACTCTATTATCAGAGAAGCCCCAACTGCCTTCACTGGGGCAGAAAAGAAGCAGCATAAAGAACCTGACATTACAGAGAAGAGTACTTTAGAACATGCGTAAGGGTTTAGGTAACGTCCCGTCTCCGACCGCCCAAGTCTGTCCCCATCTTTGAATTTCAAGGAAGAGACAGACCCTCTCTTGGGAAGATGTGCTGAGAACAGTCCTGATTCTCCTGCCTCCGTTTGAACTCTCTCCTCCCCACAGACGGTGCAGGAGCCAGACCCAGCCGGCTCCCAAATGGACACACTGTGGGTATGGAAAATGGTCTCGAGTGACCAGCATTCCATTAGGGAAGCCAGGCTTGGAAGGGCACGGTCAGGCCACTGCGTACAGCCAGGCAGCAGAGGGGCTGTGCACATAGACCCTTGCACAGAAACTGCTGCTCTCTACTGGAATCCACTTTTTCTGGATGGGTTGGGGTGTTCTAGTTTCTTCCTTTCAACTCCAGGTTGGCCAGTAATGCTGCAGGAGTTAAACAGCACCCATGCTCAGCTGCCAACAGAAACCACCAGCCCTGCCCATCAATGTAAAGCTCAGACAGTGGACGTATGAAAAGTATTTAAGAGACATGATCCCCTAAGGGTACCAGGCAGCCGTTCCACGGTGGGTTGTTAAATCCCTGGTAGACTGCATGGCCACCCTCCCACACGTGCCCCTGCAAGATCCGTCCCACCCAAAGCTTCTGAGATGGACACAAATCAAAATATTTCTGCTCAGGATAAGGCAGTAGTAGAAACAGTTACCGAACAAAGCAGTTTCTGGAGCAGACGAGGCTGCCTGCTCCTTGTAGTGCATCAGAAGCAGGTGACTTTCTTAGCAGGTGACTTTCTTACCAGGTTCTCCTTTGTACAGGCCAGCTGGGTGGCTTATCGGCAGCTCTGATGAACTGAAGTGAGGATGATGCGGCGGCGTTTTCACTACAAAAGAGAGCATGACAAGAGGCTGCTATCATTCTCCTCCTAGAGAGGGTCAGATCACTGCATCCGTGTCTGGCTGGTTATAGTTTTTTCTTACCATATGGGGTTTCTGGTGACACTGGAAATGCAGGTGTCGGAGGGATGGACTCGTTGCTATTTTTGGTTGGAGAGAAGATTCTGCCATTGATGACATCGATGCCTGCGGGGTAACTGGTGATCGCTGTCTAAAATCGGCACGAGGGAGAAAAAGATAAGAATGGAGGAGCCAGGTGGATCTCATCTGTTGTAGGGTTCCCCTTAGCCGGTCTGGTGCACAGATCCCTGGTATCAGAGTCAGGGGGCTGGGGCTGAATTCCTGCTCCACAACTAAGAAACCTGTCTCTCCTCTCTGGGCCCTGGAAAACTGGGGCAAAAAGTTTTAATGTTCAATATTAAAGGGACACATATTTTATACATCCTTTTCATAAGAGATTTTACAGATGATGAATGACATTTACAGAGTCTGTAATCATATAGGAATTGTGCATTACAGCATTCAGCGAAAAAGGCCTGATAGAATCATCTTTAGCTATGGTATGTTCACAGATGTGTGAAAATATGCAATAAATTAAAAACCTAGGCACAGAAAAAAAGCCTGGAAGAAAATATTCCCCCAATATTAACAGTGGTTCTTTTGTGTGTATTAAAAGACTATGAGTGGCCTTTTTTCCTCATCTATTCTGTAGATTCCAACTTTTTCAACTTGAGAATAAATAAAACCCATATTGGAAAAGGTCAATCATGTCAGGGCACCCCAACCTGTCTGATTAAAATTAACCACCCCTCCCAAAAGAGCACACCCTTCTTCTGTTGATCTTACATGGAGGAACAAATCGGCTCTGACGTGTGTTTTTCCTGCCTCCCTCCCAGGTGCTCCGGGAAGGTCTTGGATGAAGGATTTCAGATCCTAACGGATGACCTCAAAGGAAATCTGTGTTTGCCCATGCCATGCGGGCAGCCAGTTCTTTAATTATATTGTCACTAATCGACATCGCCCATGCACATGATTTGCGTCATCATGCCCACTCCACAGATAAGAACACTGAGGCTCAGGTGAACAAAGTGACTTGGGCAAGCCTGCACAGGTATTTCTGCGGTGAGCCAGGATCCACACTCGGGCTGGCGTGACTGTACACTTGAGCTCTCCCAATCACCCAGCTCTGCCTTTCAAAGAAGAACCCAATCTGGGGGATGGGGAGGACGGCCAGATGCAGGAAGGAGGGTGACAGCTGGCATGCATGATGGGACTAGACCTGGGCGTTATCCCGTGTCCCCCGACGTTCAGTCCAGGAGAGAACAACGATCTAGCAAGTGGCACACAGCAAACTCTCGGTGTTGGGAACTGAACCGTGTCTCCATAAAGCCACATTCAAGCCTTAATCTGCAATCCTGTGGGTGTGAACCCATTTGCAAATGGGACCTTGGGAGACATTATTATTAGTTATGGTGTGGACACATTTGTGAATAGGACCTCTGAAGATCCTATTTAGACGATGCCAAATTGAATCAGCGTGGGCCTTAATCCACATGACTGTGTGCTCACAAGGAAGGAAATCTAGACAGAGACATACGACTGAGCAGGAAAAGAAGAAGTGAGAGAATGAAGCAGAGCGCCATGTGATAAAGGCAGAGATGCACGCCAGGGGACCCCAAGGATTGCTGCAAGACAGCATCGGGATGCTACAGACACCGAAGAAAGCATGACCTTGTTGATACCTCAATATTGAACTTCTAGTCTCCAAAGCCAGGTAACAATAAACTCCTGCTGTTAAACCAACCCACTGTGTGGTACTTGTCATAGCAGCTCTAGCAGACTAAGACCTGGGACCAGGCTTCTACCTCTTTGGTGTCTGCCGAAGTGAGAAAAGACGACAGATGTGGGGCTTGGTCCACGTGGGTGGTCTTCCCCCATCCACATTTGGAGAAGGGCGGCTGCCCACCAGCATCATTGTCATACTGTCCAAGGCTCAACTTCCGGAGTCTTCCGCCCAGTGGGTCCTCGCTTACAGGGCCTGTCAGGAGAGATAACATGTTGACTTCAGGGAGCTTTCTTTACAGCTGACCAAGAAAATTCATAATTAAAACCCAATTCGCAAACTTCTGGAGGACACTGGGTATTTCATTACTGGCTGGCTCTGCTCCTTCAGGGGAGCCACTGGGGCCACTATTCCCAGATGTGTATCTCCAGGGAGCCATTCTCAGCCTAAGATGGGGATGAGAGCCTGGGGGTGATCGTGCAGCACGGGACCTCCCAACCATGCAGCTCCCACCAGCCAGGCTCCTTCTGCTGCAACGGGTTTCTAGGGGATGGGGGCCTACAGCATGATGCACCCCACAGCCCTGGGAAAGGAGAGTGTGAGTGTGACTTGGCTATGGCTGCATATGGACGGTGCACCCATGTGTCCCCGGCATTGTGGGGAGGCCCCGTGGGCTCCACATCAGGACCAGAGCGACCCAACAGCCACACGCTCTGCAGTGATGACATGCAGCATAACATAAGCACATCACTACATAATAGTTTGAGTGATAACAATGAGAAATCCAACAGAAAAATAATACAGCAATGTAATTCAAGCACCAGCCATAAATACCGATCTGTCCAAACTTTGCTGTGCAAGAAACATCTCAGGCATTTATTAGAGAGAGAGATTCCCAGGTCCCCCCGCTCTGGACCAAATCAGAGTCCCTTTTTAGGGGGTGGGGGTGGGGATGGGTAGATAAGAGGCAAGAGCTGGAATTTTTTTTTAATCTCCTCCAGAAGCTCTTACAATTAGGCAGACTGGGAAAAACTACCACAGGCTATTAAAATAATAATGTTTCTATTGATGATGATGCAATCTAAAAACTAAGACCTAACAAGAATGTCCCCTACAGTTTAGACCTAAGCTAATAACATACAACCTCAATAACTGTGCAGCTCACCGTGAAATTTCATTTCAAGGCGAGATTTAAACCACCAATGTGTGTGGCACATGTAAGGCTCAGCTTAGAATGACTTTGTTCCAAATCAGCTGTCTGGGGCAAGTAAAGTGAATATAATATGGTTGTGAAACATGCTGTGTTATGTCAAGCACCGCTGAGCAGTTACTGCCTCACCTCCATCTCTCGACTCCCACAACCTAATAATAAAAAGTGGAGGTAGAATGCAAACGCTTCCCGATAAAGGGACGATAACTTTGATGTTGACAAGTGTGCTGGTTTGTATATATTATGTCCCCCCAAAAAGCCATATTCTTTAATGCATTCTTGTGGGGGCAGAGGTATTAGCGTGGATTGGGTTGGAACCTATTGGTTCAGTGTCCATGGAGATGTGACCCACCCAACTGTAGGTGATAACTCTGATTGGATAATATCCATGGAGGTGTGGCCCTGCCCATACAGCGTGGGCCTTGTTTAATTTACTGGAGCACTATATAAGCTCAGACAAAAGGAGCCCACAGCTAGCTGTAGCTGAGACAGACATTTTGAAGATGGCCATTGGAAGCTGACGCAGACATTCTGGAGAACACCATTTTGAAACACAACCTGGGAGCAAGCAGATGCCAGCCACATGCCTTTCTAGCTAACAGAGGTTTTCCGGATGCCAACTGGCCTTTCTCCAGTGAAGGTACCATTTGTTGATGACACTTTATGGCCTTGAGACTGTAACTGTGTAACCAAATAGACCCCCTTTATAAAAGCCAATCCATCTCTGGTGTTTTGCATTCCAGCAGCATTAGCAAACTAGAACAAGAAGGCAGAAGACATGAATCTAATGTGTGTGAATGAAAAGGAGGAACAGAATGCTCTGGAAGGTGTGTTTTCTCGGTTGGATGGATTCCACCACCCGCCGTCCCAGCCACCAGGTCACCGTGGGTTAGAGGGCCCTGAAGTGGTTTTCCAGGGGTCATCGCCCTTGGTGAGGCCAGGCCGGTGACATCCGTCCACTGGAGAGGGGAGGAAGTCTGCCCGGTACCACCCCGCAGGTAACAGAGTGAGTGGAAACCCAAACCCAGGTCTCAGGCTCCCTCTGAGAATCCTTCCAACAGCTTCTTACACCCTCCGTCTCCACTTCCAACAGCTCCCTCCACAGATCCAGGGCTGGATCCATGACCCCTGACCCCACATGACCTGGGTCACGGGTCATGGACACGGGACCTTCTGACTTAAGCAGTAAGAATGGTGTCATTACAGCAGAGCACCCCAGGATGCTAAGCAGGGAGGGGAGGATGCTCACATAAGTTGTTGATGATGGAACACAGGAGGTGATCTTGGCTAAGTCATTGTGGGCCCAAATTCTTCTCTGAAAAGCAGAGAAAAGCTACCTATCTCCCGGGGCTGTCGTGAGGATTAAACAGGCTTATGAGGATTTCAGAAGGAGAAAAAATTTCACCCCAAAGGAATTTGTCTGTAATCGTGAGCTGGGGCATTCAGATGCCCTTTAAATGACATCAGCAGTCCATTTGTCTAGAAATACAGAGGTCCCACTGCCTCTAAGCTTTCCACAGATGCAATTAGGGAATGGAAAGTTATATTACATTGTTCAACTTGCAAGGGAATAAGTGGTGTCTAACCTCAAATAACCCAGTGTCTTCTCACTGAAGTTATTCCCTTAAAGGATGCCCACAGAAAGATGTGGCCAGGTGTCCCCTAAAACACTGCCTCTACAAATCCACTCCCAGGAAAATACCCAAAGAAACTGAAAGCAAGGACTCAAACAAATACTTGGAAACCGATGTGCATGGCAGTGGTATTCACAGAGGCCAACAGGTGGGAAAGTCCCACGTGTTCATCGACAGGTGAATGGATAAACAAAATGTGGCAGATCCATGCAACAGAATATTATTCAGACACAAAAGGGGAATGACATCCTCAGATGAAGCTCACGTTGATGTTCGCAGTGCAACACGGATGAACCTTGAAAACGCAATGCTGAGTCCAATAAGCACCAGAGGACAAACACTATATGATTTCCCTTACATGAAATATCCAGAAACACCAACTTCACGGAGACAGAACGTAGATTAGCGGTCACCAGGGGACAAAGGTTAAGGGGGAAGGGGGAGTTGTTGCTTGGTAGGTACAAAGTGGAAATCTGAAATTAAATTAAACAAACAATAAATATTGCCTCTTTGATCTGGGGAAGGTGTCCTGGAAACAAACTTTGACGCGTTGTGGTCCTAGCCCGTCAGCTCGTGGCCTGATGTCCGAAAGCAACTCCCTCTAGAAGCCATCAAGCCCCACTTGATGCACATCTGCTAGTTCATTTACAACTAGCGGACAGCCCTGTAGGTGTGCTCAGAAGGTGTCTCGGTAAAAAGAACATCTGTCTTGGGCTTTCCTACCCTTTCAACCCCAACACAAAGCTCTCTCCTCAAATTCAGGTGTTCCAAGAGCTGGCCCCAGTAATTTCCCTACTTAATACAAGTCTTTGCAATATTTTCTCAAAATTCTTTTCTCTCTGAGCATTCAAACAGAATGCTTTCCATTTAAAAATCCCTCCTGCAGAATGTTCTGATGATCAAATCCCAGACACCTATGCTATGGAAGATACAGCCTCTGGTTACGCACAGAGCTGGGTGCTTCTTTATTTGGACAGAGCAATGTTTCCTGATATTCTGTCCCTGGAGCAATTGGGAGGACTGTTTCCAAACCCACAGTGGGATCTGGGGCCCGACCCCAGAGTGGGGCTCAGCAAATGCTGATGAAGGAGTGAGTCAGTGGGCATGTGGAGAAGGATGAGCAAGGGGAACTGGGCTTCCAGGATGTGATGTACAGAGAAAGTCTCTCCTTGGCCCGGAAAGTGACATTTTACATCCCTGCAGAAGGAAAGACACAGTCATGGAAGGTGGCCAGAAACCTGAGCTCTCGCGGCTGAATCGGGGGCTCCGGGTCCTGCTTTCCCCTCACTCTGCAGCCATCGGGAGTAAAAGGTTCGCAGCATCATACATTTTCGAATTTGAAACTCCCAAGAAAACAAGCCAAAATAAAATCTACTTTTAAGGTATAGCAAACCCACAACTGTGTCTTGATATGAAGGATGCAACTCCACTGCCTAGGAGGTAGCTGAAATGGCAAAGACAAACAGAAACAAACCCAGATTTATCCAGCAACAGTGACCGTCCAGCATTGGGCAGGGTGTGCTCATTTTAAAAATCTCTTAATCACAAAATGCAGGGAGGTGAGGGAGGAAAGCAGGGCCTCAGGTTGGGGACTGAGTGCTGCACCACACTGCAATTCGCAACAAGGGTCTGGAGCCAGATTCATCTGACTTTAAAACCCACAACTTCAAACTCTTTTGGGGGGTCACTTTTCCTGACCCGCCACTGCTGTCCCTTCCCACTTCAAAAGGCCTCCTTGGGCCACACAGAAGGGTATGGGCCATGAGAGGCCCCAGTCCCCAAAGAGCACAGAAGCACCCCACTGGGAAAGGGGGGGCTCCTTCTCCTGAGTCGAACGGGGAACAAATAAGCTAAGAGACCTGGGAGCTGCAATGCTTTCTGAATCCTTATTCCCATGCTCATGGAGAAAGAAGAGTTAACAACAGTTGATTATTTACTATTTTAGGAAATCCTCCCTCATGCATTCGAGTAAAAATGTGGGGTCTGTTAAGGAAGCTGGCTGATGACGTGGTTTCAGAGAGTCCGAGAACGGAGGGTCTGGAGAAAGGAAGGAGCAATGGGATTTTAAAGTCCTTCCTGTCCTCAAACGGTGTGATCTGGATGGTCAGACCAGACAAGTCGATCTGAGATCTCAGAGAGGACACCCTGGATCTGAGTATGTGAGCCTGGTTAACGCTGTGTTTGGAGCCAGGACCCCAAACAAAAGGCAGAAGGGCTCGCCCAAGCATCCAGCATGGCTGCTGGGCCGGGCTCCGTGTTGGGCTGCGGGGTGGAGTCCGGCTCCCTGCTCATGAGAGGTGAGCCCCTTCCGCTGCTTTGTGTACAAAATGCTAACACATTATGGACTGTGGGTATTAAATGAGATAATGCAGCAAGAGCCTGAGACAGGTAAGTTCACAGTCAATACGTTAAAAAGCGGCAACGATCCCAAAGGCCAAAATTCAATACTCATGCAGTCATTAAAAAAATCTTGTGTTACAGGATTTGAAATGGACAAATACGCTAAAAAACATTACATGAAAAAGCCAGCTTACACAAATTGCTTGTGTAGTATGATTTCATTTTGATTTCAACACATAAGGAAATGTGTCAAAATGAGAGGTTCTCTCTGGGTTGTGGGATTTCAGACATCGTGAAAATTTTTTTGCAAACATCTATATCTACAGAGTTTCACTAATACTATGTATTACATTTACAATTAGAAAAACAAGATACATATTACCTTTGAGAAGAAAAATGTTTCTTTATATTCTGAGTCCCTACTCAGTGCTGCTACCTAAGAATTTTACAAAATCCTTATCTAATTTTGTACTAATATTAGTTTCTCAGTTTTGATCCACAAACTCATGTGCCTGGTCAACAAACAGCATTCTTTCGGATAAAGCTACCATGTCTGATGGCCACATCTAATCAGATACACAGGAAATAATACGGGAGGTGATTTTCAGTAGCAATATGCTAAAGAGAGATACATAAGTGATATTCATTTACAAGAATGGGATTTGTCTCCAAGATTTTAAAACATGAAGTGCTGTTTGATTTTAGTGTAGCATGATTTTCTACATTCCTTTAGTTATTCAACAAAGGCTGATGGCAAGTATAGCAGGTACCAAGGAAAGGACTATGGTTACTCAGGCAAGGAAACTTGGAAAATTCGGGTCCATGATGTGCTCTTTATGAGAAGTGGTAGCATGATAAGGCGGAATTCAAACCCAGGTCCCCTGAACTTTTTCCTGGAGCTGCCTGCATGGAACCACCCCACGGCCCCTATTGATACAGCCAACCCACGGCCCCCCAAATCTCACCTATGTAAGCAGAAGAGGCCCGGGGCAAGCTAGCTCAGGAGGGAATGTTGGCCATAGGTTGCCTGGAGCTGTGGTCTGTTGCTGCTTTCCAGAGGCAGCTTTGAAAGGGGGTTTCACTTTCCCCTTCTTTTTAAATAATGATTATAACAATACAAAGTGCGCCCCCTGGAGGCTGAGGGTTAGATTTTTCTCCCTCCCTCCCTGGATCTCTTACACACCGTCACACAAACACACATGCACTCACATGCAAAGGTGTATGCACTTGCACACATGTGCACTTGCACAAACACATACACCCACACTCACACATATGCACATGCACACATACAAACTTCTCTGGGCTTCAACCCAACCTCACAGCTGTGCAAGCTGCTAGCCAGACTCAGAGATACCATGGGGGACGTTCTGAGAGTTGACTTCTGTGCTCTGGAGAGCACAGAGGAAGCTCATTTTATATCACAACCCACCGATGTGCTTGGAGGGAAGCTCCTTCCTGTGTGAACATAACCTGTTTCCACCACTAGGGAGCTGTCTAACAGAACACCCTGGATGCTGTGTTTTCTAGGAATAATTTTCCCTCTTAGCCTTTCTAGGATGAGGAGGAACCACAAGCGGCTCTGTTTTAGGGGCATTGGTTCAAGCTTATTTCCCAAGGGCCGGGTAGGGGCAGGAGGAGACAAACCACGCCCCCACCCCAGCTTTCACCCCTCTTGATGGGCACTGCCCTCCCCTCACCACCTCCAAAGCTGTCCAGCCTGCCTGGTGCTAGAGGCTTCTCTGCACTGGACCCCCGTGGACTGGCCGGACCCTGCTCCCAGGGCTCTCCAGCCAGGCCCAGCTTCAAGGCACCCGGCGTGGGGCCCTCGAATGACCCGGCAGTGGGTGCTCAGTGCAGCGGGGAGACTTAGAGTTAGGCCACACAGACAAGAGAGCAGAAGGCCAGAGCTTGTCGAGAGCAGGATGCTCAGCTCTTGCTGATATTCGCTATCAGCACGTTTGGTTGACCTGGGGTAGGGGCAGTCTTCTTAACAAAGCTACTATAAGAACGGAGAGTGGCACTGTCCCCAGGCAGCACTCAGGGGGACCAAGAAGGTGGGGACAAAGAGCATTTCTGCCTCATGCATGGTGCCTGTGGGATGCTGCAGAAGCTGCAGGGGCCTCTTACTCCCTCAGTGGCGTTTCCTTCCTGAGTTCAAACACAGGGGCAGCAGGCCCTCCCTGTCAGGAGGGGGCAATGCCTGGGTCTTAGTTCAGAGAGCCCCCATTGAGCCCCGAACCTGCCCATCCTAAGGACTCAGTAGCTCTTCGTTAAAATGGTGAGCTCTGGAGGGCTGAGGAGGCAAGGGTGTGAACTGGTGATTCCAGGGCCACTTGTAGGGATCTCAGGGCTGAAGGACTTCTGGCTTGTGCCAGGCTTTCCCCCCAAAGGGACCTCAACCTCTTAGCAAGCACACACACTCCCGCCCCAAACACTGTCTCTCTAAAAAGTGACTTGCTAACAGGGTTCAAGTGTTTTTTTTTTTAGTACTACTTTTTTTTTTCTTATCAATAATAAAATGCATATATGTCTTTGAACGAAATGTGCAACATACAGAAAAATAGAAGGAAGAAAATTAAGCTTCCCTGGACTCCCCAAGAATCCCTGCAAACATGCCCTGTGTTTTAATGCATACACACACACACATATTTTTTAATTGCTTTTTTCATACTTAGTCTTAAATCAATTAAAATACATTTAATTTAAAAGTCTGAACCCATCAACTACTTATTACATACTTAATATATGAAATCATGAGCATTTGAATTAAATAGCAAAGGACCATGTCTTCCTTTTCACTCTCATCTTGGTCGGGCCACGGTCTCTGGAAGCTTCTCCCGGCCCTACTGCTGCAGTCCTATGGGACAAACACCACATCACTTTCATGAAGCTTCTGACGGGATGCCACTTGCCACACTGCTTGGCCCTCATGCCTCCGTTTACTCCCCGGGGCCCTCCATTCTCACACACCGAGCAGGGAGTACGGGGCCTGCAGGACACAGCTTACATGTGCTAGCCTTCACCACCAACATCTCACCAGGTGCCCAAAACGAAGCCTGAAGGCCGCCAAAACTTAATTCACAGCCACGGTGAAGAATTAACTCTGATTTAACTAGGCCAGGCAATGCGAATAATGAAATGCTCAGTGAGTTGAATAACGAAATAGTTAAAATCTGTTTTCTGAATGGTATTAAAAAAAAAATCCATTCCATAAAAATGGCCTTGGCACTATTGGTTCTTCCTTCTCAGTTAAGAAGTCAAATGCAGGAAAAGGAAACCACCAATGGAGAGCTAATGAAAGCAGGGAGCGTGCTGCCCGGCCATTGCAGGGCCCCCAGTGTTTGGGCAGGGCCCCCCGTGGCTGGATAGAGTGTAACCATCACAGCTCTGGTGTTGTGTGGCCCGACTACAGAACAAAGAGACACTGTGTCACCTCTGCAAGCACCTGTAGGAGGCTCTATGGACAAACAGCCCTTTCAACCACCTCAGCACCTCCCTAGGGGCCGGTTTCCCTCCTTAGGAAAGAGAAAAAGGGGGGTGGCAGAACCGGGCCGGTCGCCATGGGGCATGTCACAGGCAGCTGTCCCCTGGCAAAGGGCAGGCTCCGTCCGGGAATGCCCACCCACCCACAGCTCACCGCTCCCTGACCAGGTGCTTCCTCTCCTTCCCAGCTACTAAAAAGAAATCAGAGCTGCAGCCGACCCCTCACAGCGACACAGGGAAGAGGAGATCAGAGTGGGTGGGATGCACTGCAACCTAAAAGCACCGAGTTAAAAATAAACACCACTGGGGATATGTTTCAGATTTTCACAAGGATGCCTTCAGAGGCTTCCCCGCAGCTGAGGTCCCTGCAGAAAGGGAGGGAGAGCGGGTTTCCTTTACGGGAGAGCCCACTGTCCTGCTGGTCTCCGGAAGGTTCTTTCCTTGCTATCCCAATAAGGGGACATGGTGGTAACGGCTGCACTGCATCCCTCGACCAGATGCTGCACGGCCCCTCGGCAACCCCCACTGGGAGGGCACTGGACACCTGCCTGCTGGTTTCCTTTCCCCTCGCACCTGCCATGACTTTCTCAGAGCCTTGAGGTCTGTGCTGACCCTAAACTGTAAAATGAGCCATGTGTCCTCAGGCTCTCCCTCCTGTCACTTCTGACTATAGACGTTTTCTCACGTTAACAATTTCGCCGTCTATCAGGGGTGGGTGGAAGAGGGGTGGGGGGCAAGCCAATGAACACCCGTGGGCCCTGGCCAGCCAGCAGGCAGGCAGAGGTGCTACCTCTGCCTCTTGCCAAATCTAGGAGGTGGCTTGACTCCAACTATGAGCCTCAGGAGACCAGCCACACGCAGCTGTGCAGGCAGCAAGCAGGCACCGAGCCCTGACCATGTTCCTGGTAGGAGGCTGGGAGAGCGTGCAAGGAGAAAAGGTGGGGCCTCGGCCCTCAGGAATGTCCAGGCTACAGAGGTAGGACATTCCATGCGGACAAGACAGAGCAGGCGAGGGCCCTGAATGGGAAATGCACAGACTCTCTGAAGGCAAAGAGCAGGAGAATGGGCCTCGTGTAGGGGAAACCCAGGAGGGCCTCCCTGGGGAGGTGATATTTCAGTTAAGCCCAGAGGAAGGGGTGGGCATGGGAGGTGGGGAGCGGGGTGCACCTGGCCAAGGGTGCCCTGCTGAGTGCTTCTCTCCTGGGACTGAAGCCATTTTACACCCTCAAGAGTCCGTCTTTGCCATCTGTCAATTATCCCCAACCTGCAAACGAGGAGACTGAGGTGCAGGAGGTAACTTTCTCAGAACATTTAGCTAGAAATGAAATTTGCAAAGAAAAAAATAACCCACAAAGCTTCCTGGCAACTCTGTGACTTTTTAAAATATGCTTAATTTCTAGTGGCATAAAGAAATAGGGAGTATGAAGCAAAATATCCTAATGGATAACTCAGAAAGCACTTTCATTCTATTTTCTTTGAAATCTGCTGTGGGTACAGACTTGCTCCAGACAGGTGTGACTGTCGGGAGCTCTCTGTTCTGCAAGTACTTGGCCAGATGCACGGTGTCCTGAACCTCTGCTGGAGGCAGGGACAAGGGGAGGGAAGGAAGAGCTTACAATGCAACCCATCACGTTACAAACCCAGGCGCTCAGGCCTCACCCCTTCTGGGTGAAATCAGAACCTCTGGGGCTGAGACCCAGTTGCAGGCATTTTTTTAAAACTCCCCAGTGTTTCAACGTGCAGCCAGGCTTGAGGACCTCAGCAGTTCTCACCCCTGGGGTTCACAGTGGAATTGCATGGAGAACTTTAACAAACAAAACAAAACAAAACAAAACAAAAAAATAATTCCAATGCCCAGACCACAGCCCAGACCAATTAAATGAGAACTTCTGGGAGGTGGCAAACGGGCTCCTGTATTCGTGATTTCAAAACGGGCTCCAGGGTAATTTCAAAAGTGCAACCAAGACTGTGTACTCCTGGTCTAAAGATTAGATGGACCTAATGATATCCTATTTTAAAACAAGGTCTTCATTTTTTTTATCTGGGCCACTGGAAGGTAAATCGCCCTTAAGCTATCTGCTTATCTTTACACCATAGGAGTTGAAGCCCTGGGTCTCACAGGCATGCACAGTGGGTTCTGGAAACTCCCATGCATTCCTAGGAGCAAAAGCAAATAATCTCCAAAGACTGCTTCATGGTTTGTTTGAGGCCTCCTGATTTTGGTTCATTAAAATAAGCACGTGCATCTTCTAAAAAGCAAGCCTAAAAAAAGAAACGACAACGGAAAGCCCAGCACCCTTCTTAGCATAAATGTCCCCAGAAATGGTTTTAAGGAGCATTTTTTTTTCCCACCTAAACTAAAATAGGGATCTATTCACCCATCCCTCTGACGTACAGATCACCCTCTTGAAGGTGACATGCGGTTCTCTACAACATCCACTGTGAGAAATCACCAGCCTGAGTATTTGAGTTTACACACTATAAAAGACAGCCAAGAACAACTTTAAGCACACCGTGACACTGTCTCAGCGCTGCACCTCTTTGAAATCCACTGACACCAGCGTCTTACAATTGCTGAAGGGAAGAGTCAGGCCCTGGCAAAGTTACGGCAGCAGGCAGAAGAAGGCAACCCCAGTTTTCGGGTTGCAAAATCGAAAGTTCTTTCCACTGGGAAACTTCCAAGTGTCTGGTTGGAGGATAGAATCTCTTCTCAAAAGACATGGTTAAAAAAGGGACACACTAGGAGGGAATCCTTCCAATATTAGAAATTTTAGCAATGCCCCTGTTAAAACTACTGCACATAAACTGTAACTCACAGCGCAGATGTAAAAACTGCACAGGAGCTCAAGGGCCATAGCACAAACTGCCTCAGGCCTTCCTCCTGCTCTTGAGATAGGTATCAGGAGAATTTTATCACCCGGGCTTTAATTCGGTTTTTGCTTATTTTAATTTTTCTTTTTTATTGCCTTGTTTGTTTTTGAATTATTTGATTGTACCGGCCTCCTCTTCAACAGTTTATATGCCTTGCGCTAGGACGGTCATCATTGCCGACCCCACACATTTCCCTCCAGGGTACATGGTGGGATTTGCTTCCCGCCAGCTTTGGCCAATGGATGGAAAAGAGAAATGACATGAACTCCTTCTGGACAGAAGCTGTGAGAGCCAGCATGTGTTTCTCCAGTTCTCCAGACTGGTCCCTGCTTGGGCATCCATGCATGAGGTCCAAGGTAAGCCTGGAGCAGTGGACATGGGGCACAATGAAAATAAAAATAATAAAAAAGGTCACCGCTTTCAGTCACCGTATACCCTTGGAGTGGATAAATTAGCAATCCTCACCGAGCAAAGGAGGCCTTCTTCCCAAGACGTTTGTCCATTAGGAGATCAGCCTGCTTCCAATCTACCTACAGCCAGAGCTTCCAGAGACATTAGTTGCTTGCCACATTGGAGGCTGGGGGTTTCCAAGGTGGAAATGCAAAGAATCTAAAGGGTGTTTCCTCAACAAGTTCCACGTAGAATTATCATACGACCCAGCAATTCCATGCCTAGGTATATGCCCCAAAGAATTGAAAGCAGTGATCAAACAAATAACTCGTACACCAATGTTCATCGCAGCATTATTCACAATCGCCAAAAGGTGGAGACAACCCAAGTGTCCATCAACTGACAAATGAATAAGCAAATCGTGGTAGGTTCACATGATGGAATGTTATTGGGCCATAAAAAGGAATGAAGTTCAGATTCATGCTACAACTTGGATGAACCTTGCAAACATCATGCTTGGCGAAAGAACTCAGACACAAAAGCCAGGTATTGTTTGATTTCATTTCCATGAAATATCCAGAATAGGCAAATTCATACAGACGGAAAGCAGATCAGCGGTTTTCAGGGGCTCGGGGAAGGGGGAACAGGGAGTGACTGCCAATGTGTACAGTGTCTCTGTTTGGGGAATGAGAAAGTTATAGAACACAGTAGTGGTGAGGGTTACAAAACATTGTGAATATATTGAATGCCACTGAATTGGACACTTTTAATTGATTAAAACAAGTAAGTTTTATGCCATGTGTATTTTACCACACACACACACACACACACACACACACACACACGAGGGGGTGGTTACTGTTTTCGAGGTTGGGCCTGCCTGAGGGTTTTCACCTTGAAATACACATTAGTTTAATATAAATTACTTTCCTTTTATTTCTCCATTAACATTAGTGTTAGGGTGTTACATAAATTTTCTTTTAAAAATGCGACCCCTGACCCATTTTTCATACCCCCTTCCCACCACAGCCAAATCAACTCCCTCCCAAACTATGTTGCCAAAGTTTCCATTTCTCCTTTCTCCGAAATTCCCACCTATCCACCCCATAAATAAGTTCTTGTTTTAATAGCCCCAGCCAGACAGCCTTAATTTGCTTTAACCGAAACCTGAATTTAAAATGACCCAGGGACATAAAATACCCTGTAAGTGAAATCGAAATAACAGAGAGGAACACAGTCCCTGAAAGAAAGCAAGAAGTCCAATCATTACAAATTCTGGCAACGACACAAGCCCACTCCTCACTCATTGGCCAACGATAATAACCAGCATACATGTAAGAATACATGACTAGAGACACACCCAGGAAAGCAAATACACACATACAAAATCAATCAATGAAGAAATGATTTTCCAGCATGACAGCATGAGGAGCTCTGCTGACCTGTTCCCCAGTGAAACTGGTGAAAGTAATTTAAAAAACAAACAAACAAAACGAAACAAAAAAACAATAAGCAATAAAGCTCCTGGAAATAGTCCTACAGGCAAACAGCAAACAAAACAGCACCTATGTGATAAAATCTATGAAAGTTGGGTAAGAAAGGCAAGGGTCGGTGATATTTCAACCAAGCAAGATAGGTCCCTTCTTCCCATCCCTTTCTGCTCAGCCAAAGTGGAAACTCCACTCAGATCGCTGCAGGCAAGAACATGGGGCTCCCTCTGGCCCCAGCTCCCGGCTGCCTGGGCGAGTCTGGTTGAGAGGCAGGAGCTCCCTTCTTCCACCCAACTCCCACTCATGCTCTACCTTGGGCACGGTGTGCTGAGAATTCTGAGGTCCTGATCACCCCTCCACTGGCTCATGAGGCTGGTGGTTCCACACTAGGGGAAGCAAGCCAAGAGGACCACAGGCTGCTGCTACCGCCACCACTGAGCACTCAGCTCCTGGAGTGGGGGTGACACTTGGAGAGAAGCCTGCCACTGCCCCCTGCTCAGAGATTCTTACTGGCTTGGAGAGGTAGGGGGAGAAGCAGCAGGACACAAAACAGGTAGCTCCTAACCTCTTCCCAAAGGAACTGACTTCATTTTCAACAGATCTTGGAGAAGTTTAAACTTAAGAGGGCTCTCAAAAACGGTGGAGGTTGTGGGGAACGGAATTGTGGGGAGGAAAGTGGTGGTTCCAATGAAGATACAACCTAGACTGTAGGTTGGCTCATTAGCATGAGAGAACCAGAAAATGAGAGTTGGGAGGAGCTGGGATGGGGTCAGAGCAAATATCAAACACTGACCTCAGAAAGTCTTCCACCTAAGGAGGGACAATTTGATTAGTTTATAGGGAATTTATGCCCCAAAGCACTGTTGTAAACAATAAAGTGATCACACAGCAATCAGTGGTGTTTAACAGCTGGGTGTGATCAGGAAGGAGTGGAAGAGAGCCCTATCAGTAACAGTGTCGTCCCAGGGTGACCACGTGCAAAGCCAAAGCTGTGCCTTCCTAAGGAGCAATGTCAGAGTCAGCCCTGGGGGTGGGGAATAGAATTCCCGAAAACAATCCAGCCAGTCACTAAACAAATAAGCAAATAACAAGTCCCAGAGAGGGGCCACCAGTATTCTAAAGGAATCTATGAACAATTGCATGCCAACATATTAGGTAACATAGATGAAATGCACAAGTTCCTAGAAAGACAAACACCAAAACTAACTCAAGAAGAAATACACAATCCGAATAGACAAGTGAAGAGCCTGAATCAGTAATCAAAAAACTACCCATAAAGAAAAGTCCAGACCCTGACGGATTTCATCACTGAATCCTACCAAACATTCAAAGAATTAAAAATTCTTCACAAACTCTTCTAAAAAAAAACAGAAGAGGGACCACTTCTCAATTCACTCTATGAGGCCAGTATAAGTCTGATACCAAAACCACGTAAATCACAAGAAAATGGAACTACAGCCCAATATCTCTTATGAATACAGTCAACAAAAATCCACAACAAAACATTAGCAAACCAAATCAAGCACAGCCAAAATGAATTATATACCATGACTAAGGGGGATTTATCCCAGGGAATTTAAGGTTGACTTAACATCTGAAAATAAAATTAATGTAAAACATCATATGAATAGAACAAAAAAAAAAAAATCACATGATAAACGCAGAAAAGGCATTTTACGAAATTCAACATCCTTTCAAGCAAAAAACCCTCAACAAATCAGGAGTAGAAGAGAACTCCCTCCACCTCCTAAAGGGGATCTAAAAAAGCATCGCCTGAAAGTGGACCAAGGCACCTGCCATGTGTGCAGAATCATGGCTTTGGGGCTGATAAATGAGGAATGAAATGTTTTGAGGCGCTCTCAAGGTATAGAAAGCAGAGACGGGTGTGGATCTTACATTTCACAGGGGAAGCCATTCCTGAGATCCTCAGCTATTCTTAGGTCAGTGGAATGAAAGCAAGTGATGCAAGATATTCACTATGGGTTGAATTCTGTCCCCCCCAAAATATTGTAAAGTTCTAACTCCCAGCACCCCCAAATGTGACCTTATCTGAAACAGGGTCGTTACAGATGAAATTAGGCAAGTTAAGACGAGGTTTTACTGTATAGTAGGTTGGACCTTCAATCCAAGACAACAGACAGAGAGAGCAGAGAGCACACCACCAGGTGAAGATGGAGGCTGAGAGGAAGATACGCTGCCCCAAACCAAGGGACACCAAGGACCGGCAGCCACTGCCTGAAGCCAGGAGCGAGGCACGCATCAGGTTCTTCTCTACAGACCTCGGAGGGGGCACGGCCCAGTCGCCCCCCAACTGCTGGCCTCCAGAACCATGAGCCAATACATTTCTGGTGTTTGAAGTGATCCTGTTTCCAGTACTTGGTTTTGCAACCAACTAGGACACCACCCACCCAAAGGCTGCCCACCCAGGAGAGCTGGAGAGCAGGCGAACACCAGGACCTTAGCAGCACCAGGACTTGCTCGTCGCTGAGGTGCAGCCAGAGAGAGACGGGACCAGGGGAGAGGGAACCCCGAGGCAGCAGGGGCCCTGAACCTGATTCCCACCATGGCCCCATTTTAAAAGGGGGCTTGGCTGTGCACTGGTCTGCACTGGGAGGGCCCAGGGCCTCGGTCACTCGAAGCTTTGGCACAGGACACAGACTTTCTGAGAACGTTCTTGCACCTCACCGGGACAGAAGCACTCGAGGCTGTGAGGCAGAGGCCTTGCTCTGTCACCATGACCTGCACAGCCACTAGACAGGGCCAGGCCGTCCCACTGTGCCGCCCCACGGCCCCACACAGCCCTGTCTTCATTCACAAGCATTTATCCAGCTCTCACCCTGCAGGCGGATGTGCTGGGGAAATGAGGAAGAAGATGCAATGGGTGCTCCCCTCCAGGGGTTTTTCAGGCTAGCCAGAGAGTTGGTTTGGTGGGCGATGGCAACACCAGGGGATGTGGCTCTACATTCAAGGCACTGCGGGTACGAGGGTGAGAGGGGGGTGCTCGAGCTGCCAAAGGCAACTCTTACCATCATCATCCTCTTCATCACTGTTATTAGTTCTTGCTAGTACGAAGAAGAATGGCTTGGGAAGTCTTGGCCTTTGTGCCTTTTTTTTGTCTCAGAAATACTAAGACCCGCGGTGGGTGGGCTGCTGCCTGCAGGGCTGGGTCACCACAGAGCTGGGGTCACCACAAGAGCTGGGATCACTGCAAAAGCTGGGTCCACTGCAGAGCTGGGTCCACTGTAGAGGTGGGGTCACCACAAAAGCTGGGTGCACTGCAGAGCTGGGGGCACACAGCAGGGGTGGGTACACTGCAGAGCTAGAGGCACTGCAGAGCTGTGTGTGATGCCAAGTTGAGCAGGACACCTGGCATCTCCCCAGAAGAACCACCAGCTAACACCATTCCCAACTCCCTAAGTATGCAGGGAACTGGCTGTCTTTCTCATATTCCAGACATGATCTGCAAAAAATGAATAACCTTACTAACCCACTTCAGGTTGCTGAAGGCTCCATGCCAAATCTTCCTCTACAGCCAGAATGAATACATCTGTGCAGCAGTCAGAGTCAGTGGGCGAGACAGGAGGCAAGACAGTAACAATGGACTAGGGGAGAAGGCAGAGCACCCCTGAAACTCCCTAGCCACGGCTTTCCTGTTTGTGAGTGAAACTCAGGTGGTCTCTGGCCAGCCCTGGCACGCTGTCCATTCGGCTGAGCCCTCATGGCCCTGCCATGGCTGCAGAAACGAGCAATGTATCTGCGTGGGGTGCTGGCTGTTCCCTGGGCAAGCCTTTCAAATGTGCCCAGCCCTTCCTCCAACACACATGGAAGGGCTCAGCTTGCTGTCCCTGCTTCCCCCAACCAAGGTGGATGGATGTGGGCTGGTGGAGCTGGGACATCTTCAAAGCACAGGTTTTCACCCATTGCCTAAACTTCTGAAGATGTTCCAGTGGCTTGTAACCAGATGGCTAGCTACAATGCTTTCAGGCTTTCTGTGCCATCTGGTTCTTTTTTCTGTTGGTAGCTGGTCTAGCCTCTTCCACTCCAGAGAAATAAACAAGCACTAAGTTTAAATTTTGAAATCCAATGGGTTCCAAAATTCCCTATACCTACCCAGCTATACCATTCCTTGCTCAATTAAAACAGCTTTTGGCTGCAGACTTATGCACTCTTTTGATGGGACTTCCATCAACACAAGATGTACTGGAGTGGGATCCCAAATACCCTATGCAGGTTGTTCTGAGATTGAATGCCCACTTTCCAAGCTTGTTTACATTAAAAGGAGTGTGGTTCTCTGTCACATTTCCCTGTGTGAAGCTTTTCTAAAAGATGACACACATCCTGGATGAGGAACCCAAGGTTGAAGACATTCTGGTCATTGGTGAGCTATCCCTGTAACCTTACTTAATCACTGCTTAGGTAGAGCTGCTCATTTTAATGGGCTTCCTACTAAGTTCCAACGTTTACAAGGGTCTCTGACGATCAGCATCCAGTTTGTTTATATCTAACCTCCTGACATTGCTACAGTTCAAAAGGTATGAAAAAAGAACTTGCCAAGTGGCCCAAGATTCCTCTCAAAAATGAATGGGTTAACAGATATTTTAATTAAATTTACACGATTAATAACCAAATGTGCACTGAATTTTACTAGACTATTGTTGAAGTATTAAAGCTCTTTAATTTTAAAAAATGTAATTTATTGTTATAAAAGGAATTAAAGAGGATCCAAAACTGTTACCCTTTTTTTCCCATCTTAGTCCCCCCTTCCTTTTTTGCACCAATTTTCATCTCGATTATAGACAAATAGAAATTTCAATTACTGTTATCAAGTGATTTAAAGGCAGCCACTTGAGGGTTGAGCATATGAAGCTGCTTTAAAAAAAAACTCCAGGTTTACAACATTTTGTCATAACAAAAACAAAGAATCACTAAGTATTGAATTCAATCAAATAAAAAATTCATTAAAGAGGCCATTATATGTTAACTTGGGCTTTGAGGTCATTTTCCCTATATACAAATCTCATGTTTGAGTATACTCAGAAGCCCCCGACCTTTTCCAAATCTCAGAAACAGATTTTAATCCAGGAAAACAGACTTCTGATTTTAATGTTTCCAGGTAATACCTTTCAGATTGGTTTGGTGAGGCAAGTCACGTCCCAAGAAAATGGGGATGGTGCCATTCCCACCGAAACCATCATTTTTTTGCTCCAAATTTCATAAATGTATTTGCTGAAATGAATTAACACCTCTAAATTCTTCGAGCTGGACCTACCACTGAGCATCTGCTACACTGATTGATTATTGATGGTGTCATACTGTGGGATCATAGAGTTTGGTAAACTACTCTAGGAGACTTTCCTATTCCTTCTTTCTCCCAGGAAATGACACAAAGGGTCCAACTCACTCAGGCAAGCTGGTTGCCCGCAATGTGTTCATTTAGGGTCTCTGTATAGGAGAGGTACATGCAAACAAACACTTCCGGAACACCTTCCCTGAGACAGGCACTGGGATAAGGGCTTCCCTGTAAACCACACAGAGCAAACGGAGATTCACCAGGGTGACAGAATGCACCTGCCAATGTCACTCACATGGCTCAGCCTGGTGGCAAGGACTAACCGTCTGCAAAGCTGGCGTACCCTCCCCAGCCCGCGGTGCATCCAATGTGCCAGACCCTGCTCCAGGGCTGCAATCCGAGCCTGTGTGACTCTGAAGAGGGAACGGGCTCTGTGTCTACACTGCAAGGCTCCAACTACCACTACCTTGGACAGCTCATCAACCTCCTGATGCTTCAGTGGACTCAATGGCCAGCCCAGGGGGTCTAACAGTCCCTGCAGGACAAGATCCCTCATGAGCCACTGCTTCTAAAGCCTTGAGAACAATGCTCGGCAAAAATATCACTCTCTTCTCATCAGTGTTACTGCCACACCATGATAATGTATTTTCCCACTTATATTTTATCATCTCATTTAGGAACACCAAAAAAAGAAATAGGGGAAAGAAGAAGGAAGCAGTAAGTGTTCCTTTCTTGCATTAAAGCTTTTAGTATTTTACTCAATGAGGCAGGCCTCCTTTTCAGGAGACCCCTGATTACCCCAAGGCACACGCCAACACCCCAGGACTGGCGGAACGTTCCAGCATCATGGGGCACCATGCCCTCGGGTCCCTGGGGAGAGACTCTTATGAGAAGGCAGAACCTGGGACCCTGGTCAATGTCTGCGAGCCACGCTGGCTCTCAACAATGCACACTGACCACTCTTTCCCCTTCTCTGAGCCCCCAGCAGTCCCTAAGTGTAGCTTGCCCCAGCCCAGCCCCAGTCTCCCCGAGTTCACCTCCCTGTGGCAGCTTCCTGAGACCACACATCCTCCCTGCAGTCCCTGCCAGAAACACCCCCCTCTCCAACCCATCACACCTCTCCCTACACACCGAGCCATCCCTGAGGCCCCAGCCAGCCACGGCCACTCTCCAGGGACCTCCCCTCTTTAAACCCCCGTCAACATGGAGAGCATTTCATAATGAACGTATCCGGGCACTTGTCACATGCCACTGAGGTTGCTGGCTTAGGGAGCTCTCAGACGTGGCTGTAACCCCCTGCAGTCACTGCCCGTCCACTACTGTCATCCCTCGGCTGTCCCCAGGCCTCACGGGGGACCCACTCACAGAGGCTAGGAAGGCCCTGCCCTGGTCCCCACACCAACCCCAGCTCTTAAGGATGGAATATGCCCCCCAAAAACGTATGATCCAGTTCTAAACCCTGGCCTCGTGAACAGGACCCTATTTGTGTTATTAATTAAGATGAGGCCAAACTGAATCAGGGTGGGCCTTAATCCAAGATGATCGGTGTCCTTAAAAACAGAAAAAATTGGTGAGAGACGGAGGGGAGAACGCCACGGTTGCTGGCACTCCGCGAGAAGCACGGCAGAGACTTCTCTGTGGACCCTGAAGGAAGCACAGCCCCCCCGACACCTTCATTTCAGATGCCTGTCCCCAGAACTGTGAGACAAGGCATTTCTGAAGTTTTAAAGCATCCAGAGCATGGCACTTTGTTCCCGGACCATGGTGCCTGGCCTGGGGGGTGGGGGGCTCTGGATCCCCGTCCCAGTTCTCAGCCCCCAAACTCCAGAACCTGCTTCTCACCAAGCCTTCTGCATTCCGCTGAAGGCCGCCTCCTCTCTGCCCTCTCTCTCTGTCCCCCTTTTGCCAGCCCACATGCCCACTCTCTCCCCTGTGGCCGCACCGAGATCGTCTCATTGCCTGAGCCCGCCTCGTTAGCTCCTGCCTCGGGGCTCTGCTCACAAGCTGCTACCTCTCTCCAGATATTCCAGAAAACTCTCTCCAGACAACTTTAACTGCCTCGTTATTCCTCTGCCCCCACAAGGCGGCTCTCGGGGTCCCCAATGCCATCTTCATCACCAAATCTCCAAGCACCCCTTTCCTCAGAAACACTGAACACATGCCAATCCAGAGCTCAGCCCTGGCCTACAGAACAAATACATGCACAACTATCCTCCCTTTATTAACCTGTTTAATTCTCACAGCGAGAAAGGTTTCATTATTCAGCCCATTCTGCAGATGTGGAAACTGGGACTTGGAAAATTGCAGGGCCCAAATTGCAGGGCATGCAAGGGGCAATGGAAGAATACACACTCAAACAGTCTGGCTACTGAGCTCCGCTCGTAAGCACTCCTGCACTATGGCTGATAGATGCTAATAAGTGCCATTCCTTCTCGTAATTCATGGTATTATGTTCTGTAGAGTCAACACAAATACTGAATTCACAAGTGCTGAACCACTGCTCCTAGAGGAAATACAGGTTTAAGCACCCATGGACTCTGATCACAACAATTTTGTCAACTCGTCAATATATAACCTTATTTTCCTGTGTTTCTGTTTAAATACACCCTGTTTAATATAGCGTTGATTTTTAAAACACTAAACTCGTGACCAAGAGCACTATAACCCATGCCTGAACAGAGCTGATCTAACACACATTTTCTCCATACGGCACTTCTTGCAGTTGGGAAGACTGGACAGCACTTCGGCACTATGTTTGGGGGCCATTTAAATAGTGAAAAAAATTGCCAACAAAAAGCACAAAAAAGCAAAAACATATGGCACTACATAGACCATGAAAAGAATCTGTTTCTGTTTACAATCTGAGAGCTGAAACAAGAAAGCAGAGCATCGCCTTGTTCAACCTCAGCTGGGAAGTATGCGCTGAGCACCTCATATTTTTGGCCGCCCTGTGCATTTCCACAAATGACCGCGGGAGAGATGCAAACACTTATTCTGCTGTTACAAATAAATTGTAGAGAGGCAGCAAATGTGCAAATACAGACTCTGTGACTAATGAGGCTGTATTTGTAAAATGAATGAATGATCAACCCCTTCCTCTGGGCTGTGCCCAATTCCTTCCCTGCCCTAGACGTCATGGGCAGGTTTCTGTGCAGCCCATTCCTTCTCTCTGCCACCCACCAAATCTGCTATCAAGAGGTCACAGAGCCCATGACCTCCTGTGTCAAAATTCACGAGAGCATAAATGCCTCTCCATGGTCAACTGATCAAAAGCTAAGTTCAGAATTGCCGAGCAGCAGCATTTTGCAAACATCAGCTCACCTTGCCTCCCGGGAACCCTGGTGGCGGTGTCCCCTGTGTCCTTCAGCCGGCTGCTGCCCCGGAGCCCACCACCCAGCCTGTCCGGGGACGCAGAGCCGTTGGCCTGTCCACCCAGAAGGTTCATGTGTGTTGGGATGGGCTCGAAGGTTGGGTCTAGCTCCAAGATCAGCCTGTTGAGCTGCTCGATGGACTGGTCAATATCCAGGGTTGGGGAGCCCGGGGAGAGAGTGGCATTTGGCTCCAGGTCAACACCGTTCATGACCTTTGTGTCTGGAAATCTGGGCTTGAAGTCTTGGCTGGGAGGGGGCTGCTGGGGGGCTGGGGCATCTGGCCCCCCGCCTATGCCCCGCTGGACGGCCACTCTGCTGCTGGCCCCTCGGGTGGGGGTGACGGGGACACGGGGCTGTGCCGCAACAAGTCTGGTGCTTTCCGGCGAGCCACAGCCGGTCAGCTTGGCCTCACCATCCGGCGCGAAACTGTACTGATGAGCTGCCACCATCTGCTGTTGGCGCACCCAGGTCTGCGTGAGACAGCCGCTCTGCCCGTAGGTCTGCGTCTCGGCGGACACCGGCGGCTTCCGCAGCAGAGCCGGGGCCGGCTTGGGCTCACGGTTTCCGAAAGACCGCTCATAAAGGGGATCGGTGCCCATGCCCAGGTCGGGGGCCAGGGTGCTGTGCTGGTCCTCACCAACGTTGCTGCCGAAACCGTCAGACAGGAGGGAGTTCTGGCTGCTCTGATGGCCCTGGAAGGCGCCCAGGTGGGCCGCGGGCCCCTCCGAGGAGGACAGGGTCCCCAGGCTGTCGGTGCTGTGCAGGTCGTGGTGGGGCATCTCGTCGTCCAGGATGTCCGTCTCGCGGTCTTTCAGCTTGGCGTCCCCGTTCACGTGGACCTGGGCCGGCACGATGTGGCGGGTCCCGCTGTACTTGCCGGGAGCATCCGTCATATCCTTGAGGGACACCCTGGAGTCCTCGAGGCCAAAGCCGCTGAGGAGCTGATCCAGTTCGGCCTTCTCCTGGGGGCTCAGGCCCCGCCTGGCCCCAGGGGGCAGCCGCTCCTCGGTCCTGTCGGTCCTGGCGGAGGTGGTGGAGTGGCCCGAGTCGCTGCTGACCGACAGGGTGTGGTCGCTGTGGTGGGGGCTGCTGGTGGTCAGGACGGCCTGGGGACCGCCCGGGACGCCGGAATCCGAGGCGCTCTTCTTCCGCACCTTGGCGTAGAGGCTGCCGTCCACCGGGCCCTGCGTGTGCAGCACTGCGGGGAGAAAACGGGAGAGCGCCTCAGTCAAGCATGAAAGCCAGCTTCAAACGCCATTGGAGTGAGCAGGGACAGTTGTCAGACAAATAAATAAACTCATACCATAATGTATAACGAACAGGGACAGATACTCCCTTAAGATCCCAAGATTTTACATAATGTCCCAGCAAAGTGAATGCTGAATGACCAAAGGAATTCAAATAATCAAACCTCTCGGAAGCCAGATTCATTTCCACCCGTATCTCTGCAAAGAAGACTGTCATTTCACATCCCTATGGAATTCTTCACACTTCTTTTTTTTTTTTGATGGCTTACCATCAATTTCATCTTTATTTTGAATGTTAAGTATAGCTCAGCTCATAAATCCCCAACACTCGACCCTTCGCTGATACGACAAAGGAGAGCTTGCATCCCTATCTTTGCCTTACTGTGACGGTTAGTTTCATGTGTCAACTTGGCTAGGTTATGGTGTCTGGGTGTTTGGTCAAACACTGGCCTGATTGATACAGAAAGGGTAGATTTTGTAGACGGATCTACATCATTAGTCAGATGATTGCATCTACAGTTGATTGCATCTACAATCAACAGAGGAGACTGTCTTCAGCAAGGATGGCAATCTCCTCATCCAATCAGTTAGAGGCCTTAAAGTGAGAACTACAGGTATCAGAGGTCAGAAAGAATTTCTGCCTCTTCTTCAGCCAACCAGCTTCTCCTGGGGAATACAATTTCACCTTCATGGGAATTTCCAGTTTGTGTTGCTATCTATCTTTATCTCCTGTTGGTTCTGTTCCTCTGGAGAATCCTGAATAATACACTCATTAACATTTATTGAGCATCTCTATGTGCCAGTTAACAAAGTCTTATTAAACAGAATACCTGACTGGCAAACCTGCCATCCTCCCAACATTCAGAAACTTGCTAAAATCTAAATATATAACTAAATAACAAGAGAAAGTTAGGAATGGTCCTTGGCCTCCCCATCCAGGGGCCAATTGGCTCCTGACACTTGTATGGCAGGACCAAAGAAAGAATACCAGGGGGCAGATTATGATGCTCTGATCTCAAGAAATCTGGAATGTCAGAAAAACAAAAATGAGGCCCCAAGTGTGGGTAGGAACAGCTGCACACTCCGCAACCATCAGTAATTACAGCCCCAACTGTCAAGTTCAGCAACTCCCCAGGCCACAAACTGCTGACTGGCCACCATACCTCACCCTCACCACACACCTGAAGTCAAGGGCCTCCTGAAGGCTACGCCCCGAGCTGCCGAGAGACAAGCCAAAGAGCGTGCACCAGAGCTTGTTGCTAACCACCCCCATTCCATCCTCCTCCAGCTTTTCTATTTTCTTGACTGTGCAATTGTAGACATATCATAACAAGGGGAATCCATGCCTTCTGGTCACCCGGTCGAGAGGCGTGAGTCACACGCGTTCCTGCAGCAATTGAGCCTGGTCTGGAATGTTCCGGGGACCTGCTGTTCCTAGCTTGGGCTGCCGGGCTGAGGGCCTAACCACAGGTCTGTGCTTCTGGGCTCTCTAAACTCACTTGGGCAGCATGTCAGGACAAAACCCTGCGCAGCCTGAGGTGCTGAGCTGACAGCAAGCGCGTCGCTGGGCTTCCTTCTTGCTACAACTGTGCCCAAGGACAGGCCAAAGAGGGGCTGCTGTGGGAGAGGATGGGGACCTGGCTATGGCCCCTCAATGGGGCCCAACACACAGGAAGGTCTAGAAAGGGGCTGGTGAGCAAAATGACACGTCTGCAAACAGGGCAACTGAGGCATGAACTTATAAATGAAAGGTCCTAGTTTGGACTTGGCCGTGGGGCTAATTTAAGGTAGCAGCAGTGATAGATGTCATTTATTGAGACAACTATAGGATGAACACATGATCACACTTTCTCTCATTTTCACAGTATAACCTACCTAGGAAATGAGATCTTGTTATTCCTGTTTTATAGGTAAAGAACTGAGGCTCAAAGAGAATGAATAACCTGTCCAAGAGAAGGGCAGCTGCTGCCTGGCGGAGGTGGGGCTGAGCCCAGATCTGTGTCCTGCTCGGAGAGCCAGGAGGGCACACATCTGAAGACCCATGTCTGGTCCTGTGTGAGAGCAAGTTGGCATCGAAGTCGGGGGTGGCTGGTGGGTGGGGGCGCTAAGAAGCCAGGCCTGGGACTGGGGGCCTGCCCCCATATCCTGTGCTCACATGGCCTACTACTTTCGAAAAGGAAGAATCTGAACTTTTTCCAGTTGGGCAAATGAGACTCCTAAGTTTCCCCGGAGCTCTGAAGGTGGAATTCCCATTCTACCATCAACAGAGTGCATGTTCCTGGTCAGGACATTTAGACTCTTTGGGCCCCCTGGTTCCTTATTTCTACGTGGAAATAACCATCTCTGTCTTTTCTGAGAATTAGAGGATATATATGTAGGTACCCAGCTCACTGGCCCCTCATAAAGGGCAGCCGTAGTTACTAACAACATTTCTTTCTATGGCCGACAAGGCTCAGTGTCTTCTCTGGGCTTCATTTCTTCCCTCCCTCCTCTTCCTGGACAGGGCAGCCCGTGCCTGCCCCAGGGCCTCTGCTCTCACCCCTCGCCTCGATGCTTTCCACGGGTTGCTCCCACACCTCCTGCCTGGGCCTCCCTCCCCCGCTGGGATTTTGTTCACACATGCACTTACCTTCTGACATACACAGGTTTACCCCCGTATTTACAGGTTGCCTGCCTCCCCCACGAGAATGGAGGCCGCTCAAAGGCAAGGCTTTACTCTGTTTTGCCTCCTGGGGTATCCCCAGCATCAGAGACCACCCCAGACATCACGTGGGCACCGTAAAACCGAGCAAGGAAATGTTCTAGCTTGCTTTCCCATGATAAAACCTGGGGAGCTCTTTTAGAAAGCTCAGCTGCCTCCATGGGCAATACAAATGAAAACTGACCAACCACTAAAAATAAAACATAAACCACAAACAAACATGGGTCTGAATGTACAAATACTCCCCCAGCCCCCAGCCCCCAGGGTCCCCCCAATCCCTCTCAGGCATCAAAACAACCTCCTCCAAGGAGCACAGCCCACGGAGCAGCCTGGCCTTCCAGGAGAGCCGGAGAGCGGAACTGGCCATCTGTGACTCACACTCCGTGCTGGTCATCAAATGCCACCGAACAGAACTGGAAACAGGGAAATGTGTCTTGAAGTCACCTCATCTCAGGGTCCCAAAATTTCAAAGGAAACCAAAGCCATTATCCTAACCATTAGCCCAACGTGCCAATCAAATGAAACGGAAGGCAAGAGGACCCAGGATCTTTCAACATCACCTTTGTGGACACTATGCTCGGAACTGGGGGTGCGAAAATGAGGAAGAAACTGCGGCTGGCATACAGTAACAGCGTAATAAACGGTGTCATGCTGTCTGATAATTCTGATCCCCTTTAGCCCCCTGCTTTCTGTGGGGGGGATGGGGGTGCATTCCTCTGCTGTCATCCCCACAGCTCTAAGGGGCAGGGCTGGGTACCCCACCTTCTCCCCTGAGACTCTTGGAACCTCGAAATCATCTTACGTGAAAAACGGATACCTCATCTAAAGGCTTTCTGCTCGTGTTTTTTTTTTTTTTTTTTTTTTTTTTTGAGACCCACTTCAAAAATAGCAGAATAGGTGCAAGAAGGGAAACCAGTACTAGAAATGAAATGTAGCTGGGTTTTTCAGGAGAAGGAGCCTTGTGGGGTCAACTGCCAGTTTCTCCACCAAAAAAAAAAGGACCACGCCCTTGTGTGAAGGCCCCCAGAGGCTTTCGTCAATAATTAAAGGACACCCATACTTAACCAATGACAGGTTGCTCCTTAACATTGAATTTCTGGCTTAGAAAAGTGATCCAGAAAATTGTTTTCTGGATCCAAACCAGAGAACTGAGACAGCTGACCAAACTCCCATCTGGGGTCCTGGGCACGAGGCTGGTGCTGGAGCCCCTGCCCCACAGCCCCACCGACAGAGGAGGGGGAGACCCCTCTAGAGATTGGGACACTCGGCCAGGTGGAGGGGGTCCTGCTGGGTCCACCCGCTGTGGAGCCAAGCACGTGAGCAAGGATAAGGAGATTCTGGAAAGTGGCATCCAGGCACTTCATCTGCTCTTTGCATGAAGAAGAAATATTTGAATGACATATTTTAACTTTTTCCTTTCAGCTTGTTATCTTAGAACCCAGTGCTCAGAGGGAGTTTGGGAGAGTCTGAATCAACCTTCATTCTGCAAAAGAAGAATCTCAAAACTCTGAGAGGGAAAAGACTTGCCCAAGGTCACACAGAGCCTTTTGGCTGCAGACAGAAGACTAGAACCTGGAACCTTCCTAGAATGAAACATCCATTCTGTCTCCATTTTCCAGAATTTTGACCCACCCTCAACCAAGCAGGACAGAGGGCTGCACTTTCACTGGGCCTTCTAACATTGTCTGGCAATAATTTCCAAAGTGGCCAGATTCTAGTTAAAAATCAGACAACCATAAATGTGCTTCTGATTACGTATGCCGAATGACACACCAGTGAGTTTATCATCCGGAAAAGAACTAAAAGGAAGAAAACACAGAGCGGACATTCTCATTTCATTAAACGACAATAAAGGCAAGGGCAGACTCTCTCACCCCACCCCTTATTCCCGGCCCACCTGCACCCTACTTTTGGAAGGTGGCATTCTCACAAGGAGGGAAAGAAGCATTCAAAAACCATGTCAAAAGTAGTGGAAGAAAATAAGGCAGACCAAAAAAAAGAAGGATGCAAACATTCCTTCTCATCCTGGCTGAACACAGATGAGCCAACGCCTACCTGTGCTCATAGATGTGTTAAAAATCAGACAGCTTGCGGGAGGGCTGGACCTCACACTTTACCTCCTTCCAATTACTGGTGTTCAATGATGGAGAAGATGCATAACGGATTTATAATACGTTAATACATTCAACTATCCATTGGCTCTATTCCCTCCCCCCCCCCAAAAAAATAATAAGCCACCTGGAATCAATTTTCTTCTTTCTATGCATGGACCCTAAGAATGTTCTGTTTTTGTGATCAGGTTTACCTGAAAAGTAAATTTGCATTTCAAAAGAGCTAACAGTACCCTCACTCTACCCGCTCCATAAATCTGCAGTGAAGAAAATCGGAAAATTCCTCTCCAGGCAAGTCAGTACCTGTGTAAGAACTTGCTCTCTGTGGTACAGTTAACACAATGTGCTGGGGAAAGAGCTAGAGCCCAGGGAATAGAGAGGGGGTGAACGCACCCCCACCCTCCAGGAATGTCACTAGCACTGGGGAGCAGTGTGATGGAGGGAGGCAGGTACATTTCCAAGACAGCCAAACAGATGCGTGGAAAGAGACAGGAGAAAGAGCAGGTTGCATGAATGGAAATCCGTCCAGGAATGGCTGCTCTCAGGGGTCCCTGCAAGAAAGAGACCCTTTTTTAAGAATCAAAGACGCATTCTACATACTGGGTCGATTTTTAAGCAAACCCACTGCCATGCTCTGGAGCTCTCAATTCTCAAAGCAACCCTGTGAAGCAGGAATTGAAAAGCCCATTTTACAGATGAGAAAACAGGGTCTCAGAGAAGTTGTGCTAATATTTAAGATAAAAAAATCTTAGTAAACAGAGCCTCTGAGATTCAAACCCAAATCCAAAGTCCATGCTTTCTGTTCCTTGAAAACATTGTAATCCCCAAACTGGCCAACCTCTTTTATTTGAGATTAACACTTTAATTCTTGAAAGGAATCTTGAGTAACTTCTGAAAATAAAAAAATCTAAAGCATGCTCCATACACACACACACACTCATTTGCACACACACATACAATCACATTGACACACATACACACTCTCACACATCCACATAATCACACACACTGTTAAACACACATATTTCTCAGAAACTACTTATTCCTATACACTTTATGTTCTCCCTCCTAACTAACAAAACAGCTCATGATACAAGACAGAAACCTGCATTTTAGTGGCAGTTGTTAGCTATGTCCACAATTTCACACTGGAATTCCTAAACCAAAAAAGCAGGTGTTCTTTGGAGTCTTTGCACCTCCACTCTCCCAGTTAATGACTTCAGGTGCAGTTTTCCTTGCCAGCACCCCTGGATTCCTGCCCCACCTCACTTACCCGGCCCACAACCCCCTTGGGGTCAGGAGACCTCGATAAATGAGAGGCTCCCCAGCCCCCTACCCTGAATCACTGCGGGCCAAGCTGCTTGTTCCTCTGATGGTCTCCAGCTCACCCCACTAATGACTCACTGGAACCCCCAATTCACTCTAATGAAATAGTTCCAATAATTAGAGACAATATAGCTAACAGGAGGCCATGACTTCCAGTAGGGGGCTTCTTATAAACACAACCTTCCCAAGGAAAAGAGTTGGGGCAAACTTGGGTCTGAGAAGAAGGATTTTGCTTTCAAAAAAAAAAAAAAGAAAAAAGAAAAGAAAAAAGATCTTCTACATGCAACAATATGCACGGATCTCGAAATCACTAGGCTGAGAGAAGCCAGATTCAAAAGGCTATGACTCTACTGTATGATTCCACTTATATGACCTTCTGGAATATGCAAAACCGTAGGGTCAGAAAACAGATTGAATCTGTGGTGCTAGTCAGACCCTGGGGAGGGGGAAGGGCTAACTGCAAAGGAGCATGAGGGACCGAATTAATTGTGGTGGGCGTTTCGTGAATGAATGTCAAAGTCATAGGACTGTACCCTAAAAAGAGTGAACTTTACCATACGTACATTATACCTCAATTAAAAAAAAAAAATGGTCATGAGACCACGACAGAAATGAGTCAGAGTGTAAGGGATCCCACCCAAATGTGGCCCCTCCCCATTTTCCCTTCTCTCCTCCCCCTCCCTCCATTCCTCCCCCTTCTTCCCCTCTTCAAGGACCTCTCCTTTTTCTAGATTCCATGAGGTGGTGGGAACTCTTTTCTCCTTGGAATAACTGTCACAGTCTCTTTGTGCCTCCCTTGAGACAGGAAGTTTTTTTTGACTTTTGATGTGCATGTCTTCACTCCCCTTCCAGACTTTCTAGCACAATCCATCTGGGTTTGAATCCTGGCCAGACCACTGCTGTGTGGTCTTAGACGAATTACCTAACCTCTCTGTGCCTCATCTTGTCTGCAGAGAAGAAATCTGGTGACAGGCATTCAATGATACCTGCTGCTGGGGATCACTGTTGCAATTGAATGGAGTCAATGTAAAGGGCCCAGCATGTGGCAGGCACTTAATAAATAGTAGTTTCTTGCACCAGTGATGAAGTCCCAGGATGCACATATGATTCATATCTACATACCCTCGGGGCCCAGGACCACGGGAGTAAGAGTGTCACTAAGTGTTTAATTAATGCATATACCTAACTCAGGCCACTTATATTTTGGGAACTGATGAACTGTTTTGAATATGTCTAAAGTAAATGAGGGATTTATTTTTTAACTTATGCAAAACTTCCATACGTCATCCTCTGACATGCCTCAAAATTCCCCAGGCATCAGTTTGCCCAAATGGCACAGATTTCTGGTCATGCAGCCCCAGCTCAAGCTCTTACTGGCTGTAAAATGGTGTGTACGCAGCATACTTACTTTCTGACTTGGTTTCCTGGCTGACTGATAACACTGATGGCAAAAACAGCAATGATACATTAGCTGAACCACTACTGCATCCAAGAAGTTCATATATATTATCTCATTTGAGGTTTACAACAAACCCATAGGGTGCATGCAATTCTCTTCTGTCGTAGGCAGGGATAATGGAAATGAAGACTGTGTCCCAGTTAGACATTCAGCCAGCAGCAGGGAAGAGGCTCCAGCTGGGATCTTCCAACGTAGGCCCAGGCATCTCACCAGCACACACCACAGGGCTCTCCAAAAGGAAGGGCAGTTTCTCTCAGCCTTGCAAAGTGCATTCTGATAGACCCGCTGCAATATCAGAGCGAAGATTTCCACATTTCCTCTTTTTTTGAGAGTAGATGATGCCATTCAATCAGCTTGGCCCTAGAATGGGTCTTTATTTTCAGAGCTGGTTACAATGCAAGCTGAAGGGATATCTGTTAATTCATAATGTCTGAGATGTATAAAAGTTGATCACCAAGCGAGGCAGCTGAAAATTAGGATGGAGAATCTTCATTTCAGATTGGAGCTTGAGGGAGACAGCTGGAGGTGGGAGGACTTCTCTCCCCTAGGGGCCTTGGGGAGAGCAGGCACCAAATGGCCCGCCCCTTCCCAACTCAGGAAAAAGAGGCCGGAGCCAGGAAAGTCACCTTTTCAAGGCTGGGAGGTGTTATCTCACCAAATCACAAACGCAGAAAGTCCTCTCTTTTTCATCTGGCCATTTATAACTTTAGCATTCATAATCCCCCATTCAAGTCAGGTTTGCTTTTAGTTTCTAACAGTAGGATTCAGCCTCTTTGCTAATTCAAGATTCCCAGGGTTGGGATTGAATTATTTTTCATTCCGGAGAAAATCAAAAGCTAAAAAATGATGAATACACTTGGGCCTTCAAGAATGTTGCCTTTATTCTACAAAATCAGAGACAGTAATTTTGATATACTACAAGGTTGGTTAAAATGTATCTGTTCTCTAGCCTTTTCTTTTTTTAATGAAAATCTCTATTTCTGGGCGTGAGCTCCATTTCAAGACATAACTTCTTTTGGTGGGTCAGTCTCCCATTTCTTAAAGCTCCCTCCCTCCCAAGCCCCAGACACAAAAAAGACCCTGTGCATTGCAAAGCAGGAAGGTACAAGCGGCAAGAAAATAGCTTGGCAGGTGGATACACCAGGACCCCTTGCAAAGGGCTGTCAAGCTGGATAGTGAAAAATCTCTAACCTGGGGCAATGTGGGGCTCTGTGTTTATTTTTTTTTCTAAAAATGAGGCAGTATGCAAAATTCTTGGAGAAACACAGAACGGGAGCGGGGGAGATAACGGCAAGAGCAGAAGTGGGACATTCCAAAGAGAAACACCCTGCACAGAAACAGAGCCGCAAACTGCCTTCCCGGACGGCAGAAGCTTTGCACTTCAGGGAGGTGAGAGTCTTCATGAGCTCTGGGCTGGGTTCCAGGTGCCCCTGACAGACTCCTAGGGAAGGCTCCGGAATGTTGTGATAAATGAGCACTAGAATTCAGACTATGTCCCACAGGCGTGTTTAGTGCACTCGCCAACAACCCACACCAAAAATCAAAGCAGACCGAGCCGTTACCCTGGGACATTCTTGCCTTCATGGACCCAGGCATCTGAAAGTGGGCTTGTCGTATGAAAGCATTTATCTGTGCAGCCTCTGATGTTATAACTTATTTCCCTTTCAGGCACTTAACTCCTAAATGCACTCACACCCGAGTCGGCTAGATAAAAGGGGGTGGGGGGGTGGACATCAGCCTAACCAGAGGACCCCCTGAGCCTGCCAGCCACGGAGTCTGCCCAAGAGCTCCCAAACACAAAATCCTGAACTCTCCCCCAAAAGAAGGTGACCCGTATGACTCCTCTGACTTACAAACAAATAGTCTTCCCTGAAGGCAAACCTTGACAAGTCCTGAGCCACATTCCTTCCCGCCCAGTTAAAAACTTCTATTTCACTTACCACTTTCTCTCTTCTACAGTTTAGCACCATCAAGCCCCCTTTTGAGGTCTTGCTAGTTGGTAAAGCTCAGAGAGACCCAGGGGTCTATTTCAGGTCTTTGCAGCCTCAGAGAAACCATGTGCACAAACCATATGCACACACACTCACACACACACACACACACACCCTGCTTACCTTCTTCCAAAAAAAAGCCCAGCCACTCTTGCAAACTCTGACTGTTAGACCCCCTCTTCCTTGAAGAAAGCTTTCAACCGCATCCTGGAGGTGGGGGGCAGTCCTTCTCCCTGGCACGGAGGGGACCCAGCCTGCCTGCTGCAGATACTGTAGAAGGTCTCTTCGGATAAGCACAGGACTTTGATTCAGCCACAGTGGCCAGTGCAAATGTAAACACCAGGGTGGAGTTTAGTGTAATCAGGTTTAGTGAAATCTGAACTCGTGAGGCTCTGAGGAGGCGGAGAAAAGCATTCTCCTAAAGGGAAATTCAACCAGACTTCTCTGCCTTCACTCCTTAGCCTTCCCCGGAGCTGAAGTTGGGGAGCCAGCACTAACCTGTTTCAGTTACAGCATCCATTTGCTTTCTTCCAAATAATCCAGCTGGAAAAAAACATTTTGTCTCACAACCTCCATCTCCTGCGAGCTGTTTCAATCTTTTGTGCACAAAGGGGCCGAAAGTAAGTTTTCAGCATTAAATACACACTGCACATTTTCGCAGTTTCTCTCCACACCCCAAACCTCCACGATCAGTTTACAAGTTCCTTTTCATCTCAGCCTCGTCGCATTCAACTCAGGTGGGTTTCAGCAAGCGTTACACTCCGCTGGCTTTGGCTGCGTCTTGGTCACAGCGTGACCGCACGCCTTTTGCTCTTGAAATGAACAGAAAGTGCCAGAACAAACAATACAAGGCGCCTCTGATGTTTCAAACACAATTGGAACCCTTACAATCGGCCCGCGCTGGGGGAGAGAACACAACTAGGCTACAAACAGAGGCAACGGGTGATACTTACGTTTAACAAATCAACTGAACGGCCACAGAGGCACGTGTTAAGTATGAGGTATCGAGACAAAACTCCACTCCAATTCAAGAAGCAGGGTTCTCTTTTACTATGGATGGTGGCGTCCTTCTCGTGTGAGAAGCTCTATTAAATTTGGTACTAGGTAAAGGGTACTGAGTGATTGACTCTGCCCTCTTATCAAAGAGTCAATATCACTGCTCCCACTTTGCAAATAACACTGCTGCAGCAACGAAGGCAGCGACTGATTTCATCGTGCACTATTCTTCCTCGAAAGAATTCACATAAAAAGAAAAGAAATTAGAACCTGCTTATAATTGTGCCTAAGAGTCTCCCCCTGAGTGCCTCTTTGTTGCTCAGATGTGGCCCTCACTCTCTCTCTAGCTAAGCCACCTTGGCAGATGGACTCACTGCCCTCCCCACTACGTGGGACCTGACACCCAGGGATGTAAATCTCCCTGGCAATGCAGGATATGACTCCCGGGGATGAATCTGGACCCGGCATCGTGGGATGGAGAACATCTTCTTGACCAAAAAGGGATGTGAAATGAAACGAAATAAGGTTTCAGTGGCTGAGAGATTTCAAGAGGAGCCAAGAGGTCACTCTGGTGGACATTCTTACACACTATATAGATAACCCTTTTTAGGTTTTAATGCACTGGAATAGCTAGAAGGAAATACCTGAAACTATCAAACTCCAACCCAGTAGCCTTGACTCTTGAAGACGAGTGTATAACAATGTAGCTTGCAAGGGGTGACAGTGTGAGTGTGAAAACCTTGTGGGTCGCACTCCCTTTATCCAGTGTATGGATGGCTGAGTAGAAAAATGGGGACAAAAACTAAATGAAAAATAGGGTGAGATGGGGGGGATGATTTGGGTGTTCTTTTTTACTTTTATATTTTATTCTTATTTTTACTTTTTCTGGTACAAGGAAAATGTTCAAAAAATAGATTGGGGTGATGAATGAACAACTATATGATGATACTGTGAACTGATTGTACACTTTGGATGATTGTATGGCATGTGAATATATTTCAATAAAATTGAATTAAATAAAAAAAAGAAAAGAAATTAGAAATGGAAGTCTGAATGATTGGCTTTGAGGACAGAGACAAATTTCTTTCACTCCCGAGGGTTTGGAGTGTGCCAAGTTGCAGCCAGCTCCACATACAGTTATGGTGTGTGTGTAAGGAGGGGAATCCCAGCCTTGCATAGGACAAAAATCTTGGAATCAGACCACTGCACCACAAAACTGCCAACTGTGCAAGAAAAGCAGCAACTAAACTACCACTAATGAATAAGAGAACATAAACATTTTTGTCTTCATTCTCCATTTACAATAGAAAAGAAACAGCAGAATTCATTTTGTGTTCAAAAGGAGAGTTTCCTTTAATATTGCTAAGTTTTCTTGGTGGCTCAGGGTGACTTGTCTCCATGTTGATGATAGTGTTATAAATGAGCTGCTATAAGCCTTCTTGAATACACGGCAAGTGGCACCAACGTGACCTTCAGATCCTGGCCAAGGTGCGGGCACGCTCAAAATGCTTTCATTTTCCATATGTTCCGGCGAGTGAGTTTTGATTAGACAGAGCCTATTCAGGCTGTTAGGATTAACTACTCGGGAAGCAACGTGCTCTTCTGAAACTGTGCGGTTGCTTTGCCAAGAGGCAGCTCTGCGGCTCAGGGTGTTTTGAATGGCTCCAAACCTTGTAATCCCAATGAGTTGTAATTTAGTGCATGGGGTTACATATCTAATACAGAATAAACTTGGTGAGGTCCCTGAATATCTGAAAATAGTTGGCAAGTAGGACAGGAGGCCTGCAGAAGGTTTAGTGGGATTCCTGTTTGGGATGCAATAAAGACAGAAGAGACTTCCAGAAAGGGGAACCAGCTGGGAGGATGGTCCAACATGTGGAAATATTAAAAAAGTAGTAGAAAATATCAGCATTGTCAGAATATCTTAAGGTCAAAACTTGTATAAGAAAACTCAAAACAGAATTATTCCTAAGAGTCCAAAAGGGGAAATAACCCAAACGTCCATCAAATGATGAAAGGATAAACAAAATGTGGTGTTTCGGTTTGCTAAAGCTACCAGAATGCAATATACCAGAAATGAGTTGGCTTTTACAGTGAGGATTTATTAATGTACAATTTACAGTTCTTGGGCTGTGTAAATGTCCCAACTCAAGGCATCAACAGGACGATACCTGGACTCTGAAGACAGGCAGCCAGCATCTGGGACCCCTCTGTCACGTAAGAAGGCACCTGGCCAGTGTCTGCTGGTCCTTTGCTCCCGGGTTTCATTGCTTCCAGCTTCTGGTTCCTGTGGCTTTCTCTCTGAGCTTTTCCAGGGCTTTTTCTCTAATTTCATCTCTTTACTTCTGTATGTGTTTTATCCCCTTATAAAGGACTCCAGTAAGGGGATTAAGACCCATCTTTATTGGTCTGGGTCACATCTCAATTGAAATAACCTAACCAAAAGATCCCATCCACAACACATCTGTACCCTCAGGAATGGATTAAAAGAACATGGCCTTTTCTGGGGCACACAACAGCTTCAAACTAGCACATATGGTAAGTACACAGAGGAATATTATTCAGACGTGAAAAGCAAGGATATACTGATACATGCTACAACATGAAGGGACCCTGAAAACATTGTGCTGAATGAAAGAAGCCACACATTACATGATTCCATTTATTTGACATGTCCAGAACAGAAAAATCCACAGAGACAAAAAGTGGCTACCAGGGGCTGGGGGGAGGGGGGAATGGGAAGGGACTACCAATGAGTACAGCATGCAGTTTCCATCTGGACCGGAGGAAACCTTCTGGAACTAGAGCACGGTGACAGTGGCACTGCCTTGTGAATATGCTTAAAGCCAAACCATTGAATTGCATACTTTAAAATGGCCAACTGGTGAATTTTATAGATAGGTAAAATAAGACTATCCTAAGGATGGGAACTTGGATGGTAAAGTTGGTATATTTGGTTAGTATAGCTGGTATTTAAAAAACAAAAGTTTATCAGTATTTTGGTGGTTTACAGTTGTACATATCCCCTCAAAAAATATGTTCTTCAATTTAATCTATTCCTGTAGGTGTGAATTCATTGTAAGTAGGATCTTTTGATGAGGCTACTTCAGTTAAGGTGTGGCCCACTTCATTCAGGATGGATCTTGACTGTATTACTGGAGTCCTTTATAAGAGAATGAAATTCAGACAGTGAGAGAGCCACAGAAGGAGCACCAGAAGCTGAACATCATTGGAACCCAGAAGAGAAGGGAGAGACCAGGAGACACCGCCACGTGCTTTGCCATGTGACAAGCTAAGGACCAAGGATTGCCAACAGCCGCCCCGGAACACCCAATCTTTGGGAAGAAAGCATTACCTTGATGACACCTTGACTTAGACTTTTTTCCTAACTTGACCCATTAAATTCCCATTGTTTAAGCCAACCCATTGGTATCTGCTTGAGCAGCCAAAGAAACTAAGTATCGAACACAGCCACACGTGGACTTGTGAGGATTCAATGAAGATTCAGAAGCCAACCTTGAGGAAAAAGGGGATTTCTGCAACAGAGCCTGAAACTCAGAGCATGGAACATCACAAGAGCAAAAAACAAATTTGGTCTTGTCCACGTGACCAACAAAATAAAGCTGGAGAAGGGAGGGAAGGAAAAGATGGCAAGGGGGGAGGGAGGGAGTGAGGGAGGGAAACTGAGTCCAGGGACCTGCACAGCCTGCCCCCTCCAGCACGTAGGACCTCTGGTTTTCTTCGATGAGATACCCAGAAGGTGATCCTGCTGCTTCTGCTCCCCAGGTGCTCTCCCCCAACACTCTGACATACGATTCATGAGAAAGCCATACTGTATATGCACGACCACAAAGAATTAACTACCAATCCCAAGACGACGTTATCCACACAGCCCCTATGATCCCCTCGGTAAAGGGGGATTTTCCATTTTGCCCCATCCTATTCAAGAGCCCAACAACATCCCTGACCCACTGGGCCTGCTCCCAGTTCAATTCTAAAGTATCTCTATGGATAGCATCAACAGCAAAGTATCAGTATTGAAATTCTGGCAGAATTCCTGGGATCTGCACCAAAGCACAGCTGTAAGCCTAACCCTTTGGCCTAATTCCAGTGAAGATAGAGTCCAGATCACAAAAGTAGCACCAAAGTCCAGCATATCACTGGGGTATGTCATCCTTGTTAATGGGCCATATACATTAAAAACCAAAGGTATCGCTGGCTTTTAGCTCATGGGGCCATCACTGGGACACCTAAATGGCTAATTTATGCAAACATGTACTGGAACACATGATTTTTTTTTCATTTTTTAAAATTAACGTTATCAAAAAATTTAAAAAAAACAGACAATAAAAAAATTTCAGACAAAACCAGAACAAAGGAATAAGAAAAAAAAAATAACCTAAAATAACATTACTTCCATAATGTTCCTACTCTACCCACAGAAAATATACAGACTATAACCCAGCAAAGGAATAAGAAAAATAGATAATATAACTACATTTCTGTGAACTTGTTCCTACCATACCCACCAGAAATTAACAAACCTTAGTCACTCCCGAGCGTTCCCAGAACATTAAATTTACCCACAATAACTTACCTTTTCTGATTAGGATATCGTTCCCCCTTAGCTATTTGCTATCTATTGCTAGGTCTCCTACATTCTACATTATAAACCACTTATTTTACATTTTTCATTGTTCACATTAGTGGTGATATGTAATCTTTCTCTTTTTGTGCCTGGCTTATTTTGCTCAGCATTATGTCTTCAAGGTTCATCCATGTTGTCATATGTTTCACGAGATCGTTCCTTCTTACTGCCGCGTAGTATTCCATCGTGTGTATATACCACATTTTATTTATCCACTCATCTGCTGAAGGACGTCTGGGCTGCTTCGATCTCTTGGCAATTGTGAATACTGCTGCTATGAATATTGACGTGCAGATATCTTTTTGTGTCACTGCTTTCAGATCTTCTGGGTATATGCCGAGAAGTGCAATCGCTGGATCAAAGGGTAACTCTGTATCTAGTTTTCTAAGGAACTACCACCGTCTTCCAGAGTGGCTGAACCATTATATAGTCCCGCCAACAATGAATAAGAGTGGAACGCATGACTTTTGTGGCACTTTCTCTAAATTTCAAGAGTATGCTCAATTGACAGAATTCTGAAGGCAGAGGTCAGCTCAGGTTTTCCAGACAAGAAATTAAGGTTTGAAAAGGGAAGAGAGTTGGCTGAAGACAAGAAGCACACCAAGTAGGGCAGAGTGTGCAGTTCATGAGAAGAAGCACCAACAGGCTGTAGGGGAAAAGTGGGATAATGAGCAGGACTGGAGAAGTGGTGGGATAATGAATGGGACTGTAAAGCAAGTACAGCCTGAGGACCTAATGTTCCCCACACAGCCTTGGTTGGTCTCCCTTTCTCCTCTCTCCAAAGCTCTCCTCCCCCTCACAGAGGCTTTCCCTGCCACTGTCTCTAATATTCCATTACCAGGATGCCTGGCCCTGGCACCACATGGGTTAGGAAAGCAACTGGCCCTGGAGGAGGTGACAGCTCAGGGCCTGGAATAACTAATTAAACTGTCTCCAGCACCATTCGATTTAAAAACATAGCAGCCAAATTGTTTTTTATGACTTTTAACACAGAGGGCAAGACTCTTAAGATTTCTAGAAAAATTGCCCCATTGCCCTCCTTCCCAACTGAAAACACCACTAAGCTGTGCCTGGAACTCCTTGTCAAATGTCAAATAGCAGGACTCACATCAACAGCAGAAGTATGTGGTTGACGGGCTAGAGACTGTAAGTCAAACAAGTGAAAGGAAGGTAAAAGCAAGGCTTGATGGCCACCTGGCCCGTTGGAATGGCTAACGCCATCATCTAACACAATGCAAGCTGCAATGCCTGCAACACGTTAAGGAAAGCTTGGTTTTCTGGGCAAGATCTAGAGACATCGTCCTCTGTATGGGTTCAGGGAGTCAAAACATTAATTGAGTAGCCACAGAGACCAAACACTGCCATGAAGGCCAGCGGAGCCTTCTCATTGTGGATGACAGCCCTTGTTCCTGATGAGCCATTGCAGCCTAAAGGAGGCTGTTTTAGTTTTCTGGTTGCTAAAACAATTAGAAGCCATTGGATTGGCTTAAACAGCAGGAATTTATTGGCTCATGGTTTCAGAGGTCAGAAAGTTGGCTTCCTCCAGGGATCAGGATCCTCTGGCTGGCCGGCAATCCTTGGGTTCCTTGGCTTTCCATCACACAGTAATTGCATATGGCGGCATTTTCTCCTTTCTCTTCTGGGTTCCACTGACTCCTATGTCTTGCTCTACCCGTGGCTTCTCTCTGTCTGAATTCCACTCTGCTTATAAGGACTCCAGTTACCTGGATTAAAGCCAACCTGATTTGATCGGACCATACCTTAAATGAAGTATCATCTTCCAAAGAACTTATTTACTGTGGGTCCATACCCACAGGACTGACCGGGGGCTGGGGCCCAAACATGCCTTTTGGGGGAAATTGATTCAATCCCCAACAGAGGCTGAGGGACCTGCGTAAGCCCACACACTGAACAAACAGCAGAGACAAGACATGAAATTTTAAGTCAGATTCCGATGGCCCCCTCCTTCCACCAGGTTGCCAAAACGTGCCTCACTTTCCAAAATCTTAAAAACCAACCACAACTTCTGGGGAAAAAATGCGTTTTCAAAATGGTACCGCCTGTCACTTGACACGTCTAACACACCCTGTTTTGGGGGCCAACCCCCCCTCCCCCACACCCCTGTCCTTCTTGACTCAACTTGTGCTACTGAGCAGCCCAATTACAGGAACTTGGCAGAGAGTCTCCTGTAAGGGATGATCACAACCCTCTCAGGACAGCATCTTATTGTGGAGCATGCTGAGAAATCTGAATCCCCTTTAGACAGCCTGTTCCAGCCAGCCGCTGTGGAGGCTTCGAAACAACTGTGGTTGTCTGGGAAGCCAAGCATGAGCTCTTGGAATGTTTCTGAAGGCATCACCTTAAATGAGCAGAACCCAAATCTGGCTGTTCAGTGACCCTCAGTAAGAATTCTGGCTGTGGCAAAAAAACAAAACAAAAAATCTAGGCAAAGGCAAGGAACTGAGGGAAAAAGAAGGGGCTCCACGAACCTTCGTGTCCAACTCTGGGCCACTCTTGAAGTGTCCCTGCCCCTTTTGCCCTTCATTTGAACCTGTAACAGTCTTGCTCATCTACCTCATAAATGTCAGAATCACCTTCTCTATCCCCACGGCCACTGAGCACTCAGGACTTCAACAGTTCTTGTCTGGGGAACTCTGGAAACCTCTTCACTGCTCTGCCCCTGCTCCAGACAGAGTTCTCCGGGGCCTGCTCCCTAAAGCTTCCTGTGTCATCCTTCTGAATCACAGCATCAGCCACGCACTCCTTGGATCCCAGGGAAAGAACCAAGCTCCCAACCGTGATGATTCCTAACCAGGCTTGAGCTCACTTTCCATCTACAGTCATCTCTCTGCCCCAGCTGGGGCCCCTCACACCCCCACACCATGCTAGGCACACCCTCTTCCTGCCTTCCCTGCCTGCTGAGGCATCTTCCTGGATTGCACAGGCTGAGTCGCTGCTTCTCTTCTCCACTTCCGCAATTCCAGGAACATGCAGCAGTGACGGCCCTTGGGACACTCTACAGTAACAGCTGACACCTATGTCTTCCCAATGAAGGGCTCTGCTGTGTTTTTCTCTCCTCCAGCCCCTCGCAGCCACAGGCAGACAACAGGCTCTAAGGAAATGTGAGATGTGTGGAAAAGAGACATTCTATGCATAATGTCTTCAAAAATAAAAATCACATAGAGCTTGGGGACATCTTTAGGATCTGCTCATTAACACACCCTTTTATATGGGCAGAAACTGAGGTTCATACGGAGCTGCGGCTCATCCAAGCACACAGATGGGGCGAGTGGCGGCAGCACCAGAGCAGGGGTGATGGCCAGTGGGAAGAAGGAAAGAAGCCCTCCACGGGGCCTGGAAACCTGGGGACACTCAGGCCTTGCAGAGAGAAGCCCTGTCGAGTGCTGAAGAAAGAATCCAGTTTGTGGGGGGTGGAGAGGGGTTCAGGGCCCAAGGCTGGTGAGAACAAGAGATCTTTTTTTGGCAAAAAAAAAACTGAGTTAGAGGAGAAAACAAGCAACAGGCAACAGCTGCAGCAAAAACATGCCCCAGGTGCCGACAACTCTCACAAACACAAAGAGCACAAGGCTGCTGGTGGCACTTGATTTTTCGAACAGCATGCAGTCCTTCATGCTTTAGCCCCAGCCACTCTAGAAAGGCACGGACAATTAGAATTTGTCCAGCCTACTGCCTTCCTTGGGGGTGTCATCTCAATTCTGAGATCCCATGCCTGGAAGGGAGGATTTTCTTCAACCATCAATTGACCTGGTCCTGATATAGCTGGGAAGTATCCTGCTATGGTGAGAATCCCCCCACCAGTCCTCTCTCTGGGACAAGGGGGTCTCCCAGTTCTGGCCATGGATGGGCACCCACTTAGGAACATCCAGCACGATCACAGACTCAGAGGAGAAAAGGAAACCCAGGCATGGTCGTGTCATCCCTTAGCCACGTCAAGCAAGAAGGCTGAGAAAGACATAAGAGCTCTAGGGTGGAAATGAAACATCATCACTGACATTTGAAGGACATTTAGAGGACAGTGTTCCCATGGTCACCAGTCCTGGTATCATGGCTATTTTGCTGTGCTGGAACTGGGAAAGTTGAGGTAGATACATGCTTCTCCCAAGGACATCTCAGAGTTCAGGTAAGTTCCCCAAATCTTAGTGACCTCCTATTTTAGGCCAGGTCATCAGCCCAACTCGGGAGATTCAGAGGAAATGGCAACAGCCATGGAGCCCTATTAATGCAAGATCTGAGCTTAGGGCTTTACACTGATCATTCCGTTTCACCCTCTCAGCAACTCGACTGCCACCTGCAGAAGAGGAAACTTGCCCAAGACTTATGCCAGTAGGTCGAGCATCAGGGAAACCAAGCTTAGCTGTCTGGAATGAACCAGAGGGGCACACTCACAGGAGAGACAAACAGAAAAAAGATTCTTCTAAAGAAACAAAAGCAGCAGACAACAAACTCCTACCCACCCTTCAAGGCCCAGGCCAATTTCCCTGCTCTTTCTGAAGCTTTTCCTTAAAAGATGCAGGCTGTTTCCCCCAAAGCCTCTGCCCTGTGTTCCAGCTCCATTGCCCCTTGAGCATGGGCCCTGTTAGGTCAGAAACAGGTCTGCACAATGTATCCTTGTGTCCCCAAGGCCCGGCAAAATACTCACGTGATGAATGCTTAAAGAATGAACACGGTTGGGCATAAGCTAAGTGGAGGGTAAGAAAAGCAGGTAGGGGAGGAGACGCTGGGCCAGACCACTCATATTGATCCCAAACAATCCTATACATGTGGGGCTAGTGACTTCCCAGGGGAATAAGCTCTGAGCCCCCCAGTGGCCCAGCCACTGAGCCTTTCCACCCACCAGGGGTTTCTGGCCAGCAGCGGAGATGCTGGCGCCTCTTAGGTACTTTGAGGAGCATGGGCAGGGTGAGTTTCCGGAAGACGGCATTTCAGGCACTTCTGCTTTGCTCCTGCTGATAAGCCTCTATGTCTGTTTCCCTGCCCTCTCTCCCCTAGAAGCTCCAGAGTGCCCAGTGCCCTTGAATCTATTTCTCTCTGTTTAAACCACCTGAAGAGGATTCTGTTGTCTGCAGGCTCCACCCTGCCCAGGAGGACCACAGAGAGTATTCAGTTGCCGGGAAGATGTCTATACCAAGCAGCTTTAGGAAAACAGATCCAGAATCAAGTCCCATTCCCATGGTTTCTCGACCATGTGGTTTTGACAAGCGACAAGTCACACAGCCCACCCATGATGGCTGGGCAACAAAGCCCACCTTGGAGGTGTTTCTAGGGACACCTCACTAGTTTCCAGCTTTTGGTTCCTTCTGGGCACCATTCCCTTCATCTCTAAAGTGGGCTTGCAATACCTTCAGCAGGTTCTCGTGGGGATTACACAGAGAGCATATATGAAGTTTCCAGAAGGCTGCCCTAATGTATACCCAATGATATTCTTTTCCCCCCTACACTTCTCTCTCCTCAGGGATATTAAGTGACCCATGAAATGCTGACCCTGTGGGGCCTGCTGTGGGTACAGCAGGCCCCACAGGCCCCAGCAAGGAGGAGAGTTACCGAGATTACGTGTGCATCTCAGCTTTGGGAAGATGAGACCTTCTTAACCCCTCGCCCGCAATGGAATTAACTTAATGCCAGCTTCTCTGTCAATAAAGAAAACAACATGGCATTTGCAGACAAAAGGTGCAGGCACTTCCAACAAGAGCCCCAACTGACTGCAGCCGCGGAAGGTTCTACGCCAGGACAGCAAGGATTTCTGAAGATAAACACCATTTAAGTTCTGTTTTTATTACCAGTAGAGACTAAAGGCGGAGGTGGGAGGGCAGAAAAGTGCACCCCGTAATACATCATTTTCCAGCTGAAAGAAAGCGCTTCATGTGCTGCCAAACCTTCCTTTACTCCTTGTAGCTTTAAAGAACAAAGCTGGATGGAGTTTCTGCCCTGGTGAAAAAAAAAAAAAAAGTGGCTGAAACTCAGCTTCCCACCCTACCAGGGCCCCAGCTCCCGGCTGGCGCATACAGCCATATGCATCCTTCTCCAAGAAAACCAGCCAAGGACCTGCCTTCTCCAGGCTGCTGCAAGAGTTAAGGGGAGTAAGGAGCACCCCTGGGGAAGCAGGAATTCACCAGCCCAGAAGAAAGTCTCACCACGCAAGAGAGGCTGACGAGTTTTGAAGAGCTGAAGAAAAGGAGAAAAATTCAGAAAGGGTAAGTCTTCCCGCAGAGAGTTTACCTGTGCTCCCTTTCTGGAGGATGGCTTGGCAAGACGACCAAAACCTTGAGAATTCTGCAGAACCAAGCGGCTTAAGTCACTGAGGAGGAATTGCTTATTAATAGTGAAATCTCTGGAACCACATCCAAACTCAACAGTAAGAGAAGAAACGCACGTTGGTAATCCCCCTAATGGAATACAGTGTCGTTACCGAATAGGGCAGAGGAAAAACTGTTAAAACAGTCTATCGAAGCAGAGATGATTAGATGGATGGGTTATGTGAAAAATGCAGGTTATATAACAATACAGGATGATGCTGTTCTTGTTAAACCTTTAAATGGTGTTGTTCAGCCTTTACATGGTATTTAAAACCCATGCTTCAAATATACCCAATGAAAAGTGGTTTATCTCTACATAGTAAGGTGAGGAGTAACTTCTCCTTTTAACTTTTTGCCAGTCTGTATTTTCAAAAATTACTATTATAAGCCTGAATTCATTTTATAATAAGAAAACACAAGCAGAAAAGTCACTCCATCGGATTGGATGCCGTGGCCACATTCCATAACAGTCCAGTTATTTTATTATTGTTTTTTTAATCATGGGAAGGGAGTGGAGTGAGCAGAGGAAACCCATGCACTGTTTGTTTGTAGGTCATGAGTGAGAATTCTGCAGGAATTCTCCAGGAACTTGCTGGTGGGAATGCCAAGCAGTCATGATCCAGGCTTTGGGTGGAACAGCTCTGAGCTAGACTTCCAGATTCCTGGCCCTTCCTCCTGGCTCCCTGCTCCCCAGAGGCACTTCTGAGCTGGGGTGTAGGGGGTTGAGGGTGCAAGGACAGAGCCAAACACACAGAGCCCAGGGCCATCGAGAGGCATAGAGGAAAGCTGTACTTGCATCCACTTTGTCTCTGGGGACTATGGGAGCAACTACTTGAAAAGGGAATGTTTGGCTGCTTTACAAAGTCTGAAAACTATCACATGGTGCCCCAAGTCTCTTTCCATGGACCTTGTGTAACTGATTCTCTCGATGCTTGCTAGATCCATGAGTGATGACAATGTGTTCTCAGTTGCTGACTCCTTGATGAGCCAATGGAACCAGGGATGGACCTGAAGTGGGCATCTGCTACTATCCCCGGCCCAACGTCCACCTCTCCATCCTTGGGGAATGACCCCTTGATTTTCCTCTGGGAAACTAGCCCTCGACATTGCCCGCAGCCTCGGTAGGCCTGCTGATCAAGGCACCCTGCCCGCCCCCAGCCAGAGGTCAGCCCATGGCCACTCAGAGTCCCTCCTCCAGGAATGTGAATCTTGAGACACTGGACGGAAAATGGCAGAAGCCCACGATCCTAACGGTGGTCCCTGCAGGGGCGGGGTCCTGGTTATGCCATCCAGACCCAGAGCACCATGGGTCTGGTCCTTTCCAAAACCTCCAAAAGCTAAATGGCTTTCCAGCAAATTCCTTCCCCCCACCTACCCAGCTACCCAAAGTTAAATTGCTTGCAATCGGAGAAACCACTGAGCCAAAAAGTCCAAGGGTTCAGAGGCAATTCCCTAACTAAGCCCATCCATGGGGCAATAATTTAAAGGTCCTGGCACAAAAAACAAAAACAAAAACAAACAAACAAACAAAAACAATGATAGAAGTAGCAGCACTGATAATATCAATGAACAATGTCATAGACTCTTGGACGGCCACTGCTGGGTCTGGCAATATTTATTTTTACTCACATCCACTCTTCCTTCAATAGCCCTGTAAGTGGGATATTTTCATGATGGCAAAGTAAGTTCACAGAAAAGCTGAGGTTTAAAATACAGAAGCATGGACTCCCTGGCTTCACTCTATTTTCACAGGCAGGCTATAAACCTTTTTCCCTACTCCCTACTCTAGTCCCCTTGACATTCTCTCCCCCAAAGTATCTGTGACATAATTCTTTCCCAGGTTGCCTCCTCAACTTCCTTCTGATTCACTCTCAGTTCCTCCCTGCACAGTTGCTCCTTGGGGGTGGTGCGCGCTATGTCCAGCTGGGCTCCCTGTACACAGGGCAATGCTGACCACCAGCCCCTGTCTGCTGGCTCCCAATCTGAACCCTTGGCCGGTGACATCCCTTTGGGTCACTCAATGGCCTGCTGGAGCCCACCACCAGCACATCACCAAAAGGAACTCATCACCCTAGGCAGGCCAGTTGGCTCAGGCTGCTAAAACAGATACCATACAATGAGTTGGCTTAAGCACTGGGAATTTTATTGGCTCATGGTTTTGAGGCTAAGAGAAGTCCAAAATCTAGGGTAAGCAAGGCCATGCTTTCTTCCTGAAGACTGTGGCATTCTGCACCTGGCTGCTGGCGGAGATCCTTGGGTTTCTTTGGCTTTTTCGTCACATGGGAATGCACATGGAGCTGTCTTCTCCTTTCTCTCCCAGATACTGTTGACTTCCAACTCCTTGTTTCCCTCTGGCTTCTGGCTTTCTCTCTTTGTCTGAATTCCATTCTGTTTATAAAGGACTCCAGTAGTTTGCATCAAAGTCCAACCTGATTTGGTGGAGCCACAGCTTAACTGAAGGAACATCTTCAAGAGATCCCATTTACAATGGTCCATACCCAGCAGAATGCAGACCAAGAACAAGAACACATCCCAATTCAATCCACATGAACGTTCCTCTCAAAAGAAAACTATGTACAAGGGAATTGTTTTCTTCATCATTTTTAAAAGCTAGAAATATCAGACCTTAGATATTTACAGTTCAAGCTGTTTCACTGATAATTTATTCCACAAACATTAATTGAGCATCTATGTAAAGAAGCACTCTGGGAGGATACTACGGTAGACTTCTGTTTTCACAGGCTCTGTGATCCTTTTCAACTGGCTGTAACTGGCAAGGGCTCTACAATGTATGTATCTCTTGACAAACACCCCCTCCACACACACACACACACACACACACACACACACACACACACACACACGTATTTTCTACACATGTTCATGTGAGTCTTAAAGGGTGATGAACACAACTATTTGGGTTTGTTTGGGTTGTTGTTATGTTTTTTTACACACAAAACCAACATGCATCCTCCATCACACTGGGCCACATCACCGGCTTTCAGTTTCTATGTCATAAAACAGGAATGACAATGCCTGCCCAGCCTGCAGGCTCAGATCGGAACCTATACAAGGACAGCTTTGCTCATATAGTACAAGAGACCGGGGATCAAATAGAGAGTGGCCAGGTACAGAACTCTCCTCTGAAGCATTCTCTTCTCATCACTGCAACCTGGGGCCCCACAAAGCTGTCCCCAGCCCTCCTCTTACACCATCAGTGCATGGGGCATCCATTCTCGTGACCAGCTCTTTAGAAGCCTCTCTTCCCCAACAGTCACTGATGCTCCAGCATTGTTCCTTCTTCAGCAGACAAGGACCCTCCCATCAACAGAATAATGCAGATTCCAGCCCCTTCCTTTTCACAACTCCCAGGATGACGCTGGGCTCCTTGTTGCATTTCTTTAGTCTTGGGTAGATTCATTTTATAGTTGCTCATCTGTTAACTCAACATATCACCCTGCTCACCAGCTCTCACATAAAACTCAACCCTTCTGCTCAAATACCAGACCCCTCAGCCTGGCATTTAAGATTTTAAGTCAACTGGCCTCATATTCTCCAGCCACCCCCTCAAATTCATTTATTTACTCTTTTCGCCTTGGGTTCTTGATTCATTTCTGCATAAACCAGCCCTTCATCTTTCCTTCCTCCAGTGGAGAACCCCACAATGTGTTCTACAGAAAACACTTATGCTGAATAGCGAGACATATTACTGAAGAAATAAAAAAAGAATTCTGTGGTCACATGTTTGATAACCCTTATTTAAATAAAATGACAGTGGACATTTCTGCAGATATTCTCAGAGACCATTAAGATATAAATGTACACTGTGCATCTTTATGCTACCCTCTGTATTTTATCCAAATGTTTTCAGCTATAATTATTTTAATACGCTTCTTATCTTGAACGACTAGAGTTCTGAGTCCTGCGCATCGGGAAAGAAGACTGTTTACTTTATAGCCCACAGAAAGACTCTTGTCTTTCACAAAGACTTGCCACTGACCCCCAAACTTCATATTCTTGTTCATGTCCTCAGCATTGACCTCCCATCTCTGGGTTTTGACCTGCAGTGCAGGTGTATTCTGGGTCCCAGCAATTTCTTTGATTGAAATTTCATTTCAGACAGACTACGGAGGAGCATGCCTTCCCCAGCACAAGAGGAAATAAGTACTATCAGTGGGACACAGTGGATGATGATTCTCACACTGAAGAAGAGTTTGCCTCCATGTAATCACTGGAAGCTCAGCAACCCACAACGGTGGGGCAATTTTGTTTTTATTGCCACGGCACCTGCTTTCAGCTGTGTTTTTTTTTTACATCTGGATGTAACTCATTTGACAAAAAGTGTTTTGATTTTCCCTCCCAAATCAGGTCTGGTTTTCAATCAGTGATTGAAAAAGGTGAAAGACCAGAATAATTACAAACTGGGATAAAGACTTGATTCCTGGCCTCTGCTATCAACCTCCAGGTGTTTCTTCAAGTAATTCCAGCATACACTTGTCCCTTCATTCCTTTCCTCTTTTGTGCTTCTACTTGTGAACCAAAGTGTATATTCCGTGAGTGAACAAAGACTATGTTTGGATGAAATGGACTCACAAAAATAGAGATTAAAATGTATGTCCATTAACCTGGGACACCACAAGTAACAAGCCAACAGAAATAAAAACACTGTCTCTGGCCCTTGGGGTCACTCAGTAATAAGGCTGCCCATGGTCATACGTTTGGCATTCCCCATATGCAAACAGGAAGTGAGGGCATGAAGGAAAAAACGGTTCCTGGCAATAAACAAACATACAATTTCAGGCAAGGAAATTCCTATATATAACCTCACTGACTAGCCACCCACCAGCTACAGCTTTGCAAAGCACCGATCAAAATCCAACAAGCATGAATGCCAAAGGGTGTGTGTTCTGGACTTCTGAAAATGCAACAGAATTTTCTTCTTCTGAGCCTACTGCAAGAATATTTCTGACCTAAATGCCAACAGGCTGTTTTCTCTGCCCCTTCTTTTCGGTAACTCTTTGCACAGGTGATAACTCAACGTACCTTCTCCATCTGCACTCAGGTTCTCATAGGAGTCCCAGCGGATCAGCGGGTCTGCGGTGTTGTAGTCGACAATCACTCCGTGACCGTTGTGGAAGTGTTCAGACCCTGCCGGAGCACAAAGAACCACCGTTAGTCCTTGCAAAGCCCGGCACCTCCACCTGTCCATCCAGCAGGTGGAGGTGGGCAGAGGTGAGTGCCCGAAGTGAAATGTGTAGATTCACCATCCCACCTTTCTAGGGCAGGGATAGTGAGATAGTTTGCGTTATTTTCAACAAACTGAATGGTGGTTAAAACCGCTCAGGGAAAGAGGAGTTGGACATCTGCCATTCATCTAATGCGTTCAGGCTCTGGTTTCCGAGGGTTGTTACTTCTGAAAACAAGAGTGCCTGGATCTTCTTGTAGATCTGGAAATAGGCCTAGAGGTATAACTTTCTGTCAGAGGAGGTAGGTGGGAGAGGCACGATTTGAATCCAGGCTTTATGGACTCCCAAATCGTGGTTTTCCTTTAATCATCTTAAGAAGGCAAGATGATTTTTATGACACAGGCCTTGGGTCTAACTGTTCACGCCCAAATCTACAACAATGCGCACAGGAAGAGGGTAATTATGTTCCACTGCTATTAAAAACTGAATTAAAACTTTCACGCACATAGACTGCAGTGATAAAATGCACTCACTTTGACAGTAAAGAGACTGATTCGTTTCTTAAACATATTTTTATAAGAAAGAAGAATGTGCTTTGCAAATAAATACCTGCAGTCGATTGCATTTTTAATTCTTTCAAAAATCGTGTGGCTGTTTTGGGGGAGAAATAAATGTTCAGCACAATCTCTCAGGAGAGCAAGAGGTAAAATTCCAAGAATGCCAACAGGGCAGGACCCTAGTATGCATGTTTTGGACCCAGCACCTCCCCTACTGGGCCAGGCGACCTTGGGAAAATCATGCCTGCTCTTGGGTCTTAACTGCCTTAGATCTCCAAGCCACTACCACCTCCCCACTTGCAATTTTCTTTTTCTTTTTTAATTAGAAAAATCTTTTCAAACATGCACAAAGGTAGGAGAAGAGCCCAACAACCCAACGTATCCATCACCCAGCTTCACTCTCCCTCACCATCCTGCCATCCACTATTCTGCTAATCTACTCACCTTGGATCCTCTCAGGGGTGGCTGAGAAGACTAACTCGATCTTCCCATAATCAGGAAAACGGTCATCTAAAAGAGAAATAGTATCTCAAGAAATTTGAAGACAGCAAGCCCAAAACAGTGAGGCTCGCATGGAATAATTTTGTCCTTATATCCCGCAGTACAGAACTAGTCCAAAGCCTGCAATAAACACCCTCAGTGGCATGGAAAGCATGGATACTTTCATTGCTTTCTATCATTTTCTTCTTTGAGAGATCAATAATAAATTTTTCCTAAAATTCAGTAATAAATTTTTCCTAATTTGGTCAACAGACTCAAATATAGGGGAGGAAGAGGAGGAGGGAGAACAGTGAAAGAAACAAACCAACAAGTCTATGCCAGAACCCAGGCTCCTGCTCAGTGGTGGGCTGGGAGGGGCTGGGCTGGGAAAATTTATATTGTATATATATTTCCAGGATTTTTCTTAAAAGGGAGCAATTAAAGAGACAATAACAATTAAGTGCAATGCGTGATTCTGGAGAGCATCTAACAAGGGAGGAGAAAAGCCTCAAAGGGACAATACTGGGACATATGAAAACACCGGAACATAGACCATAAGCTTCATATCAACGTTAAATCTCTTGAACTTGATAACTGCACTTAAGGTGGTTATGCAAGTGAGTATCTTTGTTCTTTGGAAATGTACATGGAAGTATTAAGCCTGATGTATACAACCTACCCTTAAGTGTTCCGAAAACAGACTGATAAATATGTAGACAGACAGGTAAAAGGGTACAGCAAGTGTGGCAAAATGTTAAAACTGGTGGATCTGGGTCCCCAGCTGACTCAGGGGGATTGTATTATTTTTCTAACTGTCCTATAAGCTTGAAAAAATTTCAAAATAAAAAGTTAAAATTAAAAAAAAAAAAAAAAAAAAAAAGGCGCCCGGCTGCGCGCTCCCCCTAGCCGCAGGGCCACCACTTGTTCTCCGGGGCGCACAGACGCAGCGCCCCCGGCCTCACCTTGGCTGGCGTCATCCAGATCCTCCTTTCCAAATACAAGCCCGTAGCCCTGAACGGCGCCCGTGTGAAACTGCAGGCGGAAGATGACATCGCGGGTGGCCGCGCCGTATTTCTTGTGATAGCACTTCACCTGGATTAGAGAGGGAAAGAAAAGGAGACGCTGATGCGGCTGGAGGAGAGCGCGGGCGCCCCCCACTTCCAGCGGATGCGGCCGGCGTGGGCGCGGCGCCGCCCCCCTCTGACCCGGGACAGTGGGGGTCTCTGGAGATGCTACTGCCTGCAGCGAGTGGGCGCCTCAGGGTGCGCCTTTGGCTGCGTTCTCTCCTAGACCTTCTGCAGATGTCTCCTCCCCTGTGTGGTTTTGATGGAACCGAAGTTCTGAAATGCCAGGATTCTTAGTCTTCAGAAGGCCACACCCAAATCCTTTTAGACTCAGGAGAATGGACCCCATTTTGGAAACCATCTGGAAAAAGGAATTCCAGGACTTTTGTTTTTTTTTTTCCCTAAATTTTAACAACTGACGGTAAGGACAACTGTTAACTCAACTGTCCATGTTTCGACTTAAAGCCTTCCTAGTTTCAGGATAGAAGAACCACCTAGCCATTACCAGCTGTAACATAAATGCTTCTGAGCATGTTATGATTTAAAGGGGGGGGGGGGGGGAGAAGAGAGAGAAGGGGAGAGAGAGGGAAGGAAAAAAGGAAGGAGAAAGAGAGGGAGAGAAAGAGGGGGAGCAAAGAGGGAGAGAGAGAGAGGAGGGGTGTGGAGAGAGGGAGAAAGAGAAAGGGAGGGAGAGAAAGGAAAGAAGGCAAAGAAGGACCAAGAAAGGAAGAGACAGAAAGAGAAAGGGGGGGGGGGGGAAGAGACAGAGAAAGAGGGGGAGAGAAAAAGAAAGACATTTATTCTCATGTTTGGGGTTGTCCAGGTATCCCCGAGGTGGTCATTTAAGGTAAGTCTTCAGAATCACCACTGAAGTGATGCAAAATTAAGGAGGTGCCCCCCAGCCTCTCTGGATGATGGGCCTGACGGCCCCAGCTAGGAAGCCCCAGCCTCCAGCATTTCAAGCAGGGAAGCTTGGGAACAGCAGGACGCCCTGAGGTCCTTCCCCATCTTTAAGCAGGGGAAGGACTCCTTGCCCTGTCTGTGCCCACAGCTGGCCCCGGAGGGATCTGACTCGTATAAATGAGAAGATCCCTGCGCAGCAGGCCGGAGGGAAAGCAGGAACCTCCCCTCCTTCAGAGGGAAGGGACAGAGCCTGCAAGGGTTACCAGGAGCCAGGCTCAGGTTGGAATCTGCTCTTAGATCCAACAGTGAACCAGGCGGGAGCCAGTGGTGACACCCAGCCCCAGTGGGAGGGGCAAGCTGGAGATGCCGGGGCTGGGGGGGGGGGGGGTGTCCTTTTCTCAAAAGAGACTTTTCTTGGAGAAAGATGGGTTTAAACTATTCAAACAGTTAATGAGAAAGAGCCATGCCAAGTGTGACATAGACTAGCAAGCTGGGAGAATTTCACAGGTGAATGCACCATGTTCCCAATTGGCCAGAGTCGCTCTGACACCAAAGAAAAGGAGTAAAGGAGCTTCAAGAACTCATGGCCTGTGTATGTTGAGAATGTGTGGCCCTTTGGACAAACAGAAGTCATTTACCCTTGTACTATCTACAAGGAAACAGTCTGATAAACAAATGAAAAAAAATGTAAATAACACCACTGGGAGGAATGTTTCATGTTGACAAACACTTACTTGGCACTTAGTGCCATCACAGGTGCTGGCAGGGGCTGTTTTAAACATAGAGGGGAACCGGACTCAGGCCTCTTTTCCAGAATCCCTGGGATGCAGGGTGTTTGTAACTGATCAACAGTAATTTTGAAGAAACAATAAAACCTCATTTTTTCTCTCCAGTGGCAAGTGGCATGTGTCTTGTTTGCCAGATCTGCTGTGACAAATACCACACTGTAGGAGCCCAGGGCCCAGGACATTCCCCAAGTGCCTTGAAGCCTGTGCACACAGCAGCTTGCTAGACCTAGGACAGTTAAGGTTTGACCTACTCCTGTTGCAGGATCAGGCCTCCGGTGCTAAATGTAATCTACAGCTTACCTCCCTCCTCAAACTACCTCCCTCCCTGAAACTCTCTGAGATACTATTATCTACAAGATAATCTATAATCCTCCCCTCCTCCCTGTTGACTACAATCGATCCCTCCTTATGTCACAAGACCCCCGCTCCTGCGTTTATGCTCTCGTACCCATTTGAGTGGCTTTGCCCTAACCCTTACAAACTACTCCCTGGGACCCCCTGCTTTTGCGGAGTATCTTCACTTTGAGCTCTGAACCCACTGCCATTCAGAGCAGCTCCTGAATCCAGGCAACATGACCAACTTCCATTTCCTTGTAAGTAAGCCCTGAATAAAAGTTCTTGCCTCTGAACATGCCCGGCATCTTCTTTGGCCTCTCGGCAGCAAAGGCCCACTTGGGCCCTGACACACACTGAGCTGACTTTATAAATCATAGGGATTTCTTGTCTTGCTGTTTTGGAGCTAGAAGTCAAAGACCGATGTCTTGACAGGCTGTGCTTTCTCCTAGAGTCTGTAGCGTCCTGTTGCCGGCTTTCCACAATCCTTGGGGGTTCCTTGGCTTGCATCTCTCCTTTCGTCACATGGTGATCTGCCTGGTTCTCTGGCTTCTTCTAACTTCTGGCTTCTTCTGACTGACCACGTCCTAACTTCCTTTGCTTGTAAGGACTCCATTCACATGGAATAAGGCTCAACTAATCTGATCTGGCTTCACCTAAATAGGTTCTCTGAAGACCCTATTCCCAAATGAATCCATATCTTAACTAATAACGTCTTCAAAGGTCTTCTTAATAAATGGGTTCACACCCACAGGGACATGGCGGATTAAGACTTGAACTTGTCTTTATGGAGGGCATGGTTCAATCCCCAACAGCATGTTAACCACAAATCTTCTCTCCCACCTTTGACTGATGAACTCTTTAATATTCCATCGGGACCCAGTCAAAGACCATCTTCTCAGCATTCCACTGAGACTGTGCTGACAGCTGTGCCCTCCTCCATGCTCTCCAAGCCCACTGCACTGACTTCTCACCAAATGCTTTGACCCTTGTTTACTGCAAGTAGAGACCCCTGGAGAGAGATCCTTCCAAGGAAGGGAGTAAATCCCACATGTGCCCCCACCAAACACACAAACACTGCCTCCATCTCCAGCACCAAAGGATACCAGGTATCCCTCTCTCCCTCTTTGCCTGCTTCCCATTGGGTGCCTTGGAAGTGGGGAAAAGGAAAAGAGAGGACCCGATTCAAGCCATTCTTGCCCTCAAATGTCATACTTAGGAGCACCAAAGATTAAAAAAAAAAAATGAAACACAACAAGGCAAGGCCCTGAGGGAGGCGGACCCCCACGGCCACCATGGAGATATGGCCCAGAGAGAGTGAGCATCCAGAGAGCAGAGTCGGTTCAGGCATGGGTACCTGCATCTGCCTGAGGAAATCAGGGAAGACTTCTCAGAGGAGGTGATCTTTGCCTAGGATCTGACATACAAGAAGAATCTCCCAGGGAAGAACATGGGGGTGGGGGTAGAAGGCTACAGGCCCTGGACATGGAGGTGTGAGCATTTCACCCACTAAGCCATCAAAGAGCTATCTTACCTCTGGCCCCAGTCTGTGCCTACTTCCAGGCCCCAGTTGTACCCCTACCTTCTCCAGAACCTAAGACTCGTGCTAGTTTCCTCTCTTGCACCTGAATGCAAACAGTGGTGACTCATCCTGCAGGAATTCAAACTAGGCTGCACACACCAGGCAGAGGGGAAGAGTTCAGCCCTGCGTGCCCTGGGGTGGGGGGAGGGGAGAGAGGAGGAGCAGGAGATGGGGCCCAGGTCTGCCCCCCAGTGCCCACTGAGCAGAGCTAGGATCTCACAGGCCCCTGTGCCAGTCTTGTGTTTTCAGAGAACAAGGTCCTCAAAAAATACTAGGGCTCAAAAACGGAAGGAACCATGATCCACTCCCATGTTGCAAGACCATCTGCTGCCCTGCGCTCACAGGACACTTATCCTGGGTGTTTCCCTGGGTATTTTGACAACATTTTGATGTTTGCAGGCTGACTTGAGATCCTCACCCTTGAGTAAGAAGCCAAAAAATCATACTCCCTCTGGTGCACATGCAGCTTCTTTTCCCATTCATCAGGGGAGGTAAATACCACCCCCACCCCCTCCAATTCTCCTGCACACTCAGAACTGACCCTAGCTCTCCTCTGCAACACACGGAAAATCTCTGAGGTCTTCCCAGGGTGCCGTGTTCCTGGCAGCCACCACCAATAAGCTGGATTCCAACCTCGAGAGGAAATCTGCCCACCAGCCAGGAGAGGCTTTGGCTTCTTTTGTCCTCCTCCTTAGCATCCAACAATTACAGATTATTGCTGTCAGGAAATCTTTTTAGCAGTAAAGAGATCAGAAACGTGCTCTTAACACTCAGTGGAAAGAACTAGCAACATTTTGCTTAATACCAGGGCCTCAAATTCCTCCTTCTAAGATAGAAAGTGAGAAACATTTCAGGAAGATTAGAGCAACTGAAGTATACAATGTTCCCTTCTTCCTTCTGGTTTCAGTATTTTTATTCACCTAGGTCCCTCCAGATAGTTTCTAGAAAACGTTGATCCTTTGCCTTCAGATTTTAGAAAATCCTCATTTGAAACAACAATTCAGAGAGTTGCAATCTCAATTCCGAAGTATGGGAACATAAAATAAATACTAAACGCTGCATCGAATCACAAACATGGGTCACAGGGCAAGGGTGGGGTGGAGGTTTAGGTCACAGCTTACAAGCAATGCTCAGATCTTGGGAAAGTTACATAGCTTCTTTGGAGTTTACCCCTGAATACAACTTGTAAATCCAAATGTTCACGACAGCTGACATATCCATATATATCTTACAGGCTATGGACTTCTAGAGAAACCAGTGCTACTCAAAAATGTTGTGTTGAGTGACTAATGACTGGATATATTTTTATTTCAGACTCTCCATCCACAATAGAAAGAACACTTTCGGCTAAAGGACAAGGATGGAGGTCAGAACTCTGGGGTACCTGCCCCCAATTCAGAGGTTAGCCCTGAAGCACACTCAGCATCTACTCTCCTCTCTGTGGGTCAGCTGTTCTCAGCAATAACTCCTATTCAGATCCAACTTTCCTCAAACTATCTCACTTTCCATGCACATAATAAAAATGGAAAACAAACAAACAAACAAACAAACAAAAAAACAGGACTCTCACAGCATCACCTAACATTAAAGAAGCATCACATCCTGTTTCAACACACTTTCCTAGTGTCCTCGGTGGCTGTCTACACAGTCTTCAAAGAATCTGTCCTCAGATAATGTCTATAACTATAAACGTAAATGTTTAAGACATTTGATAGGTAATCCACCGAAGTCAAAGGACGTATATCATCCAAGGACACCACTGATGTGATTTTCCTTGGAATTGAAAATGATTTCCCATGGCTGGAATATGGCAATTCATTACTGAAAACCATTGGAAGTTTAGTGGACACTGACTGTACATGAAACATGGCTAAATCCGCTGTGCTTAGAATGGCTTAAGACCTGGGCCAGGTCTTAAAGATTCACAAGATAGCAAGGGAAAAAGAAATATATCCACAGATAATCACAAAAATAATGTGATGAGAGGTAAAACAGAAGTCTATAATAACAACCTATTGTGGGAGCAAAGTCCAAGGAAGGAATGAATAGCACCTTCATTTTCTCCGATGTTATATAAGTGCCCTCCCTAAGAAATAATCATCATGGAGTTCTTTGAGACAACTTCTTGAGGAGGGAGCTTCTTATTGAACTCAGTCAGGTCCCTCAAGTGAACTCACAGAGGCGAGCAACCAGGAAGATAGAATCTAAGTGGCCAGTGGGTTTGCCCGAGAAGAGGGAGCAAGATGGAACGTGTCAGAGGGAAAAGCATTTACAAGCTCTGAACCAGAGATACCAAGACAGGAGGTGGGGGGGACGACAAGCTGGATCAGGTCTCTGGATCCTGGCCAGATAACCAACGGGCTTGCTGCCCAGCGTGAATTCTTTATCAAGGTGACATAACATCTCAAGCTAGGGTGGTGTTTCTTCATCGCCCCTGAATGCACTGCCCTCTTATCTGACAACATCGTATTTTTTGAACATGTTGAGGTCCTGACCTTTTGGAAAGGGTGGATGTAAGAATCTGACTTTCAGTGAAAAGCACTTTGCAGGGAAGGGATGGGTTAGGTCTGTGGCTGGGGAGTGGCTGAGTGGGGAATGGGGTTTGGCTGGGGTCAGGAGAAGGCAGAGAGCTGGTCCACGATGATTTTGCAGTCATCGGTAACAGTGCCAGCCACTATCTGCCAGACTGGGAGGAGTAACAAATACAGCTGCCTTTCCCCAAGTAATTTTCTTGACCGGTGGTTAGAACTAACTATGGCCCTTAGTTCTTTGTTAATTTGTCCAGTGCTATCTTTGTTAGCAAGTCCCAATGCAGAATTCCTCGTGAGGAATTCCTCACGAGGAATTCAAATTGGCAGACAGGCCAATTCGTCTGCAAACCAGGCAGCCAGCTAACAAAATCGAGGAGGGGAAAAATAAAAGAGGACAAGATGCCTTTCCAAAGGGCACTGATGACCAACAGTAAGCCAGCCTTTTGAGGCTACTTTCCTCCTTCTAAAGCACAAAGGTGGCCTAAGGAAAACACCCACACAAAGAAAACTCGGGCTGAGACATCTGCAGCCTTTTGGGTGGTAAATCTATAAAAGCGTTTTCTGCTGCTTGGGATCCTTTCCAAGTCATAATCATTGCCAAATTCTTTATGAGAACTCAAACTGCCTGCAGAGCTGAACCTTCACCCTGAAAATGCCCTTTAATTCATTTTCCTCCATCTGCAGCTTCCTCGACTTATGACAGGCTCCCTGAATTTGCAGAGGTACCCGTCAAGAAACAGGGCATGTCGAAATTTAAGGATGGCTGCAAAATGAAAGCAGCATGTACTGTGTGTGTGTGTGTGTGTGTGTGTGTGTATGACCATTTTTGGTTCATTTAGAGATGGTGGAGGGGCTGGAGAGGAGGAATTTGGTGTTAGCTCTGAGAGCCAATGCCTCAAGGAACCTAGAGCCAATTTAAGTAGAAGAAAGGAAGATGGCACTCTATGCCCTCCAAGAACACTGTGCCAATAACAAGGAACATTCCACCACATTTTTTCTACCTGTATTGATCCTTGAGTTCATATGGGATCAAGAGGACTAGGATTATCAAGCTGCTGTATGACTTAAGACTCCTTCAATTACGGTCTGAGTGGTGTCTACTGCCCTCAGCGGTGGTGTTCCTGCAGCCGTGTCCTTCAGGCGTCCACCATCTCAGCTCTGTCCTCAATCTCTCCTCCTCTGAAATGCTGGACATTGTCTCTTCAAACCCCTGAATCTTCAACTCCTTCTCCTGTGGCACAGGCACACAGGGACACAGTAGGTTCTATCAGGACTAGAGTTATTTGCTTGCTTATCGCATTAAACAATTGGAATCTAAACTCCCAGGGGTTGGACCTGTACATTATTCTTTTTTCTGTCTCCAACATTACCCAGTTCAGGTCAGACGCTGTGACCACGTGTTCCCAAATGAATGCTGGTGAAAGGACACAGCCAAAGGTGTCAGATGAAAATGCAAAATCTTACTAAACATTCTAGAATTGTCTTGCTTAACGAATACAGATTAAAAAGCACTTTTAGGTTTCTTAGAGAGAAGTGAACTGAACCTCTAAGCTAATCAAGTCTATCAGGGCAAGGAAAAATCATGCTGTCATGGAAAAATGCCATTTTTCGGCTTAAACCACATCATTATTCCTCCTTGCCTCTGATAAGGCTGCAGAAAATAAGTGCAGAGTACACGAAAATGAATCATAAACACAGGAAGGAGAAACCAGATAATCACACACTCCTAAAAATATCCCATGTTGGGGATGGATAAAGCTGCAGGAAGGAAATGACTTTATCAAAGTAAGGATCTCCTGTGAAAAAATACAGGATACTGTATTTGCCAACATTTCAAATGGTGACAAATAATTCATGGTAAAGATGTCCTGTGGCATCAAATATTTGCCCCAAGAGATTCCAAGCTCAACCCGGACGCCTGACTTCCAGAACTCTTGCAGCCCCACAAATTCTTCCCAGGTGGACACACTTAGAAAACCCCATCATCTGCAAATCACACGTCCATGAATCATTAGCTGACTGTTCCCCACATAGAGAGGTGAGGGGACCAGCTCCGCACGACATCAGGTTCTCTAGATCAACAGTATGAGGCAGGTTTTTCCGGCAGAGCTCCCGGCCCACCCAACTTGCTGGGGATTTGGCCTTGGCAAGCCGGTCTCTGCCCCTAGTCCCAGGCTCCTCATCCGTAAGACAGGAAAATAAAAATGCACTTGGTCCAGCAGCAACACCTGACCAGCACTCAACAAACGTGAGCCGCTATTACTCCTCTTTAGTTTCTCAGCCGTTTATCGAGTGTCAGTTTCCTCTCTGACAAGCAGGGTGACGGATTCGGGAGAGTCTAAGGTCAGTAAGCAATGGCCCCTGCCCACGAGGCGCTCAGCATCCCCTGGGGGGTGGACCGATTACTGATTATTTGGATGCAGTCTAAGTGAAGGGCTAGCCGCATGCCCAGAGGATCATGGGAGCTCAGACAGACAGACACCAGCGCTGGATGGGCAGTATCAGCAAGGCACAGGGAAAAGGGACGATGAGACGTGCAATAAGCCACTGATGACGCTGTGCTACTGCAGCCAAGTGGTTCAAAGGGACTGGGAAGAAATCAGCAAATTTTCTGTCCCATTAAGGAATGTCATCGTTCTCCCGTGGACGCTGGGTGGTAAGCAGGGAAATGCCGTTGTGGTCAGAGCTGAGCCCTAGATCCTTCTGGTGGAGGACAGACCAGAGGGGAAAGGCAGGAGCTGGAGGGGAAGCTGGAGTGGGGCCCTGGCAGTCGTGGTCGAGTCAGGGAACCTTCCGAGTGTAAAGTCTGCATGACTGAGCAGAGGCGGGGATAAGGGGCATGCCAAGGATGAAGCCCAAGTTTACGGTTTGGGGAAAGTGGTGGGTGGGCAGTCCTAGAAACCAGCAGGCTTAAGGAAAGAATGAGATCATGTGGCACAAAAAATGAGTGGAGGGTGGATGTCAGGAGGGAGGTGGGCATAGACGTCTAATCTGGGGGGCCCGCGCTGGACTGGAATGAAAAGCAAATGAAAGGCAGGGGGAGCCAGAGGCGAGAGCCGGGCAGTGCTCTGGAGAGATGCAAGCCTAGAGGATGCCTGCCTCAGAGGGAGCTCAAAAAGGAGCTGGAGAAGGCTCCAGGGAGGGATACGTGAGGAGAGCAGGAAGGAGGCTTCACGTGGGAAATCAAGGGAAAAGAAAGTTCCACCAAAGAGGAGATGCACACATGGACGAATGCAGCAGAAAAGGCCACAATGGTAAGGTCCAACGATGTGTGCTGCAAGGCCAAGGCCACTGTGGTGGGCAGAAGCCAGAACCAAGCCTTGGAGCTAAGGAGTTAGGAGGAGAATGGAAAGTTAGGTATGTCTCTCCTTCCCTGAAACACGCTAAGGAAGAGGGAGAGAAAAACTGGACAGTACCCAGAGGGGATAACAAGTCAAGAGAGGGTTCGGTGCCTGGTCATGGGCTAAACAGAAGGAACCAATGATGAAGTACAGAAGAGAAGACATTAAGAGACCTGAGAAGAGACAGGCGAGCCAGGGTCAAGGGCAAATTGGGAGACGTCAGTCTGGAGGGTCACTCAGAACCCCAGAAGAGGGGAAGGAAGGCAGATGGGCTACGCGTCATTCACACAGCACCCCACACAGCACAGCAGCCCCCTTCTCCCTCCCTGACCCAAGTTCTGCTTGAGATTCAAGCTCAAGTTGAAGTGCAACCTGCTTTATGCAGCCTCCACACACTAAGCCATCGGATGCAGGCACGTCTTTTATGAATTCCTGCAGCTCTTTCCTGTATGTCCCTCTAGGTGCTGGCAGTTCAGCTCTGCATCTGGGACCTTCTACATTGGCTCACTCCTGCATCTCACAGTCAAAAAGGACACCTGGAACAGGCTCCTAACATGCTCCTGCAGTTAGCCCCGCAACATTCACCCCCATCTCTGGCTTCATGGCTTCCTAGCATGCCCTCATTTCATATCATCTGCTCCTTGTCCTGCAATTTCAGTGCTCTTCATGTCATCATTCTCTCACTTGGATCTGGGGCTTCATTCTACTTCTCTAGGTCTGAATTCTCTTTACTCTCCTTTGCTACGACTCCCTCTTTCCCTTTGGATTACCCTGTTTGTAGAAAACTATATACAGAGTCCCAAGGACCCTCCACCCCAGCTCTGGGCCTCATGCATGCCCAAGTGCTATAAAAGAGGAGGGATACAAGCAGCACCCTGAGGGTGCTTTATACCCCCAGCCGCTGATGCAGGGCCTAGCTCATCAAAGGCTTACAGCCATTCACTCTCCTTGCTGAATGGCTGTATCTCCAGAAGTACTGACAAAACAATAGGCACTTCACAAATGCGTCCTGAGTTTAGTCTTCTTTATCTGCAGCATGACCTTTAGAATATCCCTGTTCAGCATCAAGTACACTTACTATTTTGAGTTACAAATGAAAACTTCTGAGAAGGTCCAAATATGCATCGTTTCAGATCTCCTGTCATAGCAAAGAAGGATCTTCTAAACCCTGGGTCGATGGATAAATATAATTGAAAACAACCAGGGGCCACCTTTCACGTGGCTTCTGGGTGCCCAGAATGTGTCATCTTTCATCAAAAGACAATTTGGGCAACACCATCCTCCAGCACACGGGAACCATGCTTTCCTGCGCTTGTGCAACCACAGCTTCAACAGCCTCCTCGGAATGCCAAGGTATTTCATCTCGGAACGGCATGTGGTCCCAGGCCAAGTCCAGGCACGCCCGGTGGGGAATGCCTCCTGCACCCACTCACGGCCCCTCTCCTGCCACCCCACCCCATTCCTGGGCCTGCCTCCCAGAAACCCAGGGCTAGACCACTCACCTCCCATCTCATGGCCCCTCCAAAACCTCCTATGCTCACCCGCTGAGGGCTGCCTTCCAGCTGCTACAACTGCAATTCGTGATGTTTATGCTCCGAGTGGCTATTGTCCCCCCACGGGTAGGTTATGAGGCCGCGTGCTCTGGCTGTAGGGCGGGGGGGAGGCTTGGCTTTCCTGGTGCCAGAGCCAGGCGGGACCCAGGCCAGCCTTGTAAGGCATGTGGTGTCGGGTCACTACACAGGAGGAGGAGGGAGGGCTCCTTCCCACCAAGGTCATGCCTTGCCCTGGTCTGGAAGATGGCAATGAGGATGGCTCAAGTTCATAGGGGTGTGGCCCCTGCTCCTGCCAGGGGCTGTCTGTCCAAAGAGAGTTACATGAATGAGCTCACAGAACCTTCCTGAAACCCCGGCATGATCTTCATTTTACAGAACGGGGCACTTTGAGCCCAGAGAGGTTAAGAGACTGGCCTAAGGCCACACAGACTCTCTTTATGTGGGAAACCTGGTTGGAACTCAGATGGGGGTGACTCTAAAGCCAATTAAGTCTGTGCGACTTCCAGGGGACACTTCAGTCTTCATGGTGGACTGTGTCTCCCAAGGAGTTCCTGTTCATGTAATACCTTCAGGGCATGTTTCTTGCCACTTCCAAGAGACCACATCCTTTCTTCCCCATTCTAGCTACTACTCCCCAAACTGACATTCCTACAAGGATTACATTCAAGGTATAATTCAAAGCATTTATGGACACATAAAAGAGTTCTGACACATTTCCCAAAAGTAAAATATGAAAGCAACTGACTCCTACAGAATCTGGCTTCAACCTTCCTGGATATCTCACTTTGTCACAATGCCTTCCCAACAAACGCACAAAATTCCATCAGAGGTCTTGAAACTTCGGTACTCTGTGCCCTCAAATTATAATACCCTTTCCAACCCCAGTCGCCTCGGGACCAACTTGCACATCACTTCCCTCGGGGACCCTCTCCCCAGCCCTGTCACACATCCCAGAGACCCGCTGCCATCCAGGCCACAATCAGGGGAAGGGAGAAGGGTCATCGTATGCTCTTTAGGGAAAGAGAGAGAGAGCACACCCCAGCACGCGTCCCCTCTCACTTCTTGGGCTTTCAGCCACATCTTGCAGGTCATCGCAAAGGGACACAGTCAGAAGCACCGACAACTGAGCACGGTGAGTCCTGTTTGTGAGATGCCAACTCCCAAAGCCATCCCTCCCCCGGGACAGGTGAGTGGCCACGGGGACCGGGGAGGGTGGGGAGTCACAGCACCTGGGGCAAACCCTAACACAGCATCACTACCTGCCCCTCAGCCCCTCTGGGTCCTGGGGGACTCCTGTTTCAAGTTGGAACACCAGGACCTACCTCCCGGAGCTGTGGGCAGATTAAACGCTGGATATGTGTAAAGCCCTGGTCGATGTGGGCATACAATAGGTGCTCAATCAGTGCAGGGCCCCTCTGCCAACAACCCCAGGAGGTCCATGGGAGACACCATCCAGGCTGCACTCCCAGGAAAATGGTCTCGGGAAGAATAGTGAAGAAACACACTCTTTACTCCTGTCTTCTCTTCCTCTCTCATCATCAAACGGGTGAAGCCCCAGAAGTGTTGCTGCAAAACCCTACAAAGACACCAAACTCCTCTTTTCCCAGACCCTTCTTTCTTGAGAGGCAGCAGAATATAGTGGTTCAGAAAACAGGCTTTGGAGGCAGACACTACTCTTACAAAATCTTGTAAAACTATTAGCCACTCCAAACCCCAGTTTTCTCACCTGTGAAATAAGGACAACAGATCTTTCATCTTGAGGCCATTGGAGGGTGCAACAATATTTGTGAAGTGCTTAGCATAATGCCCTGAATCTAGCAACAGCTCAATCTTTCGCTGTTGGTCTTAATTTTTATTCCCCATCAAGCATGTCCAAACTGCCTTTCTGACTTGCAGAATCTTTCTCTCACGCTGGCTAGCGTGTGAAACTGGACACAGAATGGGGAGGACTGGTCTACCCCCTGCCTCGCAGCCCCAGGGGAGGTTGCAGACAGACTTAGTCGAACGTGAATACATACACAGGGCCCTCATCCTTATTAAACTCCCTGGTTTGATTTTTGTGAGTCTTCAGGATAGAGGAGGTGAAGTAAGTGTTTTAAAATCCAAATTTTTACTAGAAAGTAATGAGAATCCTCAAAAACTTTGGATGAATCATTTATCATAAAATAAAAACCTAACTTAAACATTCTTACCTGCTTATTAAGGCAGGTCCTTTAAGGCCACATGAAGATTACATTTAAGTTATTCCATGCATGTTGATAGCAATAAATGTGTGCTAAATTTTTCCCTATTTCAGACCAAAAGCTTCCCTGAAATTATTTTAAATGCCTGACTTTTTCTATTTTCAAGATACAAAAAAGGCAAAAGTGTAATAGCTAATCTCAACCAAGAACCAAAACACCCAATAATCAAAATTATCAGGCAAAATCATTGTTTTGATCACTAACCAAGCTGTAATAACACTATTTGTATTGCATTTCATATTTTAACCCTTAATGATAAGTCAATATTTCACAGTTATGCCCACTCCCCGAAAGTCCTATTATCAGGGTACGACTGCAAATTACAGTCACAAAACGAGAACCCTCATATGTTCAATGGCTGAGTAAGGACTTTAATTTCAAATTAATATAAATCAAATAGTTGTGCAATGATAGAGAATTTGAGGACAAAGATTTGTACTTTCTCTTTAATTAAAATAGTTTTACTCAGAAAATTAACCAAAGACCTGAAAGTAAAGGCTAGTTTTCATTCTTTCTACAGTTTCTTTTTTTGGGGGTATGGGGGTGGGAGCAGGTTATTGTTTTAAGATAAAACTATTTGTTTTCCTTTTGAGTGACTGTCACTTGGCAAGCAAGGACTCTGCTTGCAGACACTCATGCACTTACCATGATGTCCCCCTTCAGCAGCTGGGCTGGTTCTACGGCAATGCAGATCCTGCTTTGGTTCTCTGGGCCAACATTGCTTTGAGATAAACAGAGAGGATAGATTAATGTGCAGCTACATGATTTCATGCAAGGAATACATTTGGAAGAAAGCAACACTACAAAAATATCCCAAATAGCCCAGTATTCTAAATTCTGAGCATCTACCCTGTGGAAATGAGTCAAAAGTTTCAAAGAAGCTACTAGAGAGGGTCACGAGAGTTTTATCCCTGTGAGTGGGTGCCCTGAAGTTGCTGAATGTCCAATGCAAAGGGACAGCCACTGAACCATGATTTGGGAAACACTTCCATAATAAACTGCAATGCAACTAGAAAGTGTCATCCATATCTGCAGAGTCCAAAGGGAATCTGGAATCGTGAGCATGGTTCATTTTCAGGGGCAGCACATTAGTGAGAACATTCTTTACCTTCATTAGCTTTCCTTCAATGTTCATGAAATACTTATCCCAAAACAAAAGTACAAAGCAAAAGAGCCCAGGAATTATTTCAGATTCTAAAGCTGTCTGAGTACCCTTTGTCTAAAACGCACTGGAGAGAAAAAGAAACAGAATTAGACACTTTTGTAGGACTCTTCCTAATATGTTGACTTCTGTAGGGCAAATGAATGTCTTCCCATGAAGCTCCTTTCTCCAAGCCCCTTTCACCAAGGAGCCATCAAGAGGTACAGCAACAGGAGGTCAGCTCAGAGGCAGGAGCATGTCCAGATGGGATGAAGGAACCACCCTCGGGCTCTCCTTGTCAAATCCATGCCTCGGGTTCCCACAGTTTCTTTTTACTCCCTCCCATCCCCTTCATGAGAATGCAGCTCAGGCTGGACCATGGTTTCTGGGGGTATCCTCATGGAAAAGGATCGGCACTTACTAGATCCCCGAGGTGTACACGGGCTGCATGGCTTGGTAGAGCTTCAGAAAGGGCCGGCACACTGGAAGAGAGAGCGGAAGCTTTTGTCAAGGCATTGCATATGTGGCTGCGTGGAGTAGAGTGAAGAACAGTTTAAGGAGCAGAGAGGAGAGGGACGACATTTGGAAACACGGAGACCATGTGTGCCGCTGTCGGAGAGCACTGTGTGGGTCGGGGGGAAGCAAAGGGAAGTACGGGGGACTCCTGGGGGAGACCGTGGACCTGACCTTGAGGAAAGACCTCATCAGGCAGAGCTTGCAGAGCCAGTTAAACAGCTCAACCTTCATCCTGAGGGCAAGCAGCGGTCGCTGAATGGTCAAGCCGGCTGCTGGCACCATCAACTTGCAATTCGGCAAGATCGCTTGGGCCTCCATATGTGAGGAACTGAGGACAGTGACATGCTTGAGGGAGGCAGGGAAAACTGATGAGCAAGCACCCGAGCCAGAGTGGAGAAGAGGAGGAGGAGGAGTTCCTCCCATTGGGAATATGTCACATGCTTTCCCATCAGGTCATCTTAAAAGGAGGGAGAGGAGATGATATTTTAGAGACTAGTTTGAATGGAGAATGACAGATTTAGGACCCTCTCTGGACAGGCTTCCCTCAAGGCCAGTGGGCGCCTCTGAGACCAAGTTCAGAGCCGCAGAGCAGGCCAACAGGAGCTGCTGGCCCAGGATGACATTCTCCTGGGGTTGATTGTGGGTGGAGGGGTTGGGTGTGGTATGGTGATGAGTTCTGGGGGTTCTTTTTTGGGTTTGATGGTTTTTTTGGTCTATCTTGGTGGAATGTTGGTGGTGTTTGGATACACTACTGCTATGGCAACTGAAGAGTACTCTGAGGCTTGGGGGTCAAATGCCGCTGTTTTAGGGGGTTTATTTGTGGGTTTGTTAATTGAAGGGTTGGTGGTTGTTTTGCTTTTAGGTGGTGATGATACAGAGTGTGTTTTGTGGTCTTAAGTATATAGAGGATTGGGCTTCCTGTCCTCCTTTTGATAGATCAGCTGGCCAAATCAAAGGTGGTGCATTGTCCACAAAATGATGGCCTACAATAAACTACCAGAAATGCTAAGGATCACATCTGAGATGTCACCATCCTGATTCCCGAAGAAGGAAGGGAAAGACTTGCTTAAATCAGAGAACCCAGGACCGTCCCTGCAGGTGTATGTATTGTGGCAGCAATCAAGAGACTCCACTGCGGTGGACGATGGCTCACCTCCTCCTGTATCAAAGTTGGGGATTCCATGTAGGATGACAAAATGCAGAAAGAGAGGTGAGGCATTCATTTTCACCGACCCCGACAGAAGACCGCTGAGAAACTGGACATACCTGCAAAGACATCAAGCTTAGAGCATCCAGAAGCACACTCTACTCCTCACGTCAAGCTTAAGTAAAAATCAGAGCTGGAAGGGTTGTGGGGAACAGTTATCACTGCCAAAGAAAATGAAACACAGCCTTGCTCTCCCTGGGGTTCCTGGAGGTGAACAATACTAACTGTTTGCAGTGTGGTGGAGTTTTCAGCAGCCAACTCCCACGGAGCCCCAGCCATGGAGCTTGCAGATTGGCCATGCACCTGAGCAGACATTTACTGCGTGCCACCGTATGCCAGGCAGCAGGGCCACGGACAAAAGGAAGCCCCAGTCATGAAATCCCCACACTCAGCTCTTATTGCTCTGCCCCAAACAAGTGCAGAGCAATACTTCACAGGCAGGGATGTCCACCAAGACAAAATGTGGGCAAGGCGTGCCCCCTCCGCCCCCAAGCTGTCAACAGTCCTCTGGCAGGGAACAGCAGGAAAACAAAACAACTGCCCTAAAATGAGGGTGTGCTCTCTGACCAAAGCCACACCTCACAAAGCATCACGCCTCCTCAGTCCCAACTTGTCTAAATTCCATCAACTCTACTTTCTCATCATACACAGGAAACCTTAAGTGGAAGACTTGAACCCTCACTCCCATCACATGCCGATGACTTCAGAGACCACAACTAATGGATGAGAGGCTCTTGGAGCTTAACATAAGGGGTACAAAACCCCAGCTGCTGAACTTATGCACTGCTGCTAGTCGTGTTTTCTCCTACTGTTCCCCTTTTCTTCGTAACTCATCTCCAAACTGGCAAAGTCTGCCTCTTCTACATGCCTAAAGACAAGCTGTGATGGTCAAGTTGGTATGTCAACTTAGCTTGGTTATGGTATCCAGTTTTTGGTCAAGTAAGCACTGGCTTGACTGTTCCTTTGAAGGTATTTCCTAGATGAGTCACATCTATAATCAGATGATTGCATCTACAGCTAATTGAATCTACAATCGACAGAGGACACTGCCCTCAGCAACTCGGGGAGTTTCCTAATCCAATCAGCTGGAGGTCTTGAAAGCCAGAACTGAGGATTTCAGAAGTCAAAAAGAAAAATTTCTATCTTTACTTCAGCCAGCCAGCTTCGCCTGGGGAATTCAGACTCAGCAACAGCATCAGCTTTCTTGGAGTTTCCAACTTGTGGTTTACCCTGCGGATTTTGGATTTGCTGGGCCCCATGGTTGCATGAACCAATTCCTGTAATAAATCTATCTATAGATGGATGGATGGGTGGATGGATGGATGGGTGGATGGACGGACGGACGGACAAATGATAGATAAGATACTCCATTGGTTCTGTTTCTCTGGAGAACCTGACTGATACACCTGCAGCCTTCCTCCCTGGTTAAGATATATTAACCTTCATGCAGGGTGTCGTTGCTGACTGCAGGCAGCCCATTGTGCACATTTGGCAGTTAAGAGAGAAATTTCTGTGTCAGCAGTGTTTTCCCGAGGTAGCACTCATCAGACATGACCTGAGGTGATGGTGGAAAAGCAAGCAGACACCCATCCTGCCCACTGATGCCTTGTGGCCTCAGCTCACCGTCCTGGAGGGCCTGGCCTTGCCCTGTCCTACCTGGCCAGCCCCTCTTCCTGGGCAGCTCCCATCCTTTAGCTCCCCTTTCTGGGGTTCTCCTTCACCCAACACACACCTCCACTTAGGACTCAACACCTCTCCACACTCAATCTACTACTTCTCACATTTGGTTGCCAGAGTACTGCAATCCCCGGAGGGAAAACAACAGACAAGCAGTAACAAAAACTTCACAATATCTAATCATCTATGTTTATCTTTAATGCCTCCAGCAGATTCTAGAAGACAGGAAGCAGTTAAGTAAACATTTGCAGAATGAAATAAATGCCTGCACCACCATCCCACAGGACCGTTTACACCTTCCAACCATCCCAGTCCCAGGCCGACCCCTGGGTGCCTCAACAGCCATCCTATCATAAGAGGAAATGGTCATCAAGCTCAACCTTACTTATGTTTACTGAAAGTTATAGTTTATGTCAGCAATTCAGACACAGTCCATTATTCCAAGGAGCTAGAACTGAAAGCAAATCGAGCACAAGGAAATTTCTGGTAAACATTACAAAACACCTACTTAGGAAAATGTTAGGAAAGACATGCTTCAGCTCAGATACAATTCATCCTGAAAAGTGGGGCATTTCAGCATTTCCATCTTCCTGGTGGCAAACAGCCTTTCTTCTCTCTCAGAGCAAGAGGAAACCCTACCACGGTGCAGGAGAAAGTCCGAGAAACCCCTGCCTGGGACCCTCAGGGGGCTGTGGAGACCAGATGACTGGGCCTGGCCAAGGTGGGCTCACCACCAGGGGGCTCCCACACTCTTCCCTGTCCGGCATTTTCCATCATGACAACAAAATTTCTTAACTTTTCTGTACTTAGAAATAAGAATGGGTGGATGTTCTCCTTATTTTCAGTCACTTAAATTTGACCCATTGCAGATTTCACGGGATTCCGTGGTTCCCTTGTTTTGAACGAAGGTAAGACGGGAATCACAGATTTTATTTGGTTATTTTGGTTGGAATTACAGATGTGGAGATTAGAGGGAGCCCTGATACATCCACCTCTCTGTGCAGCTCTAGGCACCAGAAAATCCGTTCTTGGCTTGTGTTGCCTCTTGATAGCAAACTCCATCTGCACATGGTCACTGCCTCGGGGGACTCCCCTGCAGGTGTTCCAGCAGCCACTCCAGGTAAGAGGATGCCTGTACTCCACAGGACACTCACCTGGCCCCAGGTGCAGGCAGAACTCAAGGCCTCCAGGTGGAAGCCCTTTCACAGTCTACATTGATGGGAAGGGGCTTCTGATGGTGGTGGGATCAAGATGCTCCCAGTTAAGTCAGATGCCAGCTTTGAGCCCAGATCCCTCCTCCAGACAGTGAGCCGGGGGCACCAGCTTATTTATCGCCAAGGCCCCCTTTGGAGGGAGCCCAAGTGCCTCCTTGACTTAGCCGTCACCCAGCTCTTGTTCCTTGCCGGGAAGAGCCTGTATCTTGGCTGACACGGTTTAGCCTGAATTGTTGCCCAACGTTGCCAGTGAGAGCCAGAGCAGTTTCAGAGAAGTTTGCTTTTCCCAGACCAGGAGACTAAAGGTGACAGTAGGAGAATCCGATTTCCCAGCAAGACCCCCAAACAAGGAGGTAAATGCCCAGGGTCACGAGCTGCTCCTTCTGCCGTCTCTGTCCCCAAGGTGGGAATTTTCCCTAAGCCCTGAAAAAAGTAACACTTTCAATATAAGATGTTGGCATATAATCCTCATCTGCCATTTCAAAAAAAAAAATCTTTTTTTAAATTTATATTTTCAGGGACATGAAAGACATAAAATATTAAGGATGAAACAACTTATTTCTCTTTTCATATTTGCATTCTTAATTTAAGCAATTTATTTTTTGTTTCAGGGTATTTTCAAAATTACTTATGTTTCAGGGTATTTTCCCTTAAATGAAACACTACTTTCCAGCAATTCTACTGACTAATTTAGTAGAGCTGAAGTTTATTTTTTGGTTACACGTTCTTCGGATTTGCTCATAACTTCCGGTTCAGAGCTCTCAATGTGATGATATTGTAAAGGCTTACTATACAGATTACTTTAAGTACAACCATGATCAGAATGGTCACAAAAAAAAATTTCCACCAACCCCATACCCCTCCACCCCCATTCGCACTCTTGCAATCCCACTTTGAAGACAGGAACAAATGACAAAAGTTCTTCATGTATTTTTTGGTTAGATATGATGAGTACAGATATCACCCTTTTCTTCTGCTTTCAGGCTATAACTATTAAAACTTTGGCCAGCGGTATAAATGAAGAGCTGTCACTTGTTAGATGAGAATGAGGTCAGCACTGGGGGCCCTGGACTTGGAGTCCCCCAGTCAGCCACTGCCAATTCAGAACTACAGATCCCAATGGGGCAGAGTGATTGGGGAGGTCCCAGTTCTGCCAGCTAGTGTGGGACTTTATGCCAGTCCCTTAAGCCTATGATTCTCAATCCACAGCAAGCACACGTGGGAGGGGGGATGCCGTAGAGTGATAGCATACACCCAGTGCCATAAATTTAAGCGCAGCTCCTCTTTAAGCAATGATTTTACTTTAGTGTGCATGGTGGAGTGAGGAGACTAGAAATTTAGTCATTTCCTGTTGGATTAAAACTTTTATATAGTTAAACAAACACAGATATATGAAAAAGTTGTACTAGAATCTTCCATGTCAAAGAGAGACCCCGAGTGTGGCCAGAGGATGGTGGGGTGGCACCTTCAAGACCCCCTCATACCTGCGATACCCTAGAGGACATCTTTGCACCCCTCTCTCAGGAAATGTGAGCTGACCCAAAGAATTAAGCTGCCATTCTCCATCATTAAACACAAAGTGATGGAAGTCGAGAAATACGTAACTGCCTGTTCAACTCCTTCTTGAAAAGAAAGGGAAAATGGAAATGAAAAGGAAGAGGCAAGGGATCAGGGGACTTCAATAATTTTCATTTATCACTTTCATTATTCTACACAAGGATTTTTTTCTTAATTATTTATAAAGAAGAAAGGGCTCTGAGCTCACAGTACGGCTCTAATCCACCAGTGAGAACGATCACCAGATGATAGGAAGCCAACACCAAGGTTTTTGACAAGTCGCCCTGTCTGCTGAAGGATAAAGGTACAAAAAAACAGAACTGTCCATTGCCACAGCTCTTGTGTCCTAAACAAGCAATTAAAATGGGCCATGGTTGGCCTGGCTCCCGTGGGCCAAGGCTCAGTGGCATTTAAATGTAATGAGGAAAGGAACCCAGAATGCACTTCCCGCTGAATGGGCCTCAAGCATAACAAGCCTGCTAAACCAAATATTTATCATCTAAAGGCTCTGAGGAGGCTCCGTCATTTCTCCATCTGTGGCTGCTGTGGAAGCTCTAAGCTTCTCGGGGCAACAAACCGCAAGCTCATTAATTCACCCTCCTTACCTACTATGAGAACAGTTGTGAAATGATCTCTTGAGCTCAGTCCTAAAATAGCCTGCAGAGCTCCCACATGGGGCCTTTAGAACAACTCCCAGCCACAGGGCCTACTTGGAAAGTCTTTTCACTTCCTTTCGTGATAAGGAATGCCAAGAAATTTCGCCCCTGCTCTGAAATATCCCTGTTGGTGTATATCACGCATCCATCTGTCCAATTATTCACTCACTCAGTAAAGGGCTATTTGGCGAGCAGCTTCTAAGTGCTGGTACTGGGCAGATAAAAGGAAAACGGAGTATTAAGTAATTTCTCCTGATCTTTGGGTGCATTGAGATAAGTTTTGGAATGTAAACTGAATCCACACCATCGTTGCAAAAATGTAAATGTTGTAGCTTCAAATGTGCAATGAGAGGAAGGATCCATGAAAACTTGGGGGGTGGAGGGGGCATGGATATTAAAGTCAGAAGATTTTTTCCCCTTTTTTCTACACTCTTTTAATGTTATTATAAAGCTCCTGGAGCAGTAAGTGACAAGAATAAAAGAAGGAAATAAGGGCAAATGAATTAGATCTCACTAACACCTCACGCCCCACCCAGGAGTTTGGATAATTGGCCCCATTTTGGAAAGGGGTCAACAAAGAAATAAAGACCAATGGTTCATATAAGGGGTTATTACTGACAAAATGTTCTGTTTTCCTCAAATGCTCACATTCTCTGTGAGATGTTTTGCTCAATATCCATAACCCACATTTCTCCAGAACATTCTGGTCCAAACCAAAATGGAGTCAACCATTGGAAATGAGCGAAAAAAAGGAATAGGAGCCTCAGACAGTCCTTACTACCCCCTTACTGGGTTGAAAACACAAGGCCCTTCTCATCGCCGACATATACCTCTGCCTTCCCACCCAGCGCCTGCTGGCTCAGGGTACTGCAGAGAACAGATGTGAGCTATCAAAACTCACATACAAAGGGTCAGGTATACAACTAAGGGGTCTCCAAGACATTAAACTCATTTTGGCAAATGCTCTGGAAATTCTTATAAAAATTAACTGTTGCTTCATTTAAAACAAACATACAAAAGTTCTATAGCCCTATTATGTCACCATCTGAAGAGGAGGTGGGTCAGGAGGGAAAATTGGCCACCAGACTTTCTAAATGCCTCTTGACTGTGACCTCCCTCAAGGTCATCTTCTTCCCCTCAGGCTTGTGGGATAAAGAGCAAAAGGAGAAAGTTCTGCTGTACCAAGACTGTTTCCCAACACTTATGGAGTGCTACACAAGCAGTAGGGAAGCAAATTGGTGAGGCAAGGTGAGTGTTTGAGTTTGCTTGGCTGCTCAAGCAAATACCATGCAATGGGTTGGCTTAAACAATGGGAATGTATTAGCTCATGGTTTTGAGGCTAGGAACAAGTCCAAATCAAGGTAACATCAAGGCGATCATTTCTCCTGGAAGCCTGTGGCACTCTGGGGCTGGCTGCCAGTGATCCTTGGCCCTGGGCTCCTCTTTCACACGGCAAAGCACATGGCGGCCTCTCCTGGCCTCTCAGTTCTCTTCTGGGTTCTGATGAATTTCAGGTTCTTGCTTCCCGTGGCTTTATTTTATTTTTATTTTTTCTGAATTTCATTCCACTTATTAAGGACGCCAGTAATAAGATTAAGACCCATTCTGACTGAGGTTGGCCACACCTTAACCGAGGTAATCTCATCTAAAGTTCCTGCTTACAATGGTTCATGCCCACAGGAATGGATTAAATTTAACACTATGTTTTTCTGGATACATACAGCTCCAAACCACCAATATAAAAGAGAAATACTGCCCTGGCCTCAGGGAGTTGTCTATTACAGCAGTTGGCAAATCATGACCAGCGGGCCACATGTGGCCCATCGGCTTGTTTGTCCTAATAAAGCTTTATTGGAGCACAGTCAATTTCATTCATTAGGTTTTGTCCTGTCTTATGACTGCAGAGTTGAATAGCTATAACAGAGACCACAGGGTCCACAATGCCTAAAATATATACTTCCTAGTCAAATACATATAAATGTGCTGACCAGTGGTCAGGCAGAATAGAAACAAGTCCCAAAATAATAATGAAAATCAAAACCTGCCCCAAGAGCAGAAACCCAAATTTCTGAGCATGTGGAGAAAGTGGTCATAGACTCACCTCTCTCAGAGCTAGCCAGTAAGCATTGGTGGCTCTGACCATCGACCTTGGGATGGCTCATTTTTGCTTTCAGCATGAGAAAGCACCCCCCACCCCCAAATCCTCTGGCATATTCCCAGGACAGCCGTTCCCTATGGAAGATCAGGGGAGGGGGATGTCCTCTCTCTCTTTGGAGCAAGAGGACTATTTGGCATGTTTCCACATAAATCCCACTTGCATCTTTACTCCAGCTCCAGGGGATATATACATACCGTTTCTGGGATGGTTGCATTAAAGCTGAAACTTTATCATCATAAAATTTCTTCATTGCGAATCTGTCGAGGGCCTGGTCAGCACTGTGGAAGCAGAGAGAGAGGACATTAACTTGATGGCCCAGAAAGCAAGGCCAGCTCTCTGCAGCCGTTCTATGTGACTGGCTTCTACAACGGGATCCATTCTTCTGCTACACCTTGTGTTCACCCACTTCAACCATCTTTTCTTGGAATTTATTTCCCCACAGATCAAAGCACAAGTCATACCAGCAGACTCTGAAATAGCAGCTGAAATCCCTCCATCTTACCAGGGGGCTGCTACTTAAAAGTGCAGTCTGCATGGCTCACATAATACAATCTGCCTGAGGTTTCTTAGTAGTTCCCGTTTCCACACTACCTCCCAAATAAAGGGGGCCAGTTTAAATGGGAATTTGTAGGCAGACCAACATGTCAGGATCCAGAAGAAGCTTGGCAAATCAGCAGAGATTTAAATATAGGGAACCAAGATATAGGGTACCAAAGAAATGGGGAACCGAAGTCCAAAACACTTCCTTTATTGGACACCCCATTAAGTTTCAAGAGGCAAGTCTAGGACAATGAAGGGGTAGGCTTAGTGTCCCCAATTAGTGAGTCACTTTACAAACAAACTCAAGAAGTGTTCAGAACACTGAAGTCCAGCCCAGGATCGTCACAGTTTTCTGAGGTTTCAGGAGCTCCATGCTAATTTTTTTTGAAGTCACTGCCACAGAAAGTAACCCTGCTTTCTCACGCAATTTATCTGACAGTAAACTTTAGTTTCAGAAAGCCTACAAGTGGTATTTAACAGAACTTTTAGGAAACACCAGAACAGAACATTCTTAGGCTTTCCCGATCTTCCTTCAGCATAAATAGTGGAACATGAGTCTTAAACCCTGAGATGTGTTTGAAAATCTGAAACGTTTGGACCCTCTCCTTAGAAAACTGGGCACGGACCCAGCCAGACAAATTTTATGTACAGTCCAGAGACACATGGGCAATATGAGGAGCCAGAAAAGACTAGGAAAAAAATATGCAGAGAGCTAGACATAAGGACAATAGCAAATGCTCAAAATTAATTTTAACACATCTTAACTTTCATCATTTGCTGTAAAATGGATGACTCACTGCTGGCATTCATCTAAATGAGGGGCTGTGCAAGTGGGATAGTCATAAACTGAAAAGTCCATTTAAAGACTCAATATTTAACATATTAAATGGACTTCTGACTATTTTATGGATTATTATTTTTTATGGTGAATGTACAAGAATGTTCCTTGTCAGCTGAGGTTTCTGGAGTACAGTTGGTGATAATGTCACAAAAATATGTGCTTCCTGTGACCCAATCTACTTCAGGGAATATAATCTAAGGACAAAAGATTATAGAAATGATCAATGATGTATAAATAAGAATGGGTTCAACATGGCATGCTTTATAGCAGAGGATAAAACAGAAGCAACCTAAATTCCAAAGAAAGGCTAAGAGCAACCTCAATCAGCAGTGGGTTAAATAGACACTATTATATCCATCTAATGAATTCTATCCATCTAATGAATCACTATAAAGGAGCACCATGCAGCCATTAAAATGAAGCTACAGATCTATATTATTGTCAGCAAAAGACATTTATGAAAGTGTTAACTTGGAAAAGCAGGTTATAAAGCAGTGTTGTGGTGTCATCTTATTTTTTGAAAGTAATTAATATTATTACTATCAGTAATAATAAGAGTATTAATCACAGCTAATGCTGTGTCTGTCCTCTCCAAGTGCTTTAAAGATGATGGCTTTTAATTTGCACAAAACGCTATGAGGTATGACCATTATCCCATTTTCTAGATGACAACAGTGAGGCTTACAGATTCTTGTAAGTTGGCTGACACCACACAGCTGAGACACGTGACTGCAATTCCAAAAATCAAGGGTTTGTAGAAATAGTGTCATTGATACATTTTCAGTGAATACAGCTCGTGGCTCACCAACACTTCTACAAAAAGACGGGACTGTCCAAGGTGCGTGGAAACTGGTCCCATAAAGAATTGCACTGTCAGGGGCAGAGGGTGTTTTCTCTCCAGATTCTGCCGGGTTCAGTTTGGCCTCTGACCAAATGTCTCTGGCTTAATTGAGTGATTCAATGGGAACCTGGAATCTCAGTTTGCCTGGCACACACACAGACGCTTATTCTCACCAGGAGGGGTCTGACTTTCACTCGGGGATTGGGTTTCCTCCCTGGCAGGCACGAGCGCCCCACTTTGTATCCAGAGAAAACATTCAGAAAGTCAAATTTCACTCCTTCATACTAAAAAGGAAAAGGTTTATCAGTCAACACCAATAGGCTTAGATTTCCCCAGAAAGGAATGGTTCATGCTGCACAAAAGTGGGCATTGAAGAGAGAGGGCAGATGCAAATTCAAAACCGAGAAGGAATGAGATTTTCGGAACAGAGTTTCCTGTGCCAGTGGTGATGTGGATGCTGGTGGGTGTTATCTGTGTAGACCAGGAGTGCTGGCTCGTGGCCGAATGTCCTGTCGGCTTTGCCGTGCCCAGCATCCAGGGTCCACGGGGGCACAACTGGGAAGCCTCTGCAATTACTTTCCCACCTCCCGAGAATCGTTTCCTCCAAACAGACACTCCCTGGGCACAACTGACAGGAGACAGTGAGGTCCCGAGTGCACCCTGGTTTCGAACCTGGCACCCCACTCCCCCAGCTATGTGACTGCGAGCAAGCTGCCCGACTCTATTGAGCCTGTTTCCTCACCTGTAATGATGAGGAAGATGCTGACTGGCTCACAGGTCAGTTGGGAGGATCAGGTGAGAAAAGGACCATTCACGAAGAACGTCCCAAGAGCCCGGAGCACACAAGTGATGGCAGCTGTCGCCATAGTGTGTATAACGTGTGAAAATACAGCGTGAGATGACACTGCTCTTGCTTTTAGTAAGTCATATTTATCACTACTGTTTTTTTTAGAGAATGACAGTAAGCTCAATGTATTTTTGATGCCTTAGTATCATTCTTATATAACTGCTAAATAGGAAAATGTCTTTTCTGCAAGCTGAAACCCTTAGCCCTACACAACAGCAACGATGGAATTCAAAGCCAAGGACCACATGGCACCGGGCTGAGCGAGGATATGCATCTGCTGAGCCTGCAGGCCTCCAGCTCAGCCCTCGGGCCCACAGCCCCCAGCCCGCTCAGCCACAGAGCCCCTGGGTAGCCCGAGGCAGCGTGCCCACACTGTCATCCTACCTGGCCGAAACGTTGGTGAAGTGCATGTAGGATGAGATGACCACTCCGATGCGTCCTTTCCCGCCCTGCAGGAGACAAAAGAGGAACTAATTTTCTCTCGAATCCCAGAGCAGAGACATCATCGGAGCAGGAAAACCCTCCCTCCCCGAAGGGTGGATGGAGAGCTCGCTTTGGAACAGGTCTCTCCTCTGCCTCCTGGCCCTGGGAAGATGGAGCACCTGACACAACTGCAGCCTCTGCAGTAGAGAGCACGCAGGCTGGGTGCAGACGCAAGAACTGGGGCGTCTGCGGGAAAGAAACCCTGAGGGCAGAGCACGCAGCAGCAGCCAGTAATTTCACTGCTTCCCAATTAGGCCAAAAGAAACTGTGCCTGGGGCTACAGCAATTTGCAGGACTTAATTACTCAGGTGAGACAGAAATGAATGCGGGCCCCAGGCTGATGACGATGGTCGGGATTCAGGCAGAGCTCAAGTCGGTCAGGAATGCAATGACAGATTCCAAAGTGCTGGCAGATATCACAGCTTTGGTGCCCCTGACAGCTCAGAGCTCGCTGGCACCACCTTCCCAGAGGAAGAAGTTACCAAGGCAGGTGGTACTGAAAATGAATCACTCAAATCAAACCCACAGATGTCCACAGTCTAGACAGGGCCACCCAGCCCCTTCTGAGGGGCCAGCATCACTATCAAGAAGATAATGCAGTCTGGAAGCAGCACAACTACATAACAAGCCACTGTCACCCAGAAGTGCAGCTTGACACTTTCCGGAACATTCCGGCATTCCTAGAATGGTGGTTGGCAAACCACAGCCTACCAGCCAATTCCGCCCACCACGTGCTTTTCCTGCAACCTGTGAGCTAAGAATTGTTTTTACATTTTTTAATGGTTGAAGAAAAATCAAAAGAACATTTTTCCTTGTGAAAATTACATGAAATTCAAATTTCCCGTGTCCATATTGGTCGGAACAAAGCCGTGTTCATCTGTTATGTATTGTCTGTGGCCACTTTTGCAAGAAAACAGCAGAGTTAAGTAGCTGCAAAAGAGACCACTTTGCCCACACCGCCTAAGACAGTTACTCTCTGGCTCTTTAAAAGTAAGTCTCCCATCCCCTGATCTAGGATTGCATAAAGCCAAAATGACAGGGTCTCCAATATAAAGATCCCTAAGTCTATCCTTTAAAGGAATGGCCAAGCAAATTCAAATCAAAATTCCAATAAACCTACAATCGTATGTGTGTGTTACTGAGGAGTATCCTGTCTCATGAAAGTGAAGCAGGATGCCTTTTAAATATTTAATGCAGACATGAGAAATCCTCTAGAGCCGAAACCTGACATTCAAAATTATTCAATGTCCAGCTACTAGTATGGTTCTTGCATAAAATTATTTCTTTTAAGACTGAAAATTAGTTAGAAGGAAATAACAGCAAACATCAGCTAAAATAAGCTCAAATGGTTGCCCTCTCTGTTACCATCTTCAATGAATTATTGCTTTTCTAGCTCTAAGCTATGGATATTAAGCCTGTTAGCACAGGCAACACTCTCGGAGACGTGAACAGTTTTTGTCTATTCTTAACAAAAAGCATAGAATCACTGGACAGCACAATTTGCTCTGCGTGTTCTCCACCGTTGACTCAAAAACAAAGGGTGTAATGGCGATGAAAGCTTCCAGGCTATTTCTGCTGAATCAGTAACTCGGGGATGGGTTGGATGAGTGAGAGAAAGGGGATTGCAGGCCGACAGAAACACTCTCCTTCATATCAACCAAAAGAATGGGGAACATTGCAATACTGACCTCTCTGTCTGTTACTCTCCAAGCCACGACAGGCCCAAGTATGTTAGTAATTTTTGGCACGATGTTAAAAAAAAAAAAAAGTACATTCTGCAAAGTGCGTGGATTTGGCAAATGTCAGCAATTTCACCCACCAGTTTATGATGAACTGTTAATGTCAACATCAGCAATTTCAAATTAAAAGTGGACTTCTCTCTCATGGCATGTTTTCTAAGAGTACTAGAAATGGATTATATGATACCAGAACAGGGAAAACGATGAACACATCATCTTTAGTATGTTTCAACACGTTTCCAATTAGTTCTGTTAACAAGATTTACCCAGAGAGCCTCGAGTTGCTTAGGAAAAGGGTGCATGTTGGAAATCTCTATGTGGTAATCTCATTGTTATCCACATGTTTTAAATATTAATATAATTTATTTCATTTAAAAAAAACTGAAATGAAAAGGAGATATGGGATGAATAGTTCAGGGCAGTGCTTCCCAAACTCCAGCTTGCACCAGAATCCTCTGAAAATACAGATTGCCGGGCCTCACCCCAGCTTCAGCAGCTCTGGGCTGAGGCCCTAGGATTTGCATTTCTCACAAGTTCCCAGGTGATGCTAAAGTTGTTGGTCCCTGGACCACACTTTGAGAACCACTGGATTCAGGACTGCAGTTTGGCTTGGCCTGCTAGTGACCTTGGGCAAAAAGGACCATCCGTATGAGGCTCACTGTGTAAAAAATAATCAGGTCAAGACAAATGAAAAACTTAAGAGTTTGTTTTAATTAACTACAATTATTTAGAAAATATTTAGAAATAAAGTCTCTTTTTTCCCTATTTTTTTTTTTTTGTTTGTTTGCACCAAAAGACAATATTTGGGGGAAGCTCCTTAAGATTATGACATTCTTTAAAAAGCTCAGGTCAACTTGGATAATTTGGCAAGAGAACAAATGAGACCCGTTTGCTTGAAAGGAGTATATAATCATGTTAGATAGGAGAAAAACAGATGAAACCAGAAGCTGCAAATTGTGTTTCTATTTTTCCTTCCATACCGAGTAATCATCAAATGCCATGAATGGAGTGGCTTTAAAAATCATCAGCAGCTATCTCTATTATTACATGAGTGGATTTCAGTACCTTTGAAGGAAGGCAATATTGAAAAGCTGCTCAAAGGAAAGATTCTTTTAAACCAAATTCCGTAATAGATGTACTTTTGCACTGCTTTTGAGTGTCAAAGGCAGTCTGAAAAAAAAGGTGTTTGAAGATGGAAATATTGACATTTTCTAGATGTTCTGATGGTCATAGAATGTGACGCAGAATAATCAAAATGGAGAGCTGCCCTGAAAGTACCCTGACACACCCCACTGGCAAACTTCCCCTGCCAAACTGTTTCTCGCACACGATACACTAATTCAAGGTAAGTCTGGGATGATAATTTTTCCTTTTATAACAAAAGTAGCTCCCGGGAGGGTGAAGTCCCACACTATTAACTGATAAATCTGCTTTCAGTTCAGTCCCTTTGACATTAACAAATTTGCAATTCCAAGGCAGTTAATAAACCTGAGAATTAAAAGAAAAACTCTACCAGGTGGTGAAAACAGGAAGAAAGGATGCAAATAGCACCGAGGACAAATGTCCCCTCTGCAGTGTGTCTGGACTCCCGGTGGCAGGAAACGCCTGCAAGCTTCTGAAGCCATCAGGGGCTGAGGTTAAAGGTAACCAGTCTGGGACTACCCAGTGAAAACGCACATGTAGCTTTTCAGATGGGCTGGTGCAGCTTATGAAAGCTCATATGTCATTGCACCTAGCATCATGCTCATAATCACAAGTCAATCAGTTACTGTAACTCAGATGGGACAAAAAATTGGATGCTGTGTATTATAAAAGTGCCCTTCTCTTAGGTGGAGCCCTAATCTTGGGGTTTGCCCTTATGAAGGTTGGTAACAGCAAAGGAGAGTCTAAGCCTACTTACAACTATGCCTAAGAGTCAAGTCACCCCCAGAGAATCTCTTTTGTTGCTCAGATGTGGCCTCTCTCTCTCTCTCTAAGCCAATTCTGCAGCTAAACTCACTGCCCTTCCCCCTTACATGGGACATGACTCCCAGGGATGAACCCAGACCTGGCATAGTGGGATTGGAAAAGCCTTCTTGACCAAACGGGGGAAGAGAAATGAACCAAAATAAAGTTTCAGTGACTGACAGATTTCAAATGGAGTCAAGAGGTCACTCTGGAGGATGTTCTTGCACATTATATAGATATCCCTTTTTAGTTTTTAGTGTAATAGAATAGCTAGAAGGAAATACCTGCAACTGCTGAACCGCAACCCAGTAGCCTTGATTCTTGAAGACGATTGTATAACTATGTAGCTTACACTGTGTGACTGTGTGATTATGAAACCTTGTGGATCACACTCCCTTTATCCAGTGTATGGATAGATGAGTAGAAAAATGGGGACAAAAAGTAAATGAATAATAGGGAGGGATTGGGGGATGGGATGTTTTGGGTGTTCTTTTTTACTTTAATTTTTATTCTTTTTTTTTTTTGTAGTAATAACGTTCAAAAATTAATTGTGGTGATGAATGCACAACTATATAATGGCACTGTGAATAACTGATTGTACACTGTGGATGACTGTATGGCATATGAATGCATCTCAGTAAAATTGAATTTTTAAAAGTGCCCTTCTCTTTTCAAAATGAGAGCTTTCCATGAAATAAATAAGTAAATAAAAATGAAAGGATTCACACTCATAAATATCATCATTAGTTTAAAATTCAGTTACACATTCAGGGACCTCAATCCTACAAGCGCTCCTTTCGAAGTCTGGGAGGTTTGGTGTTTTTTTGTTTTGTTTCTTTTAAGAAGTATGAAAACCTAACCACACAAAGACCTACAAGGTATGTCACATCAACTGAAAAGTTAAAAGCGCCCACACGGTTCATTAACCCGAGATGTGATCAGCTGGATCTTCCTTGCTGCAGGGTGGAGAGCGCCCCCTGGAGGGCGGGGCGCGCCCTGCTTACCCGGCAGTGGACGACCACCACGTGCTGGGGGTCGCTGTTCAGCCAGGACTCCTGAGCCTTGCAGACAGTGCACATTTTATCAAGGGGCGGGGCGTGCAGGTCTGGCCAGCCCACATCCATGATCTGGAACGAGAGACAGCGTCCTTAGTTTCCTTTGAAGCATTCCACAGAGATCTCGGGTTTGTCTGACCTTTATATTTCCTTGGGGAGTAAAGAATGATGCTGCCTTACCACATGGCCCAGAAATCCCATTCCTAGGAGTATACCCTAAAGAACTGAAAGCAGGGGCTCTGAGACATACCTGTCCACCCATGTTATTCCCAACAGCCAGAAGGCAGAAGCAACCCAAGCATCTACCACCAGATGAATGAATAAACAAAACATGGTCTAGGCACACCACGGAACGGTCAGCCGTTAGAAGGAATGAAGTCCTGATGTATGCTACAACACGGATGAACCCTGAAGGCATCAGGTTCAGTGAAATAAGCCAGACACAAAAGGACAAAAAAGTGCACGATTCCATTTATGTGAAATATCTAGAATTAGCAAATGCATAGAGAGAGAAAGAGATTAGCAGTCATCAGGAGCTAGGAAGTGGGGTGGGGAGAGAGAGTTATTGTTTAATAAGTGCAGAGTTTCTGTTTGGGGTGACAAAAAAGTTTTCCTAATGGACAGTGGTGATGGCAGCACAACATGTGAATGTAATTAATGCCACTGAATCAAACACCTTTAAATTGTTAAAAGGGGAAAATTTGGGAGAAAGAAAAATTTGAGAAAAAATTAGAGAGAATGCACAAAAATAGCAACTCTGAGTAACCCTGATAAATAGATCCAGTTCTAAAATCTATGATAGCCAAGTAACATTTTTATTGTATTTTATTTTATTTTCCTTTTTTTAAGGGGAGAGAGGAGGCAGAGCTCTCTCTCTATATATACATGTCTCTATATATGTTAGTTACCACGACACAATTGTTTTAAAAAGAACACAAAGAAAGTTTTTTGTTTTTATTTTTAAGGCCCATGCTATGTGTTCCTTTTCTAAAACTTAGGGAGAATGGTGGCCAGTTTCCTTTACCGCAAAGAAAAAAGGTCACGGATTATGTTGCCTAATTGAGACATCTCTTTGAGCCTCTTATCTCTGCTTCTGCAGCTGGGATGACAATTCTAGATCAGCCTTTCAGGAGCCGCTGATGGGGCAGGTTGTGTGGGAAGGGGCTGAGACCTGGCAAAGTCTGAAACAGAAGTTCTTGGCCCAAGCTGCTGCCAAAATTCCTCTCTTCAAACTAAAATCACAGTATGGGAAAATGCAGTTAGCCAGTCCCCCACACACTGTGTAGATAACATCTTAGAGACCAAGGACTATCACACACAGTCAGGGAAACAACAAAACTCCTCTAAAGAGAGGAATGCACCCACGTAAGGGGAAGCCCCTGACAACCTGAATTTTAATTTGCTGCATTAACAAAGAAAGCGAGGCTCACGCGATAATGAACATACTGGGTCTATATGCATTGCTATGCACAAAAATAGCAACTCTCAGCAATCCCAATAAATAGATCCAGTTCTAAAACCTATGAGGGCCAAGTAACATTTTTACTTTTTAATTTTATTTTCCTTTTTTTAAGGGGGCAGGGGAGCCAGAGCACTATCTGATTACAAAAGCAATAGAAATAGTGTAACATGATTGAAAAGTTCAGAAAACCAGCAGAGAGTAGGAAAAATCTCTCCCTTCAGAGGTCACCAGTATTCCATCTAGATGAATTCCTTGATCTCTTTTTCTCTGTGCACATAGCATAGATGAGATAATTTTACATATAAATTCTACATTCTACTTTTGGTGGTCTCTTTTTCTACATGTATGTAACATAATTGAGATAACATTACACGTAAATTCTGCATTCTACTTTTGTTAATAGCATCAAAGCGGGCAATTTACCATGTTACTATGTTTTTTTTATTCTAATGGCTGCAAAATATTCCAACCCATGGACATCCCATAACTTATATATTATGTTTGCAGCCTTAAAATTTCTCTCCAAATGTCTGTGATTAAAAACAACAATGGAAAAAGAAGGGGTGGATGTGGCTTTATAAAGAGGCAGCACGAGGGAGCTCTTTGTGTGGATGGAATGGTCCTGAATATGGATTGTGGTGCTGGTTACACAAATCCACACATATGATAAAGTGGTAGATAACTACACACACACATACACACATATACACGAGTGTATGCAAAACTTGCAAGATCTGAATGAGAGCCGTGGAGTGTACTGATGTCAATCGCCTGTGCACTCTTAGTTACGCAAGCTCTGACCATGGGGGAAACTGGGTGAAGGGGACATAGGCCTTGTCCAAACTGTGCTTGCAACTTCCTGTAAATTTATGGTTATTTCAAATTTTAAAAATAAATATTAAAAACAGATATGCACAGCTCCTAATACCCATTAAGTCACTTTCCCCAAGATGCATAACAAACTAGATGCGCATGAGGAGGCTGAACGTCTTTACATTTTAGGAAACTCAAACTATAAAGGAATAAAAGCCATACCTTTGGGTTAAGTTTTGTCAGGTCATATCTCTTTTCAGAAAGGTTTAATACCTACAAAGAGGAGAGAAAAAAGAAACAAAACCTTTTAGGCAAATCACCATCCTCTGAGATCACAGGAAAAAACACTATTGCATTTTTATTCTGTTTGCCTTCCAGGTATCAAGAATTGTGAAAGATGGCAATATAAACATGTATGTTCTGCCACAGAATAATACAGATAAAATACAATAAGGATGCATGCCCAATACCACGGGACCTGTCCTGTCCTAGAAAACACTAGCTTATTCAGGGGGAAAGGAGGCCCAGTGGGAGGGGAGAGCTGTCCCTGGTAATTGTCCTGCAGAGTATAAGTGGCCTGGGCCTGGAAAGTACTGGAAAGGACGCATTCCTGATATCTATAACCAACGAAAAAGCACATTCTAATTTCATTGGCAAAGCAGAGCTCCATGCAGAAAGTTAGCAAGTACTCAAGTAAAGGAAAAAGAAAGAAAAGACAATTTCAAACAGTAAGGGACCTTAAAAATTACCATACCAGTCCTCTCCTTCCAGAGACTGGAAATCTGAGGCACTGAGAGAAGGTGGCCTGTCCAAAAGTCACCCAGCTAGTTACAGACTATAATGGGCATGGGGAGGCTGCTTTGACCCTTATCTAGGATCCCACAATGTATTTTTAACCTCAGCACAAGCTGTGCCCTCAATGCGTTAAATATCAACTATATCCCCAGCCCTGTTAGAAATACTAGAGGCACAGCAGATATAGACCTCCTCACTCACTATGGAGTGAGAAGACACATCAAAGTCACAGGAATGGTTATGGGGGATTGAGGAGTTGTTTTATTTTCACATTTAACAGTCTGAGAAAGCAATCTGTGGGGTTAGAGACCCTTCCGACACAGAAAGAAACAGCAATACCTCATCTTTGGACTTGTTAATCCGGGGTTTCTGCAAGACATGTGCATGTGGCTTTCTTCAGATTCTGCAAAAGGGTCCATGTCCCAAAGCAAGTCAGGGACCCCTGTCGGAGCATTCTGCAGATGATTAAGCTCTGGTCCCAGTAGGGACCCTCGCAGCATCTGTGGAAGCACTGCCGCGAGACCCCAGCCCACAGGGACACAGCTAGTGTTCTGGTCTCTCTTGGTGGTCTACAAAGTGAAGGTGTGCCCGGGGGAGGCGGGGAAATGCTGGAGAGGGGAAGTCAGAGTGTGCCTGTGAGCCAGCGGGGAGGCTTACTATTCCTGATGAGGACACCCACTTGTGAGAAAGGAAGAAGTCCCGGGAGCCGAATGCGGAGCCCATCGTTGGAGTCCGTGACTACCAAGATAGAGGGGCTCAGACGTCCCTCCCCCTATTTATACAAGCAGGTCACTGCCAAGGGCAGATCTCAGGAGGAGAAAAGGCTGGGTCCTTCAGTGTACTGAGGAGCTATGAACAGAGAAATACATTCCCGCAGTGGAGGCCAGGGCTGGGGGGACAGAGGCTGCTTTGAACTGAGAGGTCCGCAGCCCTGCTCTGCCTCCTGGGTACACCTGAGTCCAAGGTGAGTCACCTGCAGAACGCTGATGACAATGACAAGAACTGCCTCATTCACTTATGGTCGATACATTCGCTTATGGTAGATACATTCGCTTATGGTAGATACATTCGCTTATGGTAGATACATTTGCTTAATGTAGATAAAGAAGCCTTACAGGGGCAAGAACAGAGTCAGTGTGAAGGAGCTGAAATTTAATTCAAAGAATGACTACCTCAGTCTAAGGAAGAAGACCTGGCAGCAGGAGACAGGCTCTCCCTAGGCTAGAAAAAGTGGAAGAGAAAATAAAGGGGCAAGTTCAATGAAGGCCTTCGGTGAGAGGCTCTTCTCAGGGACATCTTCAAATTTGGGCTCTGCCTGCCAACACTTATTTACCACGTGGACTTGGAAAATCAAGCTATCTCCTTGTCTCCTGGGCAGCCCCTTCCTTTATCTTCCTAATTTTTATCATGCAGGAGGGGAGAGTCAGAGTCAGAAGTTGACCTTTTGATACCAGGGATGCCGTATCCGACTGGCTGGGGTGGCTGGCCAGAACAACTTCCCAAGAATTTTCTGGACAATGGGAAAGAAGGTGGGAATGCATCAATGCAGGAGGCAATAGTGGCCATCCCTGTTCCAGACTGTTCCATTTTTCTGACTGTTACCTATGAAAAGAGATCACTCTCTTCCCCGGCAGAGTAGTATAGTGGCAACAGCACAAAACTAAATCCTGATTTTGCTGTGTGCACCAAGGCTCTCTGAGCCTGCGTCTTCATTGGTAAAAAAAGGGATCTAAGAATATGGAACTTCTTTTTCTACTTCCATTTTTATTTGATGTTTCCAAACACACAAAAAAAAGTCAAGATTCTTACGCCAATTATCTTAAATGAAGCAATTCAAAGTGTGTACAACAGTCATTTTCCCTTCTTCAGTGTTGCTGAAGTGTGATCAACAGAAAAATGAAAGGCGTGTGCTTAGTTGGAACATGTCACTGTTTACAAAGCATGAAGGACAGTTTCTACCTCGTGTCTGCAAATTCTTAATTTACAATAATGAGTTCTTTTCTGTTTTGTCTTTTTTTTTTTTTTTTTTTTTTTAAATTTGCGAGGCACATGAGATTGAAAACTTTAGCTGCCAATTTTATCCAAGTACCACACCAAAACCACAGGTGACAGTTCCAACACTGCAAAGTTTGGTGGATTGAGATAGTAGACATTATTTTTTGTAGTAGGTTCAACTGTTTAGTTTGAAAATGTTGGCTTTTTCTTTTAAGAAAAATGAATTTCCTTAGGGCCTTTCCTCTAATTTTGCTTGACTGGGATCCAAAAGAAACCCACACAAATTTAAAGTATGACAACTCTAAAGTATTCTGTTGCAGTATACAAATAAAAGACACAGGAACTTTGCTAGTTGCATAGACTAAAGATGATCATTTGCTAAACGACTCACATGGCACAACTTAGTCCAAACATTTCTAACCAAAGAAAACTATACAACAATATTTATAGGTTAAATTTTTAAGAAATGGTAGTTATCAGTTCTGTACATATTTTTGCATGTCAAACAAGAAAACATGCCACATACCATGCAACCCTTGCACAGCTGCCAGACCCCTAGTCACGCAGTCACCTAGAGCCATGTCCTGCTTACCAAATAGTTGTCCCCATGCTTGGACTTGAGCATGCGTGTGACCTCCTCCAGGTTGTGGAGGTAGGACTCCTCTGAGCAGCTGGCAGGGAAGGAGACAGCGATGATGCGCTCCGTGATATAAGTCAGGTCGAGCTCGTAGCCGTCCTCCATGGTGGGGCTCAGGACAGCAGGCCTGGGGGAGAGGTGGGGGCTCGTCAGGAGACAGGGACCCAGCAGCCAGGAGAAAGGAGGAGAGGACGGGCACTCGCTGGATCCAGTTTACATATAAGGACACGGAGCTACGGGCAGCGTGGGGCTGCATTTTCTGAGCTCTTTTCCAATCACAGGCTGGCACTGTATAAGTCTGAGAAGTTTCCTTAAAGGTCATTTCAGGGTCAATACAAGCTACTAACAGGGAAAAAAATCAACATGGAAAAAAGGAGTTGAAAGCAGGGCCTCGGGAGGTCTGAGAGCCAAGCAGACGGGGTGCAGTGGAATCAAAGTGGGGGATTTTAATTCTGGTTTCGATGGGAGGAGGGGTCAGGATAGACTTAGCCTCCTTGGAGGTTTCTAGGGCAGACAAAAGGCAGGAGGGAAGAGAGCATTCCAGGAAGAAGGGGTCCTGCCAGCAGACTCCAGGGCTGCGAAACAGCTCCACACACGTGACACCTGCGAGCAGCCTGCTCTGTCTCACCTGTCCCGGGCTGGGGGCAGGTGTAGTAAGAGAGGAGGCTGGTGGGTCCCAGGGGCCAGATCCGAGGCCCTGGAGGCCCATGGGGGAGGCTGGACTTGACTCTCTCAGGGGTGGGGACGAACTGGGAAGGAACGTCGGCTGCAGAATAAGCAAACGAGTTTTCATAAACTTTTCATAAAGTTCATTCAGCCAGGAGAATTGACGATGGAGGAGGGGGGGAGGAAAAGGGAGAGGTGGAGGAGGAAGAGGAGGCAGAGGCAGAAGAGAAGGAGGAGAGGGAGGAGGAAAGGGGGTGGAAGAGGGGGAGGAGGAAGAGGAGGAGGAGGAGGAAGAGGAGGAAGAGGAGGAAGAGAAGGAGGAAGAGGAGGAGGAGGAAGAGGGGGAGGACGAAGAGGGGGAGGATGAAGAAGAGGAGGAAGAGGAGGAAGAGAAGGAGGAAGAGGAGGAGGAGGAAGAGGAAGAGGGGAAGGATGAAGAAAATGAGGAGGAGGAAGAGGAAGAGAAGGAGGAGGAAGAGGGAGTGGAGGAGGACACTCTTTAAAAATGCCTACAATACCACCATCATACCTAAAAGAACTTCAATATCATCAAATATCCAACATCATAAGTTTATTTCTTACAGTTCATTTGTTCAAATCAGGATCCAAACTATTTACCAAGATCTCTCCCTCTCCTCTTTTCACAGATATGGATGCAAAAGACACATATATTATTATTTTGAAAATCAAATCAGAATTTCTGAACATGGATGTAAAAAAAAGATGTCTCATACACCAACCACAATCCCCAAATAGGGAGTCTTGAAAGATTTTTGCATCCAGAGCACTGGCTGAGGGTAGTCTCTACGGAGGCAAAGGCAGGTCTCAACCTGCTAAAATTGCTAAAATCAAATCTGGAATCTTTTATTTTTACAATCAAACCAGTCTGATGTCATTACTCACTGACAGACAACCACGTGTTCTCACAGTCTGGGCTTCTAATACCGTGAGATCACATCCAGGAAAAGGGACCTAATATATCTCATCTTTGAGCAGTTACCCTTAAAATTAAAAACCAATTAAGAAGTGAAGCTAAGATGGTGGCATAGAGGAGTGGAAGCTAGTGAGTCCCCCTGGAACAACTAATTAAGCAACCAGGAACAGCTAGTAAATAATCCGGAATAACTGTGGGGGCACAAAGGTAACCATCCACTCATCATACACCAACCTGAATTGGGAGGAATGCCCAAGATCGCAGCATAAAATCTGTAAGTAAAAACTGAGGATCCAAGCCGGGAGCCCCCTTTCCCCACATCTCAAGCTGCAAAGCCTCGTGGAGCCAGAGAGCAGCTCTCTCCAAGCGAGTGAATATAGCACCGCTGAGCTCCAACTGGGGTTTTAATTATTAAGTGTGGACTGTTCGATACTTTGGGTGAAGACTGACCTTGGAGAGCCGGAGGGTGGCCACAGACTAGCCCTGAAGAGAGCTTTCTGTCCCTGTTTCAGCTCAGTGGAGAAAGCCTCAGCCATTTTCAGTTCCCAGTGCTCTGACCCAGACAAGGGTAGAGATAGCACAGGCAGAGAAAGACCACCGAAATGGTAATAAACTCCCCCTAGGGGTATATCTTCCCTAAGAGGAAAGGGGTGGGGCCCAGCTCTACTACCTGCCTTCCATTCAGAACCAGACCCCCAGAGCCTGGGAGAAAACAGCCACGGGCCACATCTACTTACACCAGTCTGGAGTTACAGGCTGACAGGCACCACCTGCTGGGCAGAAAAGCACAGTAACCCGAGGCCTCATAGGATGTACCAATTTTCTAAGACACCCTCAGGGAAACCGGATACTGAATATTTCTTCCGTCTGGGACCTGAGCCTGTCTGGTCAGGGAAAACCTGATTAGGGTAACCAAGGAAACCATGCCTAGACAACATAAAACTACAACTGACACTAAGAGAAATGAAGTTACGGCTCAATCAGAGGAACAAACTTACACTTCAACTAACATACAGGAACTTAAACAACTAATACTAAGTCAATTCAAGAAGTTTAGGGAGGATATGGCAAAAGAGAGGGACCGTATAATGAAAACACTGGGCATGGACAAGGCAGAATTGAAAGTTTAAAAAACCAACTGACAGAATCTATGGAAATGAAAGGCAAAACACAAGAGATGAAAGACATAACGGAAACATACAACAGCAGATCTCAAGAGGCAGAAGAAAACACTCAGGAACTGGAGAACAAGTCACCTGAAAGCCTACACACAAAAGAAGAGATAGAGAAAAGAATGGAAAAATACAAGTAACATCTCCAGGAACTTAAGGACAAAAGAAAAATTAGGAATGTACATATCATTGGTGTCCCTGAAGGAGAAGAGAAGGGAAAAGGGGCAGAAACAATTATACAGGAAACAATTAATGAAAATTTCCCATCTCATATGAAAGACATAAAATTACGATCCAAGAAGCTCAGCATACCCCAAACAGAATAAATCTGAATAGGTCCACACCAAGACACGTAATAATCAGATTATCAAACGTCAAAGATAAAGAGAGAATCCTGGAAGCAGAAAGAGAAAAGCGATCCATCACATGCAAAGTGTGCTGGTTTGGATGTATTATGTCCCCCAAAACACCATTATCTTTGATGTAATCTTGTGTGGGCAGATGTATTAACGTTGATTGGACTGTAATTCTTTGAGTGTTTCCACTGAGATGTGACCCACCCAATTGTGGGTGATGACTCTGATTGGAAAGCTTCCGTGGAGGTGTGTCTCCACCCATTCAGCATGGGCCTTTATTAGTTTACTAGAGCACTATATAAGCTCAGACAGAAGTAGCGAACTTGCTACAGCCAAGAGAAACACTTTGAATAATGCACAGGAGTTGAGAGAGGAACTGCAGTTTAGAGAGACATTTTGGAGACAGCCTTTGAAAGCAGACTTTTGCTCCAGAGAAGCTAAGAGAGGACAAATGCCCCAAGAGCAACTGAGAGTGACATTCTGGAGAGAAGCTGAAGCCTAGAGAGGAATGTCCTGGGAGAAAGCCATTTTGAAATCAGAACTCTGGAGCAGATTCCAGTCATGTGCCTTCCCAGCTAACAGAGGTTTTCTGGATGCTATTAGCCATCCTCCAGTGAAGGTACCTGATGGTTGATGCATTACCTTGGATATTTTATGGCCTTAAGTCTGTAACTGTAACTGTGTAACCAAATAAGTCCCTTTTATATAAGCCAATACATTTCTGGTGTTTTGCATTCTGGCAGCATTAGCAAACTAGAACAGATTTTGGTACTGGAAGTGGGGTTCTGCTGTGCTTGCAAATACCAAACATGTTGGAATGGCTTTTTAAATGGATAAGGGGAAGATTCTGGAGGAATTGTGAGGAGCTTGATAGAAAAGGCCTAGACTGCTTCAAAGGGACTGTTTGTGGAAATATGGACTCTAAAGATACTTCTGATGAGGTCTTGAGCAGAAATGATGAATGTGTGGCAAACTGGAAGGAAAGTGATCGTTGTCTTAAAGTGGTAGAGAATTTGTCAAAATTGAGTCCTTGTGTTGGATGGAAGACAGAACTTGAAAGTGATGACCTGGAATATTTAGCTGATGATATCTCCAAGCAAAATATAAAAGAAGCAGCCTGGCTTTTACCTGCAGGTTATAGTAAAATGCAAGAGGACAGAGATAAGCTGAAAAATGAACCCTTGGTTTCAAAGAAATCAGAAATTGATGGCCTGAAAAACTCTGGGCTTCCTGGGGGTAAAACACCAGAAGCTACAGCCCAATGTGAGGATGTAACCAAACATGGAACACAGCTGCCATTTCAGCACAAGCCAAGATTGGAGAAGGAGTTAAGCTGAAAGGATTTGTAGAAAGTCCTATTGTCTGATGGCTTTGACCCCTGTGTGCTTCATGGGAAGCCAACAGAATTTTTGTAAGCTCTTTACAGAACCACTTCCAGTTGGGACTGGAGGAGACAGACAAGGAACAAATTGAAGGAAAAGTTTCTTCAAAGACAGAGCCATGGAGGTTGAGGTCTGGAGTCAAGACGTCTCAGGCTGGGAGAGCGATGTGGCTCACACGCATGGAAAGGGTGAGTTTGCCCAGAGGTCAAGTGTGGGCCTTCCACCTTGATGTTCAGGAAAGGTGTTGCCACCTTGGGCCTCAAAGGGGGTGGATCACATTCCCAGGGAATTGGGGAGAGCCTGGCTGCCACCCCACTGTTCTGAAGGGGTTGAGCATGTGCCCCAGAGATGGAAGAGAATTGGGGCTCTGTCCCAATATTTGACGAGGGTGGGGCTGAGAAGTTGGTCTCTCCAATGTGTGAATATGTTGGAGCACTCACCCCAATGTTTGGAGAGGAAAAGAGCTGCCACGAAGTCTCTTCAGAAGGGTTAGACTCCCACTCTCTCCAACCCCAAGGATAAATGACTCTCAGACTTTGAAATCTAATGGAATTTGCCCTACGAGTTTTAGGAGTTGTTTTGGTCCTGTTAACCCTGTTTTCCTTTCAGTTTCTCCTTATGGCAATGGTAATGCTTACCATATGACTGTCCCTCCTTTGTGCATTGGAAGCAGATAACTTGTTCTGAGTCTCACAGGTACGGAGCCAGAGGGGAATACTGCTTTTGGACAGACAATGCCTGTAACTGATACTAATGGGTTCTTGTACTGACATATTGTTACTGAAATGATGTAAGTTTCTGTGATCTTGCAATGGGACTAATGTATTTTATATATGGAAAGATCATGTCATTTTGGGGTCCAGGGTGTGGAATGTGCTGGTTTGGATATATTATGTCCCCCAAAACACCATTATCTTTGAAGCAGTCTTGTGTGGGCAGGAAAAGTATTGGTGTTGATTGGGTTGGAGATTTTTGATTGGATGTTTCCATGGAGATGTGATCACTCAATTTAAGGTGAGATCTTTCACTGGATTATTTCCATGGAGGTATTGTCCTGCCTATTCAGCAGGGATCTTGATAAGTTTACTGGTGCACTATATAAGCTCAGACAGAAGCAGCAAGCTTGCTACAGCCAAGAGGGACACTTTGAAGAACACACAGGAGCTGAGAGAGGAACTGCAGTTTACAGACATTTTAAGGGCAGCCATTGAAAACAGACTCTTGCTCCAGAGAAGCTAAGAGAGGACAAATGCCCCAAGAGCAACTGAGAGTGACATTCTGGAGAGAAGCTGAAGCCTAGAGAGGAATGTCCTGGGAGAAAGCCATTTTGAAATCAGAACTCCAGAACAAATGCCAGCCGCATGCCTTCCCAGCTAACAGAGGTTTTCCAGACACCATTGGCCATCGTCCAATGAAGGTACCTGATTGTTGATGACTTACCTTGGACATTTTATGGCCTTAAGACCGTAACTTTGTAACCAAATAAACCCCCTTTATAAAAGCTGATCCATTGCTAGTGTTTCCCAAAAAAGCAGCATTAGCAAACTAGAACACAAAGGAAGCGTGATAAGACTATGTGCAGATTTCTCAAAAGAAACCATGGAGGCAAGAAGGAAGTGGGGTGATATATTTAATATACTAAAAGAGAAAAACCACCAACCAAGAATACTATATCTGGCAAAACTGTTCTTCAAATATGAAGGAGAGCTTAAAATATGCTCTGACAAACTGACAATGACAGTTTGTGAACAAGATACCTGCTCTACAGGAAACACTAAAGGAAGCACTAAAGACAGAAAGGAAAAGACAGGAGTGAGAGGTTTGGAATACAATTTTGGGAGACAGTAGTACAGCAATGTAAGTACACTCAACAAAGGTGACTGTGAGTATGGTTGAAAGAGGAAGGCTGGGACCATGTAGGACACCAGAAGGAAAGACAAAAAATAAAGACTGGGACTGTATAACTCAGGGAAACCTAGGGGGCTCAACGATTGTAATAAAAGGTATAAATATGTTTTTACATGAGGTAGAACAAATGAATGTCAACATTGCAAGGTGTTAAAACAGGGTGGGATTGGGGGAAAATACCATCATTGGAAACTAGAGACTATAATTAACAGAAACATTGTATTGTGCTTCCTTTAATATAACAAAGGCAATATACCAAAGCTAAATGCATATGGGGGGTGGGGGGAATAGGGGAAGGATATGGGACTCCCGGCCTTGGTGATGTTATCTGACTCTTTATTCTACTTTAGGTTAATGCTATCTTCCCTTTTGTTGCCGTCTAGCTGTCATGTTTTTGTTGTTGTTGTTTTATTTCTCTCTTTCTTTTTTCTTTTTCTTTTGTCTCTCCGCCTTCTTTGACTCTTCCTCCTCTCTGGGGAAGAAATGGAGAAGTCCTTATATAGATAGTGGTGATGGTGCGGAATACATAAATATGTGACTATTCAATTGTTTACTTAGGACGGAATGTGTGGTGTGTGAACAAAACCATCTTAAAAGAAAAGGGTTGAAGAAGAAACCTTGAGGGCACTATATTGAGTGAAATAAGACAGACACATAAAGGCAACTATTGCAGGATCTCACTGATATGAACTAATTGTAATATGTAAACTCATAGACATGAAATATAAGTTACCAGGATATAGAATGAGGCTAAAGAAGAGGGAGTGTTTGCTTCTTACGAGCAGAATGTTCAACTAGGGTGAACTTAAATGTTTGGAAATGGACAGGAGTGATGGTAGCATGTTGTGAGAATAACTAACAGTGCTGAAAGGTGTATGAATGTGGTGGAAACGGTAAACTCAGAGTCACGCATGTCACCAGAAGGAAGGCTGGAGGTCAAAAGATGGGAATGTATAAAACTGAATCCTATGGTGGGCAATGTCCGTGATTAACTGCACAAATATTAGAAATGTCTTTCTTGAACTAGAACAAATGTATGACACTATAACTAGAAGTTAATAATAAAGAGGCATATAGAAAAATATATATACCTATTGCAAACTATATACTACAATTAGCAGTATTTTAACATTCTTTCATCAACAGTAACAAATGTACTATACCCAAACTATGAATCAGTAACGGGAGGGGGTGAGGGGTATGGGAGGATCTGAGTTTCCTTTTTTGTCTTTTATTTCTTTTCTGGGGTAACGAAAATGTTCTAAAAATTGAAAAAAAAATTAATTGTGGTGATGAATGCACAGCTGTATGATGGTATCATGGGCAATTGATTGTACACTTTGGATCTTTGGATAGTTGTATGGTATGTGAACAATCTCAATAAAATATATATACATTAAAAAAAAAAAAAACCAAGTCCAGTAAAAGGGAACACAGTGAAAATACCAGAGAAAAGAAAGCAAGCAGTGTGGTGTGTGTTTTAAAGTAGATGTGGTGCTAAGGAAAAAAATGCTTACCCTCCGTTTCCAAGTATTGTCAGAAAATAAAGTCTTTAGATTCCAAAAAAATAAATAATAATAATAATAAAAAAAGCAATTAAGGTTACTGTAGAATAAATCAACATAGGCCCAAGTTTCCTCTGGGAACTTGATTTGAGTCAAGGCCAGAGACGTGGAAAGAGTTTTCAACACGGATACTCACTGCAATGATTTATCACAGCAGATAGGTGGGGTTCGTAAGTGGTGGCGTCCTGGCACCTGCAAATAACAAGAAGCTGGTCATTTTGAGAGTTCATCCTCCTGCCAGCTCATGCATTCCCATGGACCACAGAGAAGGAACAATGACAACTTTTGCATGGTCGGTCAAACATTGTGACGGTCGGCTTGTTTTGTCACCTCAGAAGGTTCGCCATCACATCAGTGTATTTCTACCCTGAGATTCCAGATCGCACATGGCTCATCTGCAGGAAACAACTTCCATTAAGGAACAGGACAATGGAGCTTCCCTCCAGTTAAGGCAAGGTAAAGAGTCACTAGAAAGGTAGAAAGTGCTTTTCTGATTCGCACAGTAGGCACTCAATAAATACTAGCTGTCACCACCATCCATTAGTAGAACTTTCTCATCATGAACATAATTAACACCACTGAATCACATATTTGACTGTGGTTCAAATGGGAAATTTTAGGTTGTATATATGTTACTAGAATGAAAAGTAAAAAAAAAAAAACATAGGACTATACAACACAAGCAGGGAACCTTCATGAAAACTATGGACTATAGTTGATAGTACAATTATAATAATATTCTTTCATCAATTGTAACAGAGGTACCACACTAGTGCAAGGAGTTTATTTTAGGGGGTTATGTGGGAAGTCTGTAATTGATGCATCTTTTTACTGTAAACCTACAATTTTTCTAATATAAATGAATGAATGAATGAATGAATGGTTAGCCACCACCATCATCATCATCATGACTATTCTTTTTTTGAAAGAACCAGTTAATGACTTTCAAGGAGTTTTCAATTGTCTACTCCTTTTTTTTAAAAAAAAAAAAAAGCCTAGTCAACAGGGAGAAAAGTCTCCCATCTTAAGCACCTAACAGTTTATATTACCCTTCCATAGACATCCACCATTTTGGGAGATGTTCCCAGCAACTTGAGGAGGAAAGAATTAGTCAGCAGCTTTTCAGAAGTGAGGACATTGAGGGTTGAGAGACAAAAGTGGGGACTGGTGGAGAGGTAGGAGATGGCCTCATGGCACAGCACTCCTAATGCTCTCCTGCCACACTGTTCTTTTCTCTCAGGACTCCTGGCGAGAGCTCCTCAGTGTCCACGTGGGCTCCTGGATGCTAGCTCCTGTGAAGCGCCAACCCAAAGCACATCCCCGCAGAAGGTTCTACCAGCATGCCAGCTGCCCAGAGCCTGCCTCTGCCTCCCCGGAGCCCAGGACCTCCCCTTCAGCGCCAGAGCTCTCAGCACTTCCCCTGGCCACAGAGAAACCCTTTCCAGAGAGCCTCCAACACCCACGACTGCCATGTGGTTTCCCACTGAGGCACCTGCATCCTAACCTGGGCTCCACGGTTTCTAAGGAAATTTCAGGGATCAAGGTAGGTGTTTTCCCGGACACAAAGCCTAAAGCCAACTGCAAACACCAGAGAGATAATGATCTCAGCTTCAGGGGAGTAAAAAAAGAAAAGCCAGGGGTGACAGCTTGCTCTTTCCTCAGATACACGGCCACGTGTCCAAGAGATCAGCCTGGGAGCCAGGTTGCTTGGGTTTACCTCCCGAGCTGCAAATCGCCAGATGTTTGCCCCAAGGCAAGCCTCTTAAGTCTTTCTCTTCTCCAGTCCCCTTGTTTTAGAAGTGAAAATAACAGTGCAAAGTCTCAAGGAGTTGTCTGGGGATTCACTGAGACAATTCCAGCAAATGGCTCAGAACCCAAGTGATGGGGACAGGAAAACACCCCGTCTCCACTGTGCAAACCCGAACCAGGGGCAGCACCTCAGCTCCCTGCCGCCCCAGCCCACGGACCTCCCCACTCCCAGAGCCAGCCCTTCCTGCTCTGCTGCAGTTTCATGAGCCCACGCAGAAATGGGTGCAGGAGGCTCTGAGCTGACTGGCCCCAGCTTCCAGAAGCCCTGACTGAGCCACACTAGACAAACTCGAAAACTCAAAACAATGTTCTGTTTGGTTTGCCTATAAGAATAGTGAAAATTAAAATGCTGAAAAGATTAAAGTATTGGTGAAAAGGAAACAGACTCAGCCTCTTAGAAGACAATTTGGCAGTATCTGTATAAAAAGCCTTTAAAATGCATGTACCATTTGACTTAGCAATTTCAGGAGTCTATCCTAAGGAAATAACAGATAGTGTGTACGACTATACGGACAATGGTGCACTGTGCTCTGTCACTTATAAAATACCACAAAGTAGCCCCCAGCCTAAGAGCTCAGCAGTATACCGTGATTCAATACAGTAAATGGGCAGGTGAGCAAGCTACGCAGACCCCATAGGTGCCAATGATCCACTGAACAATTAAAGCAAGCACAACCAGCTGAAGAGCACTATGGGCACACTATTGTAAAAAGAAAAGGACAAGTTTTACACACACACATGGGTGTACACACATGAACACACATATGCTTACATACATATGTGCCTATGTGTGTGTATACACTAACACACAGACTCACACTCATGTATGCACATACACTTTTACACATGTGCTCACACACAGTCACATGCTTATGCACACATGCTCATGTGTGTACTTTGCACACATGCTTTTGCCCTCACATTCAAACTTGTGCACATGCACACATTCATGTGCTCATACATGCACACATACATGTTCACACACACGTACATGCTTGTGCACACACATGTTCATGCACAGGTACAATCACATGCACACATGCATATACACCCATGCATGCCTGCTTGCACTCACACATGCTCACGCAACACACTCTCACGCACACATACGTACACATATACCCTCATAGGTGCACACATGCCTACACTTTCACACATCCTCACACACACACACACACACATACACACCCACATGGATGAATGGCCAGACTGTAGACTGATGCGGCAGTAGTTTATTTCTGGAATGTGGTAGTACATTATCCCTTTTTCTGACTTTTTCCTGATCTTATGCATTTTTTTCTTTTTCTACCATGAATTTGGATTACTTCCATCAATGCAGGGGAAAGCGGCCATGCCTCCAGGGATGAGGCTCTAGTTCTCCAGTGTAGCATTCAGGATCCCACCCCACCCCCACTGTCATCAAAGGGGCTGCTGCCACCTGCTTCCCCACCGCAGGACGAGGCCAAAAGTGGATGGTGAGGACCCAGGAACCGGACAGCCCACAGCCCACCTAAAGACATTCAGATTCAAACACTGCACTGGAAAAAAGACACAGAGGGGCTGAGGCCGGCCTGAGAGCGAACCCCTGCCACTGCTGTGTGGCCAGGTCACGGCACCTGAATCCCTCTCCCAAAGTGCTGCCCGGAAGCCCCTCCCCACCATCCATCCCTGCCTGCCCCCTGCCTCCCAGGCCTCCACCCACCTTTGGCGACCACAACTTGGCTTCAACCTCTGCCACCAATCCCAGCTGATCGTCAGAGTCACCAGGGTGGGGAGTGGGCACTGGAGACTTTAAAGGTAACTGGGTGATTCCCCCCATCACCGTGTTAGAGAAACAGAGGACCCCAGAGGGAGGCACATGACACAATTCATGGTCCTTTTAGCTCGTGCGGGTTTTTAAATTTCATTTGGGGGCATGCTGGATAATGTACGCAATATATTTGGAAAGTGATACATGTACACAATTTATTAAGTAAATACACTTATTGTATTATGTTATACTGTATTCACAATTAAGAATAAGTATTTTTTACTGCAAGGGTATATAATCAAAACTGGAGAGCACTGCTTTCACTACTTAATTAGCATAAAAGAATTTGATTCCTTCATTTAATATTTTCCAAACTTTCCTGTATGTCCACGAAGAAGGGACAAACTATGATACACCATGTTGTGACCCAAGTAAAAACATATGGCTGTTTCCACAAAGCAGGAGAGGGAAAGGACAAAACCTTGAGGGAAGGGAAAGGTCTGTTGCATTTGTTTCTGAATCCTTCATCCGAGGTTTGGCAGGTCAGAATAAATTGCTGAATGAAAGAATAAATGAGCTGAAAAGCAGACATGAAAAGCAAAATGGTCTGGTTCCCTTACCTGGTCGACAGCATAATTCTCAAGCACATCATCACTGAGGGTGCAAAGCCTGCTCAAAGTCTCTAAAGGGAGCCCCGAGAATGAAAAATTGCAATGTGGTTCCAGGTTAGGGTAACAAACTGAGCTCTGAAGGGATAAGCCTTTCCTTCTCAGCCCTCTGCAGGGGATGAGGTTTTTGTGGTCCCATATGCACAAGGTTCTACCCCACCCTTGGCTGCAACAATCCCCACAAGTCTCAGCATCTCCAAGCCAACAGCTAGAGGTCAGAGCTCCCCTCCACCACCTTACTAAGAGCAAAGCCCTTCAGCTGCAACCTCTCCCTGCCAGCCATCTGCATCCCAGCACTGTGCCCGGTGCCCAGAGAATGCTCAGGAAAGGACTGGATTAGCCTGGCCTGGGTCAGATAGGACCCCTTGGCCTAAGACTCCTGCTCCTTCCAAACTTACTCCTGATCAGGCAAGATCAGACCAGCTCAAGGCAATGACCTGCCAGGGGACAGGGATGGGGAGGGGGTGGTGTCCCTGTACTCGCAACTTATTCTAAATCGCTGCTTCTTCAATTTCCTTCAGCTTATTTTATTACCGATTGGATTTTCCATTCACTCTAGTTAATTTGTCCGTCCTATTGTTCTTTTCCATTCCATTCATGGCAACCTCCCCTTTTCCTGGCCTTATAATCCAAACTGTATCAAAATACCGTATTTTCAAAAGCAAGATTCCAAACACTTCCCTGAAAAGACACTGTATTTCCCTCCCATCCAGTAAGATGAGGAGTTAGAATATTCCAGCAGCCCTCCTCCTCTTTCATCCATAACTCATGCTCCCACGAGCCCTTGGCCATGACCCACCCAACCCCCCTTGGGGTGTGGAGCTCTGACTCCTCTACAGAGAGTAAGGAAGTGATGGTGCAATACAGGGGGCACCTGAATGTCACTGAGAAAATGGAGCAAATGCAAACTTAGCAGAAGTGCAAGACCTCCCTGGGGAATGGGAATGCGGTGTGAAAGGACCCACCGCTGTAGAGTCCATGGCAGGTGCATCATCAAGGGGGGCCAGGGCGGAGAGGGGGTGTCAGAGAGCATGTCTGCCGGAGCCCAGGAGTGAGAAGCTGTCTCTAGAACCACGGACAGTTCTGTGTCCTTGGCCAGCTCACCTAATAAGTTCTCTACACCTCAATTTCCTTATCTGTGGATGGGTATAAAATAGCATCCCACCATTTACAGGGTTGTTCTGAGGTCAACAAAGTCATCTACAGGAAGTGCTGAGCTCAGCAAGTTGAAACCATGCAAATCCATCTCAATTATCAATCCTTTGAAAATTTTTATCATCAGTTATACCAGGCAAGGATAAAAGAGTAAAACTAATATTTATTTAGCTCATTGTAATTTAAATCATTAGGAGCATTGAAAATTAAAGAGTTTTATTTATTTGTAACTTAGCAAAAATAGTTCCAACAGTGCTTGCCACCATCTTCTCATAGTATAAACGTACGATACGGAGTGAGCACCTTTTCTATGCCTTGGTGAACTGCCACACTCCTAAGTTCGATCAGCTTCCAAAATGTTGTGTTTTGTACTTTAATGCTGTGAAATATCACTGAGAGTTCCCTTAATGGGAAATCTGTAGCTGACTTCTTTTCCTCTGTGACATCTTCATCCATTTTGCCACTTTCCTCTTTTATGCTGACAAGTTTACCATCTCTGAGTTCCTCTGGCTGCACATCCAGAGTCTCTTGAACAGTGAAAGTGTCAACATCCCTGCCATCAGCTATTTCTTTTACAATTCTATTTACATTCTATCTGGATTTCACTTACAGCATTATTATTCTCATTCCTGGCTGCACTTTCATCTTTGTAGGCCAGCTCCATCTTTCAATAACCCATTTTTGTCTAATGTCACCTTGGGTTTATCACGGGAGAAAAGAGGCAGCACAACCACACACACTGCTGTCTGTGTGTGACCTAATGACAGATGCGCACCACCAACCACCCTTGGGCTTTGAGAGCAGTGACATGATTGGTCACTGACATGATGTGCATCTGTCATTTAGGCTGTGATTGGTGGACCAAAGAGCTAGCAACAAAGTTTGTGCTTTATGTAATTACTCACAGTTAGCACACCATGGCAACCTACATTTGAACTGTGCTATTGGGAGACTGGTTCTACTTAACCAAATTGTGGCAAGTGAAATGAGTGCACACCAGAACTGTGCAAAGCAAAGACCACTTGTAATTAAATTACAGATAATGAGATTTTGTTGCTGCTAGTTTCCTCCCTTCCCACACATGCCCATCGCCCTCCTGGGGCCTTGGGAACTCTCACTCTGCGTGTTTTACTGGAGTCACAACGAGGAAATAACAAGACTTAAAAAACAGGGAGACATAAATGATTCTAAACTTCCCCTTCCCACCACACTCACACACTATTCAGACCTGTTAATTATTCTCACTGTAATGTGCTACCATCACCTCTGTCCATTTCCAGATGTTTAAGTTCAACCTAGTTAAACATTCTGCACATATTAAGCAACCGCTCCCCATTCTTTAGCCTCATTCTATTTCCTGGTTATCTATATTCTATATTTTATGTCTATGAGTTTACACATTATAATTAGATCATATGTAAGATCATGCAGTTTTTGTCCTTTTGTGTCTCATTTATTTCACTTAACTTAATGCCCTCAAGGTTCTTTCATGTTGTTGTGTGCTTCAGGGCTTCATTCCTTCTTACTGCTGAATAATGGATTCCAAGTTTAGAGGCATGCATGTCACCAGAAGGAAAGGAACGTGGAAATGTATAACACAGTGAATATTGTAGTGGGCATTGACTGTGATTAACTGTGCAAATATTAAAAAGTTCTTTCATGAACTAGAACAAATGTATGACACTATTATAAGGAGTTAATAATAGAGGGGTAAATGGGGACAATGTACCTATTGCAAACTATGGACTAAAGGTAATAGTAATATTTTAATAATCTTTCATTAGCAATAACAAATGCACCACACCAATACCATGGGTCAATAATAGGGTGTATACAGGGTATGGGAGGATTTGGGTTTTCTTTTTCATTTTTATTTCTTTTCTGCAGTAAAACTGATCATGGGGTTGTATGCAGTCTATGTGATGATACTGTGAGACAGTGACTGTATACTTTGGATGGTTTGTATGGTGTGTGAATATATCTCAATAAAACTGTATTAAAAAAATATACAAGGAGGTAGAACCCCGCTCACTATCTTAGACCTGCATATGACACCTGATCCTTCTAGAATATCTGCAATGGAACCAATCCATGCCTTTCAAGTGTCCCGCATTCCCAAAGGGAGCCTGAGCTAAGGCTGAGGCCATAGCAAAGACCCCACTAGCTTATTTAAGGTCGCCCCAGTCCCTGGTCTCAGCCATTGAGACACTGATTCTCAGTTTGGCACACCCCAGGGATGAGCAGGGAAGCTACTCACAGGCAGTCAGTTCCTGCTACAACTCAGGCCCACAGCTTTTTTTTGTTGTGCAATCCTGCCAAAAATACTACGGATTGCCAAGCTACAAGAACTTCATTTTTGGCTCAGAGTGGCAGAGCGTGTTTGGAGAAATCAAGACCAGAGCACGTTTTGAAGGGCATTTGTTCACTAATGAGGTAGAATTTGCAGAAGCAAATACCAGAAAGCAGACCTGGCCCCTGGGAACTGATAATCCACCATCTCAGCTTAATTACCATAACGTGCCATATAGAAGGTGAAAAGGAAATGAGCAGGGCTTAGCCTGAACGTTAGACAGGCCTGGCTTTGGGAAGGCAGGTGTGACTTCACATCTGCAGACCCCTTACCTGCAGCCAGGTCACTGGCCCTGGGTTAAAGTCTTCTCATCTCTTTTTCTTTCATCCTAGCAGCTCTATCTCTACCTTTTCAAACCCCAAACTGGCAACTGAAGTGCAATACTGAAAATAAATGTTTGCCTGGTCATGGGTCTGTCCTCCCAGTTGTTCTAGAAACACCGCCCTGGGTTTGAATCCTTGCTGGGTACCCAAATCCCTCCTCTGCATCCTGGGCAAAGAGAACAGCGCCCTCCCAAGACAGCGTGCTCACCAGCAGCCTATGCAGTAACAGGTGGCCCAGTGCAAGATGCTAGTAGCTACAGTCAGGCACTCAGATCCCCGATATCAGGATTTTGGGGGCATTTTTTTTCTCTTAGGTAAAAAATCCTGGCTGTGCTTCATAGCCTTCCATATTCAATTAATAAGACAGGCACATTAAAAAAAAAAAAAAAAAGTCTGGTCAGATCTATCAGTCACATCCTGCTTACCTTTGCAAAATAACTCACACATGTGTGCATACACACACATACACACACACACAGAGCTCCAGAGCTTTTTAACTTACAAAAGCATTTGCATGCACAGCCATTTTCCCCGTTGAGTCAGTGATGACTGTCAGGACTCCCAAATACTTGTCTAAATCGATGCCAACAACTGGCTGGGCAGGGACAGCCCACGATGCCAACTTGCACAGATCCCTGACTTAACCCCACTCTCCTCACTCAAGGAAATACCAAATGGGGCAGTGCCTTGGTTTGCCAGGGCAGCTATGATGTACTGATTTATTGCCTCCCACCTTTGGAGGCTGGAGGTCCAACATCATGGTGTGGGCAGGACTTTCTCCGAAGTCTGCCGCGTTCTAGTGGTGACCTGCTGAAAACCCTCCATAGGTCTCCTCCGTGGTGGCCTTTGGCTTCTACTTCTGTACCGGAATTTCCTTTGCATCTCAAGACTCCAGTCATATTGGCTTAAGGCCCACCCTGATTCAACTTGGATCATTTTAATAGGATCTTTGAAGACCCTATTTACAAATGGGTGCACACCCACAGGGCCAGGGATTAGGACATCAACAAGTCTTTGTGGGGGACACGAGTCAATCCCCAAGAGACAGGTAGAGAAAGCCTAGTGGAGGGGGTGAGAGCACCTTCTTGAATCCAACCCCCCTCCCCAACATTCCCTCTCCACTCTCTGCCTCAACCACACCTCGTGGACCCTCAGAGCCACATTCACCTTCATTTTCTCACTGCCCTGCACCCACCCACTGGGTAAAGACCCCAGGACAGGCCAAGGGAGTCTCCTGGGCTTTGACGCAGAAGCCATCCCAGTGCAGGTGGGATGGTGGAGGGAAAGGCTGGAACTGGGTGGATGGAACCAAGCACTGCACATTGGAGAGGATGGGTTGGGGGGGGTGTGGGGGAACCCCACATCCAGGTGCAGGAGAGGTGCCAGGGATGAGCTGTGCAAACTCTCCTGTTTACATCATGTATTCACATCATTATGATTCAGCTGCTATGTTACTTGCCCCATGCTGCCTGCTGCAATTCCTTGAAGTAGATCTTACTGTTCTCATTCTATGCCTGCCTAAATTGAATTTCAAGGGAGCCAAAAAGCTAGCTGCTGACCAGAGAGCTGGTAAGTGGCAGACCTGGGGGTTCAGCACAGCCCACTACAAAACCCACAGTCTTTGCACACTCCTGTCCTGTCTAGGCTGAACGGCTGAGTAACCACTTTTAGTTTGGCCCTTTACTCTTCCTCCAGAATTAACGTGCGGGTGCAGCAATTCCTGTCCGGGGGAGCCCTCATGAATGGCAGGGCACCCCAGAAGCTGCAGCCAGGGCGCTGAGCCTGCAGGGGGCAGCACCAGCCCTCCCTGCAGCAACAGCGCAGCCCTGAGGCTTCTGCCGTTTTCTGCAGATTCTTAACCAGCTGTCACCTCCCCCGAAAAAGCTCTCAGCGCATCTCCCTTTACAAAAAAAAAAAAAAAAAAAAAAAGGTAGAAGGCAAAACTGTAGCCTGCCCCCTTCATCTCAACCATCGTCACCTACAGCCACTCAGCTGCATCCTATGCCAATCAAGAATCAATTTAGAACAATAGGACACTATCACCATGTGCAAGTTTGTCAATAAAGAGAGACCTTCTTGAAGGCAGGGACCTCCCATCTTCTCCACCCCACACCCACCTCTTCAGCCCCTAGCCAAGGACCCACAGGTAGCAACTCCCTGCTTGGGGCCTGGCAATGTGCCACCCAGCAATCCTTCAGTGGCTCGCCCATTTGGAGATGGGGGACAAGGTGTATCCGAGGGGGTGGGAGGGTAGGGCTGGTTCAGTTAGGGCAGGGATGGGAAAGTCCTCCCTGTCTGGGTGACCGCTTCCAGGGAGACTACCAGAAGGGAGAAGGTTTCAGACAGAGAGCACCATGAGTGCAAAGGCCCTGCATCCTGGGAGCAGCGACAGACCAGGTGGGCAGAGCACAGGCACGGAGGGGAAAAGGGGATAGGATGTGAGGCTGAGAGGAGGTCCCTGGCAGGAAGACAGAGGACCCCCGGTCAGCACCAGGACACACCAAGGCTGCAGAGCATGCCGGGCTCAGCCTTGTTTCTCAGACTCCCCATCCTGAGCACCAGCACGCCACCCCCTGAACAGCAGAACCAGGAGCCTGTGTGCCCACGTCCCTCCTCCTCCCGAGGGTTCAACACTGAAAGCTCAGCCCCATCTGTCAGCTCCCTTTAAAAAGCCACAAGGTCAGTGGCACCCAGAGCAGACACAGACAGGGGGTCCACGGGGACCAGCAGAGGCAGGTGGGACCCATGGGGTGGCACTTCATTTTACCCAGTGTCACCACCCCGAATGTCTTGTCTCCTGTCTCAGGCAGCCAGGGAACTGATTTCAGGCTCTGGGCCGGTAACTTGGCAGGACACACAGTTCACATAAGGTCCCCGGGCATCGACGGCGAACAGGACGAGGGCCCCTGGCTGTTGCACAGTGAGATCCAGTGCAAAGGGGCAAGGCAAGCGGGGTCTGGATTCCAGGAGCCCACCTTTCCTGGGGTCTCAGCATGCCCCAGGCCCTGGGCTGGGCCTCCTCTCATAGAGTCTCATGTTCAGTCTTCCCTGCTTTGGAAGAGTTTACTAGCCTCATTTTCCACAGGAGGAATCAGAATTCACCGTGGAAGAAATTCCCCAGAATACAGCAGTGCTGAGGCCTGAAGCTGCTGCCCCCCTAAAAGGACACCCACTTTGGGAGAGATGGCTCCTCTGTAGGTCCATTTTGACCTTTTACAGCAACCTTTAGGACTCAGTCCTACAAACCCAAGTCATCAGGAATAGACCCGGGTGCCACCGTGACCCCACCCTGTGGGCTCAGGGCTTGGGGCACTGCAGTCAACCGATCAGAGATTAAACCTGGGTTGGCTTTCCTAAGTAAGGCCATGTTCAAGAAAAACCTGTAGTTTCATAAGGAAAAGGGAATACGTTTTAAGGATGTGTGAGACATCTGTTTGCACCACCACTATTTTATTCTCATCAATCCGCATGAGAGAAAAATATATTCTACAAAATACACTGATGGTTAAAGGGGCTGAATGTGTCAAAGGACATTATACCATACTAATCTTCCATTTCCCTTCTCCCAGGGAGGCTACGTTAACAGAGGCACTCCCCAGTTGAGGAATGAATGAATGAATGAATGGGGACTCGGGCTCTGGAGCCGCACGGGGCCCTAAAATCTCAGTTTCCTCCTCTATGAAAGAGGGACTGGGTTAGGATGGCTTGCCTCAGGTTGTTCACATGAAGTTGTTCTCTGGTATGTGCGGTGTTTATGTCCTATAAGATCCCCCGAATACAAAATCAGAGAATACTGAACCATTCACCCAGAGGGAAATAGAGGGTTAAGTTCCTGCAAAGCTCTGGTCACAAGGTTTCCACAAGGATCAATACCTAACCTGGTTTTATGTGTGTTTCTCTCCAAGGATACTTTACATCTCTTGCTTCCTCCTTAAATTTGCAAATTATGACTCTCCAGTTAGTTCTTTGCTCCACCAGCCTCTTAGAGACTGCCCCCATTGAACCCATTTAGAAGCAGGATCGTTGCCATCTGAGCATTCAAACAAGCCGCAGAACGCAAATTTAAACAAGTTTAATTAAAAAATTGCATTGGGGGCAGGTCCCTGGAGCTCATGACACAAGGTGCCGATTCATGTGCTCTGTGCATGGCCTGAATGACCACAGAAGAGCCCGAGAACATGTATTTGGGGTGACAGATAAATTTTAGTGAGTAGGAGAATCACAAACACAGAGGATTGACTGTAATAAGAAGATGCTGGATTTTAGCTAAAACAAACACTTGGTTTTATAATGATTGTTTTAAAATACATTAGTGACCACAGTGTACTCAAATACCCTCCCCCCAAGCAGCTGAAATTCAGTTAATTACAGCAGCAGGGACAAAATTCCAATACAACCAATCCCATGTGTTGAATGATGTACCCCCCCAAAAAACACGTTCTTAGTCCATTCCTGTGGGTGTGAACCAATTGTAAATAGGACCTATTGAAGATGTTATTTGGAGTTAAGGTGTGGCCCAACTGAATTAGGGTGGGTCTTAATCTATTACTGGAGGCCTTATAAGGAGAAAGCCATGGGAGGAGCTGGGAAAGGAATGCAGAAGAGACAGGAGAGGACAACTCCATTTGATGGGAAAACCAAGGAACCCCAAGGATTGCCAGCCAGCCCCGGGAGGAAGCAAGACTTCCAGCCTCTGACACATGAGCTAATAAACCCCTGTCGTTCAGCCAACCCTTTGAAGATGTCCACTTCCTTTAAAAACCATTCAATATGCCAGAACTTTCACAAGACGCCTCTTGGGAGAAGCACAATGGATTGGAACAGCCGTGGTCCTGGGTCTTATGTAAACGTGTCATAATCTGATAATCCATCCCACACCTTGATCGAACCACGGATCCAAGATACAGTTGCTAGTTAGGCAATGCCCAGTTGTAACCCACCTGCACCAATGTAAGCAAGTGTGCTATGATTACTGAGCTTAAAATATTTTTATGATTTAAAAACAAAGCATAATGCCATGTAGCTTAACATAGAAAGCAAGCATTACAATAACCTGTTGGCAAAACAATGTGATTCTCACCCTACACGTCATTCAAAGATTAAAAATTTGAAAAGAATGCATAACCACCAAATGCTGGCACCATCATTCATTCACCCTTTCCCAATGAAAGAGCCCACAGCACTGCCCAGATCCCAAAGAGGTAGCCTCACGGGCCCCTTTCCTCCACCGCAGAATAGGGAGGCTGTCAGACAAAAACAAAGACCCCTTGGCTCCAATACTCTGTGACTCCAATGTAGCATTATATGGCTTGATGTACTACTAACTCCAGGCTGGAAATCTGAACGTCATGCAAAGCCCAACCACCGCCCAAGTCTTTAAAACATCAAGAATTGTATCATTTCAAAGTTTGGGGCCAAGAAGAGGAAACTGCAAACTGTGCTTTCACCACTTGGAGACGCCCCTCAACCACTTCAGTTGGTCAAAGTCAGAAGTAGTGTTGAATTATGCAAAGTTTGACTATGTGAAGTGTTCAGAAGTAAAGCCTTCATGTAAATTATGCCCACTTGGGACCCCCAACATCCCCCCAAAGGAACTCCTTCTTGAATCGCTACATGGAGGAGGATGGGGTAGGAAGGAGGGCTGTGCATCTCTCTGACTATTTAAGGGCATGGTGAGACACCCACCTATACCACCTGAAGTTGACGTAAGACCCAGAGCGTCTCAGGGACATCCTCCAGGTGCTCATAGCCTGCAAACCACATTCAGGTCCCCAGCTCCACACCAGCACCAGGCTCCCACAAATCTCCCCCGTTAGAGGTACAAAGGCCCGGGATGGGGACAAAGCAAAGAAAGAGACAATGACAATTAAATGCAATACAGGCTCCAGTAATGGAGGAGAAAAGGCCCAAAAGGACACTAATGGAAAAATAATGGAATATAGGCTGTAAACTTTGCATCCATGCTAAATTTCCTGACCTTGATAACTGCCGTTAAGGTGGTTTCAGAAGCAAGTATCTTTGTTCTCAGGAAATGCACATGGAAGTATTAAGTATTCACAGAACATGATGTATACAACTTACTCTCAAATGTTCAGAAAATAGATTAAAAGAGACAGACAGACAGATAAATAGATGGGTGATGGATGGATAGAATGATACATCAAATATGGTAAAATGTTAAAATTGGTGGGATCTCGGTATCTGAGTTAGGAGTATGTTGGAGTTCTCTGGGTTTTGTACTATTTCTGCAACTCTCCTGTAACTTTGAAACTATTTCAAAATAAAAAGTTTAGGAAGAAAAAATTGCCAATAAAAACTTGATGACTGGCCACAAGCACTCAGATAGATTTGTTTTGCCCCCACTGTCAATAACAGGCATGCACGGTACTCAGCAGTCTACACAGCACAGCCACCAAGACAGCCTTCTTTGATGCCAGCGGGACCCCCTGTAGATAGACATGGCTACCCCTAGCCTCAGAAAGGGAAATGAGGATTTAGAAGGACCCCAGATGCGTCTGCCATCTCACAATTAAGATGTGGCAGCACCTTCCACTACCAAGAATCTGGAATCTTTCCAATCCCCCAGCTTTCCAATTCCTCCCCCAAATCTGGACTCTTTCCCAATCCCTCAGCCACAGAATGCTGTCCCTGAAAGTGGGATCAGTGAGGGAAGGGGCCTTTTCTTAGGAGGATTATAATAGCCCTATGCTCAAGAGGACAGAATACTGTAATCAACTCATCACTTCTAAAGAGGCTTCTGCTATTTGGCATGTTCTGAAATCTCCCAAGGGGGTAAATAAAAAAAAAAAGAAACTTCCTTCAGGGGTTATATTAGGAATCAAGCGGACGACGTGCCTGTGATAGGACCCCTTGTCCACTGGGATAGAATTCCACTCATGGGCTCAGGGAGCTGGAGAATGGTTTCCCCAACCCCTGCTGAAGCCAAAGGGGCACCAATGCTTTCCCAAACCCCACAACTGCCAAGAAGGTGACTCAGGGAGAAGCAATTTCTGAGTGAGTCTTTATGTAAAAGTAAAGAATATACCCACACTTGGGGCTCACAAATCCAAGCCCCCATTTATGCCCCACAACACAGCTGATGACTTAAGTGGGATGGAGAAACTCCACCAGGAGTTAATTAAAGGATCCTGGGTTGTGAGAAACCCCGAGTCCTAACCTTGTGGAAGAAGAAAGAAGCAATTTAGTAGAAACTCCTCTCCCTCCTTGGAGACATAGACCCACAGATTTGTGATGCAAACGCATCCTCTCTTGGTGATTTCCTAAAACAGAAGACTGGTCGAGGCTGCGTGCTCTCTGGATGCTGATCTCCACTGGCCAATGACAAACTGGGATAAAATTCAAGTCCTCAATGAACTGAGAACCAAAAGAGAAAAGTAAGGGGCGCTTGCTTTGCCCTCTTCCATTTTCCAGTTTTATCTGGCAGAAATCTGCCCCCACCCCTGGCCAGCGTCCCTGCACACCTCCTTCCCCTGGCTCCCCTTTTGCTTAACGCTGCCTTCGATGTCTAAAGGCGCTGGAAGAAAAGAAGGGGAAGGGGACAAGGTAAAGTTAGAACGTGTGGTTAAGCTTAGATCTGCTTAATGCGAGACAAGAGTTGGGGGACCTCATGTTGCTCTGGGGTTGCTGCTCATTAAAGGCATTTCTTCTGGCCGGGGTCTGGGTTCCAATTCTGGCTTTGCAAGGACCGTTCTGTGACCGTAATGATGGCACTAGGCCTCTGGGCTTATCAGTGTCTTTCCTGATAAAATGACAACTTCAGTTCCGGCACCTCTAGGGGCCATCCCAGCCCTGGAATCCCGGAGTACATTAGTAAAAACAAAGAGGAATATACACCATCAGATAAGGACTTAGACACCCAGAAGTGTCTTCTCAATACGTATTTTTGGAAATTATTAATAACCATTTATTTTTAAATTATTCCTTATTATTAATTTTTTATTTTTAATTATTTTAAACAGATGTAGCCATGGCAATTTGGAAGTTATGGGATATGAGCCTGTGTGGTCAAATTCTCAGGAGAGGAGGATGATCATCTAGCAGCCAGGAGGTTTTGTGGACTTAAATTTTATCAAAAGAGACACTGGTTAGAGAGTTATACACAGCGGAGGGGAAGCAAAGGCTTGAAGGTAAGAGAACTTTCCTTGGCAGAAACCGGTCTAGCCTTATGCCAAAGAACAGGGGCTCTAGGGACAGACAGCTAGGCTCAAGTTCAGGCTCGGTCACCTTGAACCCTGTGACCTGAGACATGGCCTTCACCGGGTTTCTTCCTGTCTTCCCAGGGCTAAGGAGAGCAATCCCTCTCCCACCACAGGGCTATGAATCTACCTGGATCCTAGCAAAATGCTTGCCAGGGAATGGCTGCTGTTAACACAGTAATATCAGCCTCTTTGCAACATGCAGGGAGCCACTTTAATCAGCCGGGTAGCTGCTAAGACCAGCAAGGCCATCCCAGAATATTTGGTGCTGTGTCTGCAGGAGGAAAATGCTTTCTGCCATCTATAATGGCAGCCGCTTTCTAAAGACAGTGGACCCCCCCCGGGAGAAGGAAGGCCTGTGGTCCGGACAGACTCTCTGCTGGGTTTGGGAGCAGATGCTGGGGAGAGCCAAGCACAACCATGAAACAGCAGGAGAAGACAGCAAGAAGCTCAGGGAACCTGGCAAGAGGAGGGGAGGCCAGGGATTACTCGGAGCCAAAAAGCCACTGGAAATTCCCCAGTGGGGAGCACGCCAAGGAACATTTTCAGAACAGGGAGGTCCAGTGTTCATCAGAATCGCTTGCTTTGCTGCAGTGTAAATACCTCTCCCCCACCACCTGGACACAAGCAAACACACACACAAGCACTCACTAGAAATATCCAGGAGCTTCTATTACAAATGGGAGAGGGGACTGGTGCGGGGGAGGGGGGGGACACAGAGAGGGGAGAATCACTGTTCACTCTGCAAAAAATTGTCTCAGGAAGTCCCTAAGAGTCTTCAGGAGGCTTTACAGGGTCTACAGGGTGGAGGTGGGATTCCAGCTCATTGGATGGGCCTCCCGACAGGTCAAGAATCCGGAGGTCCCAGCTGGCACGTGGCTGACAGTTCCGAAACGAGCTGTCAATCAACTAGAGCTGCACTCCAGCAAGGACTGTTTTCTTACCCGAGTATTTTTTTTTTTTTTGGCTTAAAATAATAGAAATTTATTATCTTATGGTTATCAAGGTCATAAATATGAAATGGTTCTCAATGGATAAAATCAAGTGTCAGCAGGACTGCATTGCTACCTGGTGGTTATTGGAGGGAATTTATTTTCTTGCTTTCCACAGCTTCTAGAGGCCACCCACCTTCCTTAGCCTTCTGTTTGTTTGTTTTTTAATTCAGTTTTATTGAGATATATTCACATATCACACACTCATCCACGGTGTACAATCAACTGTTCACAGTACCATCATATAGTTGTGCACTCATCACCACAATCTATTTTTGAACATTTTCCGTACACCAGAAAGAATCAGAATAAGAATAAAAAATAAAAGTAAAAAAGAACACCCAAATAATCTCCCCATCCCACTCTATTTTTCTTTTTGTTTTTGTCCCCATGTTTCTACTCATCCATCCATACATGGGATGAAGGGAGTGTGATCCACAAGGTTATCACAATCACACCGTCACCCCTTGTAAGCTACATTGCTACACAACCATCTTCAAGAGTTCAGACTACTGGGTTGGAGTTTGGTAGTTTCAGGTATTTACTTCTAGCTATTCCAATACATTAAAATCTAAAAAGTGTTACCTATATAGTGCGTAAGAATGTCCACCAGAGTGACCTCTCGACTCCGTTTGAAATCTCTCAGCTACTGAAGCTTTATTTCTTTTCATTTCACATCCCCCTTTTAGTCAAGAAGATGTTCTCCATCCCATGATGCCGGGTCCAGATTCATCCCCGGGAGTCACATCCTGCGTTGCCAGGGAGATTGACACCCCTGGGAGGCAGGTCCCATGTAGGGGGGAGGGCAGTGAGTTCACCTGCCAAGGTGCCTTAGTTAGAGAGAGAAGGACACATCTGAGCAACAAAGAGGCATTACCTGAGTTATTTTTGACTGCTTATTCTGACAAATCAAAAGACTCTGAAATCTCACAGTGTGGTAACAGAATTTGAAATCAGGCAGACCTGGGTAAAACTACGAACTCCCCCCACCCGTCAGCTGTATACTCCTGGGACAGAGACTTAAGAAGCCTCAGTTGGCTCATCTGCCAAATGGGATTACGATGCCCCTTGCCAAGTTGTTCCTGGATAGAAACAAAACTGCCAGGTGCTTGCTCAATGCTAAGGATATGGTAGCTATTAGTTATTACAAATGTTCTATTACCTTCTTCCATGCGTTTTGTGAAGTACGTTACTGTGGATGCATCAAGGTTAAACTGCCCATCTCCTTTTCCTTGGGGAAGCCGTTGCTCAGTGTTTAGCAAATCCAAACACAGGTTTCAAGGGAAAAGGGTCCCCAGTAGGTGGTCAGGGCATGGACATGAGCTCGGAAAGGTGCATGCCGGCCAGTCAGGGGCAGGCTAAGGACAACGAACTCTGGGGTAGGAAGAAACAATGCCAAGTGCCAGTAGTTGTCAAGAAACCAGGCTATAATCTCACAGACATGGAACATCTGCTTGACGACAGCCAGAAATGGGAGCTCCCTGCCTCCCAGAAGGGCCCAGGCCATCCTGAGGACATCTGTCTTCTTCCGGGCCAACCTCCCTCCCGTCCCTCCTGGCCAGCAGCCTGGGTCTGTCCTGTGATGCTCATGAGAAAAGTTTAACCCTTTGATTTCGCTCTTTGAGTATTTGATAATAGCCGTCAAATTTCTCTGAGTCTTTTCTTTCCCAGGTAATATGTCCCACTGCGTTTCAGGTTTCTGCTTCGTGACAGGTGTTGGCTGATTGATTGAATATTGTTCTTGTTATTGATCTGATTAGCAGCTGAGCAATAGCTGGTTACGTACTCTAAAGGACTGACCTCTCATTCTCACAATCCTGCAGGATGGGTTTCCTTGTCCCCTCCTTTCTTACCTCTCCGCGGAACGGCAGCAGCTAAATAACTTGCCCCAAAAGTTGGGCATTTGACTGGCAGCCAGAATCTGAACCACGTCAGGCTGAGTCCAAACCTTCTGCACTTGCAAACAAACTGTGCTGCCTCGAAAATCTAGATCCCCACCTATGCTCTTCCTTTAACAGGATACACGTATTATTTAGTGAACATTTAGTTTCAATCATTTTTAAAGGAAAAGGTATAATCAATATATCACACACAGCAAACACCCTGAAGATCATCCTATAAAATGCAAAACAAGATGCTGGTTAACTAGAAACTCCGTTTCACAGAAAAGCTCTCCATGGAGACCAAGGCACTAATCTAAGGCTAAAAAAGCCAGGAATCCAGGTCTTGATAGATGCTTTAAATTTTCAATAATCATCTTGGATCAGCACATGACTCACTACCCATAGGCTTCTGTGAAAAGTGATGCATTAAAAAAGCCAGACACAAGGAGGGTGTTGTATCAGCTCCTTACACATGGGGCATGCCAGCAGAACCTAGAGGACCATCAGGTAGGGTTATTGTCCCGATTTAGCAGTGATACCAGCTGCCACGCACTGAACTTTCATGTGTGCCCAACCCCAAGCTGAGAGCTACTTCCGTCACCTCTGTAACCCCCCGAGGTAGGGAAAACCAACGCAAAGATCCAGAGCGTGCCCAGGTCACAGAGCAGGTAAGAAGCAGAGTCGGGTTGGAACCCCCACTTACCCATGGGAGGCCTCACCCCACCCCCCACCAACCCCAGAGGGCTGTGACTGCAGGGACGGCCGAGGGCTAGCCCACCTGGGTTCTTTCCCAGCACCCCCAGGGCTTGCTCTCCCGCAGACCAAGGCCACCTCCCCAATATTTGTGGTGAAAACTCTGAAGCTTCCAGAACCTTGCCTCAATTTTCCCTCTTCAGGATTCAAAGGCAGGGAAAAGGCCCACACATTTCCCCTCCAACCCGACTGGGTAGGCTGAAGGCCAGGCCCAGCTGGGGCTCACACAGCGTGGCCCCCAGGCTAGCTCCGCGGGCCTCCATGGCTGGGGATACAAAGCCACATTTGCAGCTGTGAAGGGCCTCCGGAGAGCCAAACCCCAGCCACGAGGAGACACTCTCACCAGGTCCCCATGACACAGACCTGGCAGGGCAGAGGAGGCCTGGCACAAACCCCATGCCAGATGCCCCGACCTTCAGCAACCACTGGTCTGGAGAGTGGAAGGGTTTGAATCCAGTCCCACCGCTTAGGAGCTGTGTGACCTCCGGCAGGTGGCATGCCCTCTCTGTGCCTCAGGCCCTGCACCCAATACAATAGGGTTAATGATTGCAATAGCCTCTTTCAAAATGCCGTCTTGGGGATTAAAGCAGCAAAGACCTGTCAAACAGGTAGAACAGTGCCTGGCACAGAGTGAGCCCATTATTAGCACCTAGGACAACATATTCTCTGGGGAACTCACTCAACCATCAGAGTCACAGGAGAAAGAGAAAGGAAGAATAAGTGCCTCAGTGAGAAGCAACCTAGCGAGAAGGTGACCCTAATGTCAGCCAACAGGAGGGAGAAGACCTGCCACAGGGAAAGGGCAGCCTTGCTTCATCCCTTGACAGTGGAGAGGCATTTATGACATACCCACACTGTGTCTGCACCAGGTGCGAATCCTACAGGAGGAAGAGAATACGAGACCCATGCACAAGTAGGCAAATCAAGCTTAATGTCTGAGGTTAATGCTAGTGATATGGTCCTTTGTTGGCATCCAGGTGCTCTGGGGTGAGGAATAAATACTCAGCCTGGCCCACGCAGCCTTGGTGAGCCGGCCCTGCCCACTGGTTGCCTCTTCTTGAGCCCCCCCTCACTCCCGGTTCCTGCCTTACAGCCCTCCTTTCAGTTCCTCCAGCACACTCTTCAGCAACCATGGGTCTGGAGAGTGGAAGGGATTGAATCTGGCCCCACCGCTTAGGAGCTGTGTGACCTCCGGCAGGTGGCATGCCCTCTCTGTGTCTTGGGCCCTGCACCCTTACAATAGAGTTAATAATTGCAGTAGCCTCTTCCAGAATGCCGTCTTGGGGATTAAAACAGCACCAGGGCCTTTGCACGTGCAGTCTGTGGCCTGGGATATCCCCTATCCACATATTCAAGCTTCACCTGGTTAACTTCTAGCACTCCTTGAGCTCTCAGCTCAATGGCATCTCCCCAGCAAAGCAGTCCCCAACATCCCTGCCCCACCTGAGTCAATGTGGCCCCTTTTATTGGGTCTCATTCTATCTTGGTCTTCTTTATTGCACTTATAAACAACTGCAACAAAATAACTGATTGTGTGAATCTTTCTTTAAGCTCTATAATATCCCCTCTTCCCTCAAGAACATAATGGCAGAGGGGCTCCAGCCTGGTTCTCAGACACATCTAGCCCTTAAGCCGTGGTCTGCAGAATGAAGGAAGGAATAAATGAAAGAAAATAGATGGAATAACTCCAAAATGTCTAAGGAATTATCTGGTCATTTTACGAGGCACGAGAATACCACGTCCACATTTCACTAACAAATGTCGCACTAGCTCTATTCTTAGGATAACAAAAATAAATGTGCCCAAGTTACTTTAACAGACCTATCTCAAGGTGATTAGGACAAAAAGCAGTTAACTACTCCTTAGCAAAGTCATAACATGTGGAATAAGTGAACGTGGGCATCGTATTCAGGAAAAAATTGTCAACAGAACAGCAGCGTAGTTATGCATTAACTTCAGAAAACTCAGTAACTCTTAGCAATGCAGCTTGGCTATCTAGAGTTATAAAATACAGACTTTTCTTGGTGACTGAGTTGGGGTCACTTTCCTGTACCCAACTAGGTATACTGGCAGTGAAAACATATGTTCTTGCAAATGCGCTCTCATATTCTCCAGAACTATCCTGGGAGAAAGGCTTCATTGTCACTGCCCCCACTCTACAGGTAAGAAAACAGAAGCAGAGGTGTTAAACCACTTCACACACAGGTCACTGCAACAGGTAGCAGACTTCAACTCCACCCCAGCCCTAGTAAAAGGAGACTCAACCACCCAGGCTTTATCTCTAACTCGAGCTCACCCTGGAGGCCGCCAGCTGGGGTTAAAGGGAAGCAACCCAGGATCCTGGCAACAGAAGCAGATTAAACATGGGTGCCAGAGCTGCACACCCCACCCCTTCCCACTCTGGGGTGAAAGGCAAGGAGAGAAAAAACTTTTGTAGCTGTCATGCCAGGAATTTTCGCAAAGGCCTGAAAATGCAGAGAGAACACAGCTTCTTCCCCTGGAGTTCCTAGTAGGGCCAACAAACCCTGAAATCCTTGGCCATGAATGATTCCCTAAAAGTGAGTCAAAGGGACGATTGTATGCCCGGGGCCACATCCACCAGGAAGCAGGGCTGTGGCCAGGTCTGGGGAGCTGCACTGAGATCACAGCTGCTGGGCTTTTGGAGGTGGGAGGGGGGTGCAATTAAACAGCTCAGGTCAACCAGTCCCATTCAATGGAGAATGGACGTAAAGGCATTTAGCTGTTTGCTCACTCATTCATTCATCAGTCAGGCACACTCAGCATAAGGGTCAGTGCACACACAGTGCAATCCTAAGGCCTGGGTTCGAGGCCGGCTCAACTACCTCACTAGCTGCCTGACGTCCAGAATCTGCACCTCTTGGTGACTCAGTTTCCTCACCCAGAAAGTGGCGATCAGAACAGCACTGTTGGGAGAATTACAGAAGGAAATGCTTGGCAAGAGCTGACCATAGCACCTGGCCCTTAATAAGTGCTAAATAAACATTAGCTATTTATTCAAGAACTATATTTGTGTGCATGCACATATTAGCACCTGTAAAGCGTTTGTTTCTCAACACCACACCAAACCCAGTAAAACAGGGCATGATTCCCCCAGTTTTAGTGGAAGAAAGAAGACTCAGAGTGGTGAAGTATTATTTTCCCAAAGTCATACAGCTGGTAACACATTGTTCCCTTCCAGAGTGAGAACTCTACAAGAAAATCAATTATCAGATTGACCAAGTTGAGTTTTTTCTTGATGTCCTTAAACATGAACACCAACCGCCAGGAACTGCCAGATAAAACATGCCAGACTCGGCGGTGGGAAACACAACCAATGGTGTTTTGCAATCACACTCAGCTATGACAAGGGAAATGATCTGCTCAGACTCAATTATATCTAAGTTTATTTTTAACCAGTTCTCTGAGAATACTGCATGGCAAGTCAGGAGACATGGGTGGTTCAGAACCATACGGAATCAGGAGGGGTTAACCCAGCCATGGTGGATGATGAAAAACAAGCAACCATTACTCGGGGAGGGGAAAGAAGACTGGAATTTTACCATAACATATGTGAAGCGTCCCCAGAAGAGGCTGGAATAACAGACAGATCCTAGAAGCGTAGCAAGCTGGCCCCAAGGGGAGATGGTAAAGGTTCCCACAAAACGTCAGCAGCACAAAGGCACAGGAAGAGTCTGTAAAACTTGGGGTGCCTCTACTGCAAAGCAATGGGGACAGAAGCAAACCGAGGAGAAGCTCAGGGACGGAAAGCACGTGTCACAGAGCCAAACACAGCTCAGATTCCAGCCAAATGCCCCACACACACTCTCTGGAACTTACTGTGCTGGGAAGGTAGGTGGCTTGGGCAGGGCTTCCTGAAGGAGGGTTTTCTCAAGTTCCTTCCTTACTGCATTTCTCCTTCCCCTGATTTTAGTCCAATGTGCTCTCCTTCACCAGGCAGCCAGCCTGGGAGGCGGCAGGGACAGTCCCGTCGGTGAGAAGAGACCCAGGAAATGTGGGGAGTTTCAAGGGCAGTACCACAGGCTGCTGGCAGCCACTCGGGGCCCGATAAAGGTGAAAGCTGCAGTCCTCCAGGCACCCCACAAGGACAATGTTTGCCCAAGGCTAGCAGGGCCAGCCTCTGCCAAGGCTCAGATTAACCAGATTAGCGTGCTCCAAAGAGCCATCTGGCCGGGACCTGCCCACTCCAGATGGGCTGAACCCCACTGTGCCCTTGTGGGAAACTGGTGAGACCACCCTTCCCTGCAATGGAGGGACAGCACTGCCTATGGCTTTGCTTCTCTGAGATTTCTCCCTCTGGGATGAAAAGATCCACAGGGGGTTCCTGGGAAGCCAGGTACTCCTGTATCCCCAGAATCTAAGAGATGCCTGGTTCCTGCCCACCCGCCCTCCTTCCTTCTTTCCTTCTTTGCTTCCTTCCTTCCCTTCTTCCTTCTCTCTTTCCTTCCTTTCTACCCTCTTTGCTTGCTACCTCCCTTCCTTCCTTTTTTCCTTCCTACCTTCTTTACTATCTACCTACCTTCCTTCCTATCTTTCCTTCCTTTCCATCTTCCCTCCCTTCCTTCCTACAATCTTTACTTGCCACCTACCTCCTTCTGTTGGATCTTTCCTTTCTTCATTCCCTCTTTCCTTCCTTCCTTGCTTTCTCCCTTCTCTCCCTCTGCTCTCTCCCACCCCCTTTCATTCCTTCCTTTGTTCATTTTTGCTCCATCTCATTCCAAAAACAATTCGAGTGGACACATCAAACAAATTCAGTATAATTAACAAAAATTAAAAATCAAAGCAAAAGCAAAAGCAAGAAACGAACACAAAAACAGGGTCAATGGAAGTGTAGCCAGGGCAGAGAGAAAGAAGGGTGCACACCATACAACCTCAGCTAGTTACTAACATTACATGCCGAGTGGGTTCTGAACTTCCTGGGGGCCAAACAAATGGGAGAGAGCCTGCCTGGACACAGGTGCAATTGTAGTGATGATAAGGACATTAAAGGTCACCCAAACCGTCAGATGCTGTGAGGTCACCCACTCTGAGAGGCGAAGGCAGCACCTGGAAGAGTGCAGCCGGCTGGAGGAGGAGCTCCATCTCCTCAGGCATCAGATTGTCCAACTTCAGAGCCTCACCCACCCACACTGCTGAAACTCATGACTGTCAGATATAAACGATCAGTTATATCTTGTAAATCGAGAGGTAGATACTTAGGTATTCATTTTATAATTATGCCTCATAGCTGACACATTCTAGGATTTTAATCCATATTCTTCTTAGGCCCATATTCTCTTATTGTTATCACTTATTTCATAACAGAAATTATTTATTTGCAAAAGAAAGAGGAAGCCAGGGAAGGAGACATGAGAAGGGTCTCCTCCTGCCCCACTCAACCCCAGTCGCTCTCACTGGGGTGACTCATGCCTTCTTCTGGGCCAAATCACCCCAGAAAGTGTAGGAGGCCCTGAGCTAAAGATCAGCCTGAGATGAGCTGCAGAGGCCAGGCTTGGTGGACTCAGGGGGGCAGATGCTGCCCACCGATCCTCCATCCACGGGGCAGGCACAGAGAGGGGCAGTGTGGCCTGACAATGTGGGAAGGGGACCCACCTGTCACCTTACCCATCACAGTCAAGAGACTGAGACACCAAATGGGGTTTCCAACTCTTCTGGGCATCAGTTTCCACATCTGTAAAATGGGTTGATGACACAGTTGATTGCTGCTATTTGCAGTAGTTATGTTTTATAAAGTCACTGAGAACACTTAGTTAGCAAACACTGAAATATTCCCCCAGGGGATACACAGGGGGCGGTTCCTGCTAGCCCCTGATTGTGTTTTAGCCGACAAATCAACACAGAGCCTGGTTTTGTGTGCGTTTCTGTTTAAAGACACCTTATTTACTATACGGTTGATTCATTAACTTTGAACTCACGGCCAACAGCACTGTATCTCATGCCTGAACAAAGCTGATCTAATGCACGTATACTCTCCACGAGGAACACTGCGGACTTCTCACACTAGAACACTGGACGGCACCTGAAACTAGGCTTCGGGGCCATTTTAAACAATGAAAAAAAAATCACCCACAAAAAAGAACCAAAGGTGAAAATCGTGGCACTAAATATACCACAGAAAGGACAGTGCTTGAGAGCTGGAATAAGAAGGCAGAACACCACCTTGTCTGACCTCAGCTGGGAACACATGCATCCAGTGACTCAAATTTGCCATCACTCTGCACATGCCCGTGAAGGACTGTAAAGTGTCATGGGTATTGGTTTGAGGGTTACAAATACACTTTAGCAGGTAGACAGATTCGCAAACACGGAATCCGCAAATAATAAGGATCAACTGTATCAACACCCCAGGACTGCTGTGGGGTCTAGAGAAGGTCAGCAAGCACAAGTCCCCTGCCTCGCAGGACACATCAGCTCAGAAGACAGCACCGGTTACCATTATTAATCACATCTGGAGGAAGCTGGTTCCAGTCCCAGTTCATCTACTTGCCAGCTGCAATCCGACAAATGCAGAACGTGATGGGAAAGGGGCTTGGGCTCTGCGGGAAAGTTGGGACCCTGAAGAAGAGGTCGGTTCAATCCTTACTTCAGGTTACACAGCACACATTCAGCCCTGGGGACCCAGCACTCTCAAGATGCCACCGAGTACACGACAAGAGCACCCTCGACTCAAGAGGTTTATCGTGCATGGTTTAGCAATGCATCAGGAGCGGCACTAGCAGCAAGTGAGAAGTTTCCTTTAGAGGGCAATTTATAAATACGGCCACGTCAATACCACCCTCATTTTCTGGCGAAGCTCTCTGCCTATGGTTAGAGAATGCTCCCCTGAGTGTGCTCTGCCCTGCAGGGGAGCGTCCTGTCCTAAAGGCCCTGTCCTAGCCCATGGCGGGGCAGGGGTGCAGAGCCGTTGCAGAAAGTCAGCATCCATTGAAGACATCCCTCCACAGCCCAAGTGAACGGGGGCAGCGTCCCATCTGCAGGGTACACTCGGGGCCAAAGGAGTGACAAAGCCACTGGGGAGCATCAGAGACACATAAATGCAGAAAGGAAAAAGGAGCTGACCTGCAGCCAGCTGGGTCTGAGACAGTGCTCAATGGATGCAACCTTGCCCAGCCTGAACTGCTGGGCAAGTAAAAAGACTGCCCAGAGAACTCGGAGATGTCCACATGACTCAGACTAGGGCCAACACTTACCCTGCCCCAAGAAAGGCAGAGTAAAGCCTTTGATGTAAGATGGATGGATGGACAGAAAGAAGGATGGGAGGGGGAAGGAGGGATGGAGGGAGGGAGAGAGGGAGGGGGAGGGAAGGAGGAAGAAAGGAAAGGAGAGGTGAAAGGAAGGATGGATGGCTAGAATGGATGGAAGGATGGAAGGAAGGGGGGAAAAAGAGAAGGAAAAATGAATGGATGGATGGATGGAAGGAAGGAAAGAAGGAAGGAAGGGAGGGAAGGAAAGAAGGAAAAATGAATGGAAGGATGGATGGATGGATGGAAGGAAGGATGGAAGGACGGATACATGCATTGTACTGATGCGTATAGTACAGACTTTAAATTTAGCCTGAAATAAAGACAGAGATTCCTAGAGGTAACCGAGACCAAGAAATAATCAGAGACACTTCCCAGCAGCCCTGCACACTTACCCCAAGGAGGCAGGCAGGGGTCTTTTCCTAGATATGTCCTCAAAACTCTGGGATTTCAATCTGGGAGTTCTTCATGGGTCTATGACCCAAGTTTAGAATGGCAGTGCCTCTGGAATGCATTAGATCTGGTATCTAATGCAAATGGGATCTGACCAAAAAAAAAAAAAAAAAAAACCCCAGACACACACACAGTACTGAGACGAGGGAAACTGTCCAAGCTGTCCCCTGGCAAGCAGAATTTGACCACAGACTAGGCCTTTTGCATGAGGAACTAGCAGTCTATGCTGTTTTTCCCCCTGGGGGTAGAGTCACAGCCTGGGAGTTAGAAACCCCAACCTGCAGGGCAAGCAGCCCTCGGAGGAGAGCCTTTAGTCTCCCACCAAAGCCAGCGTGGCCTGTCCCACCTGTGCCACTGGGGAGCCAGCTCCATCCGTAACTCCACTGAGGCTTTTAAAAAACTAACAAGTCCCTACTTTCTTTCTATAATAAAAGTATTATATTGTAGAAAATTTAGAAAGTACAGATATACAAAAAGAGAACAATTGAATCATGTGTAAGTGCCATCACTTCACTCTTTCCCACACCCTAAGATAACACTTAGCAGCACAGCGAAGACACTTCCTAACTTTTTTCTATACATACGTATTTAAAAACAGAAGAAACATCCGCATCATTCCACTGTTTTCTACAATGCAATTGGGAATAGCTGTATAATAGCTGTATGGTATGCCACTGTCTAGCAGAAACAAAATTACGTTTTATCTGAATGTTACCTGGTCTCTCATTCTTCGTTCTCATTACTGATGCTGTGACAAATATTGTATAGTTTAAAATTGGCAACATCCTTCATTACTGCCACAGGGTAAACACCTAGAAGTGCAATATGCTTCGTGATTCATGTCACTAAAACTTCCTCTAGCCCACCTTTTGGAAACAGAAGCAGAGGATCTAAATGTGCCCTCTGTAATTTCCAGAACTACACGCGCACACACCAGTGCTTGCAGAGCAACGGTCCCAAAGGTGAGCAGCTTATTTGATACATTTTTATTTGAATGTATTTGATCCCCTTTGCCACAGATTTGTCTCGGCAAAGTAAAACAGAGATTTGAAGTGTCTGGGTAGTTACACAACCAGGACCTCAAAGAACGAAGACAGGGAGGTGGTAGATATTTGCCTCTTCCTTACCCTAGACATGCAGCCCCCCAGCCCATCCCCTTCCCCAGCTCAATGCTATGGCCACAGACCGAACAGATTTGGAAGGAGAACTGGAGAAAGCAAAATATTTAACCACTATAATATAAATCCATTAACAACAGAACCCATATCTGATATCCCCAGCATGTGGTCATTTACCTGACACACACACACAAGAGGGGCCTTCACCCAATAAATACCTACAGATGAAATGGATTGAGTTGAACTGGGATGGGAGGACGTTTCCCAAAGTCTGCTCTATGGGTTTCAAGACCACAATCTATCACCTCCCCCCAGCCACCCACCCAACACACACACACACACACACACACACACACACACACACACACACACCTGGAGTCTGGTGATACATTTTAACCTGTTAAAGCTCAGAGGCAGCCTGTGGTTATTTGAAGAACGAGGCTGCAGGAGAGACCTGTGGTCCCCAAAATGAGCAGAGGGAGCCTGGAAATGTGCTCTTCTTTTCACACGTCTCCTACTCCCCTGCCCTTTCCCCCCATCCTCTCTTCCTGAAGGAAGTAAGGGCTGAATGTGTGTCTTAAGCACTGTGGCACATGGGTGTGGAGAAGAAATGGTCACCTGCCCAGAGTGGCACGTATAACCCCCAAAAGCCAACTTCTCCTTTTTGACTATACATAAAAAAAAAAAAAAAAAAAAAAGGGGGGGGGGGGCTGGAGAAAAGCAACCCAGGAAAGGAACCCGGTTACTGTAATTAAGACTATATTACGGAAATTGTAAAAAAAAATTGGAGGAAGAGGAGAAACAGCAGCTAAGACACAGGATATCCAATCATTTTCGGCTCTTCCTCCAGCTAATTCCAATTTTGCTAAAGTCGACTGAGGAGCCACTCAAGACCAGAGAGTATAACAGGAAGTTTTATGAATCTCTTATCATTTACAATTCAGTTGTTCTATAAATGCCTCCACAAGAGGGCTAATTAACTGAACAAGTAACTTCAATAGTTATATTCCCAGTGCTTACTAAGTGGTCATAATCATAACAAACTTTGCAGATGGAAAACAACATGAAAAGGTATATTTCCCACATTTGGGAAACAGTTTTGAGAGACAGAGAGCAAGCGGGCATGCACATAGAATACCAAAATATCAGATGACAGTGAGTGTAGAATTAAATGCTGGATACTGAGGGAGGAATGTTAAAACCCATTCAAAAAGTTTAGGCATATGCTGAATGAATAAGTGAAAGGTTAGTATAACTGGAGTACTTTGTGAAGGCCACAGAGAAATTATGAAACTTTCCTGTTTACCGATGGGAATTAAATTCCATGTTACTCTCCAACAAAAAAATAAATGAGGACACAGGGAAACTGCCTTTCTATCTGCCCACTGATTGCCAATCACACTCCACTCCTGCTGTAAAACAAAATGCCTGATACCCAATGCATACTGAGCGCTCAGAGCCAGCCAGCCAAGCTCAACTCACCCGAACCCTGCTCCCCGTGCCAAGCTGTGGGCTTACCCAGAATCCTCCAGGTCTGTTCCTGAGCCCGTTTGTGTCAGTTGCACTGGCTGGGGTAAATACATCATTTAATGAAATACTGTATACAAAATGAAATTGGAGCACAACAAAAAGAGATTCATTGTTGCTATAATTATTGACTGCCAATACTTTCAAGAGACCTCAAAGATAGTTAATAGAGTTAAAGTTCTCTACATAATCAAGTTTATATAAAAGCACTGTCAAAATCAAGGGGAAATCTGGAATAGCTATATAGTCGTAAACATTTTTATGCTTTTGTAACACTTTGAGGAAACCCAAATGGGAAATTCTAGAGGATTCAGTGTGGATGTAGATTTTGCAGAAATACACATCTGGGAACTGGACTTCACTCAAAGATCAGGTGAGCATTACATCAAAGATAGATGGTTACTTATATCTGTTTTCAGGCAAACTTAAATGCTAAAGTGAATCATTTTTTTTTTTAGAAGTCCACAAGTTAACTGATATTTTAATTTATTAACCACCTCCAGATTCCAAACATTTCAAATAACAGGTTTTGACTGAATGTGAAAACAAATAAATGGCCAGTGGCATGCAGACAGCTTTCTCCTTGTTACTGTTATAATTGTACGAACAATGGCAAGAGTGACATTTATTCAACATTTTCTCCATTCCAGAAATAGACACTAACAGTTTTACTTGTATTATCTCTCTCAATCCTTACACAACAGCCTTCTGAACTGGGAACCCTCATCACTCCACTTTGCAAATAAGGGCATTGAGGACAAGGCTCGCCCAGGCCAGGCAACGTCCCCAAGAGTCACAGAAGCAGTAAGTGGCAGAACTGGGAACCCGGGACCGTCGGAGCCCAGGAGCCAAGCTCTTATTCCACCATGGGAGATCATCAACTCTCCCAGTTCCCTAGAATCCCAAAAAGCTAAGACCAGTCAGCCCTCTGCTATGGATCCCCCCACCCACCCCTTGGCCTCTCCTTCACTCCCCATCCTACACCCCCCAAACTGCCCACCATAGATTCACAGAGGGCAGGGTACATTTATGTAAACCTCAGCACCCATTTAGGGAGGCAGCCAGAATGTTCGTCTGTTCTCTCCGATAGCCAGGGCAGGGGAGAAAGGTAATTCTTAAGCAATAACTTGACAATGGAGCAGTCTGAGGACCCTTAATCAATACCTAATCAATTAATGGAATCTAGACAAATTTTTAGATTACTCAGTCATTTACATCACTTAAAAAGATATCTGAAAAGTGTTCAAATTCCTCTCTCCACACAATAAACCTGCCACTATAGCACCGTAATCATAATCACAGATGCATAACCCAAGCCTGGCAGCCAAGCCTTTTAACTGATGTAACTACATTGTTTTATACTGAATAAGTCTCATGCTTCTGGAAGAAGCAAAGCCTCCAGGTATCCCTCTCTCCTTAGAAGAAAGCCACGGGATGACAGCTTAACACCTTAGACACTGTCTCCTAAATGTCATCTTCTCCCTCTTCCAGGTTCCTATTTTCTGCCTGAGATTTCTATCAATTTGCCAATGTCTTGCACTGAGAGCTAGGGAATTTTCTAGGTGGAAATTCTGAACAATCTGGCACCAGAATCCCTTCTGGAACATGCACGATGCAAACTACAGAGGGTTGTTTGCCCAGGCGGGAGCAGAGAAAAGCATCACAGAAAGAGAAGTTCTCAAGTGGGAGGGACCTTAAAAGTCAGGTCACCCAGGCGTTGTGCAGTCCCCGGGAACTCCCCGCAGCCCAGGCTCTTCCCAAGTGGCCTAAGCAGCCAGGGACTCAACCCCAATAGACGATTTTGTCTAGAACTGCAGTTTCCAAAGTTTAGCTGGCATGAGAATCTCCTAAAGGGCTTGTTAAAAGACAGATTTTAGGACCCACTCAGAATTTCCGATGCAGTAGATCTGGGATGGAGCCAGAGAATTTGTAATCCCAGGTTGATGCTGGTGCCACTGGCCTGGGACCCCACTTTGAGAATCACTGACTGAAAATATTTGCGCATAAGCTTGCTTTGTACTAAAGGCCTTGTTACCACATAGGATGCTGGCTTTATTAAAGCATTCCTTGTCATCACTTTCACTCCCAATCTGCTTAAGAACTACCACTGCATGACACTGTACTCCTCTGTTTGAATAGCTCCAGTGACAGGGAGCTCACTACCACACACAATTCCAAGTCTGTTTTTAACGGTCTCGATTTTCTAAAGTTCATCTACCAAGTTGAAATTTGCATGTACCAAATGTCCACAATTTCGCCTTATTTCTTCTCAGGAACAATTCATATTAAGGTTAATTCCTCCACTGAGGGAGGTGCATGATTTCCCCAAGGAAGAAAGAAAGAATGCAGCTGGCTGGTTGGAGACAACCCTTTCTTCACAATGATTCTTTTTTTAAAGGCTTCAGAGGCAAGTGTTGCCGTCTCACAAAACAATGTGTCAACTTTGTGTCAGTTTGGCAAGTTTTCAGTGAACTACTTCATCATATGGACACATTGTCTAACCGCGGAAAGACTGTCTTTCCAAATGTCAGCAGGCAAATTCCACCCCAAAGACTCAGGCACAAGTCTCCAGCCATAAGGTAATGGAAGATAACTGTGCAAGAGGGCAGAGACAAGTGTGTGCAGGAGTGCTGGTGCACAAGGTGTACAATAACGATAAAGCAGCCAGGTGTCACGGGCAAGGTCACCCACCAGCCCACAAGATCCGCCTTTATATGCATCTGCTGTGCCCTGCACAATATCCGGTGAAGGAGACCAGGATGCTAAGTCCAGGCAGCATCACCTAGTTGCAACAATTATCAACTCACGCCCAAATGCATTCATTCCATCCATACACACCCTCTCCCCTCACTGAACTGTTTTAATTAAAAGCTAATCCCAGACATCATATCGTTTCACCCATAAATATTTCAGTAAGCATCTCTAAAAGAGAAGGACTTTCCAAAATACAACTAAATACCAGTATCGTGCCAAAACATTTTTGACAATCATTCCTTAATATCATCAAAGATCTAACCAAGTGTTCAAATGTCCCAGTCTCAGACTTTTTTTTTTTTTTTTTTTTTTTACAGTCTGCTTATCTGAATCAGGATCCAAATAAAGCTCACCATGTTTATTTGATACATCTCTTCCGTCTCTTTAAATATAGGTCCTTCCTCCTTTTCCCCTTCCTCCCCCTCTGGCAATTTATTTGTTGAAAAAAGCAGGGGGTTATTTTTGTCCAGCAGAGTTTCCCACAATCTGAAATCTGCTGACTGCGCTGGTATTATTTTAACATATCGCTCTGGCCCCTGAATTTCCTGTAAAGAGCAGATGCATCTGAGGCCTGGGCCGGTTCTGGTTCGATTTTGTGGCAGGGATGCAGCAGGGGTTACCGTGTTCTTACAAGGAGCAGGCACATGATTTGTGGCTGACTTTCCTTTTGTGACAGCAGAGGTTACTGAAGGTCGTTGCCTTGAGCAGGCCACTCGCTTATTAATTGCGGGCTTGACAAATGGCAATATTCTATCATTTTTTCCCAACATCTATTAGCTGGAATTCCTCTTGAAAGAAAACTAACTCTATCATTTTTTACAAAAACTATTCACTGGAATTATTCTTTAAAGAAAACTTTCCCCTTTCATCTCTTTGGAAACCCTGGGGTACAGTTTGTACAGAAAAGAGAGATTAAATGCGTGATTCCTTCCCTTTATTTGCCAGTGATCAGAATGAGCTGGTTCCCTGGCATCCTCCAGAGGTAACTAAAAGGAGTTTTGTTTTTGTTACTGTTTTTACGAATTTCTTCAAGTCTGTTGTATAAATCAGAAAATTATTTCTCAGTCCAAATTTCAAGGTGATTATCATGACCTGGATTTGGAGCCGTGCCTGTCACTCTGAAGTCCCTGTTACTTTGCAACTTATCTGCCTTTCCAGGTCCAGTTCATTCCAGAAAAGCAGGCTACAGTGTGTCCTCAAACTCATGAGCTCCCAGGACTGGGGTGGGGTGGGGAATGCCCATTGCTAGGAACATAAATTGTTAGCTAAGTGGGGAAGGATTTAACTAAAACAGAAAATGTCCCAGCAATTCAGCATAACTTCCCTTATACTCTCTGTACAAGAGAGCCTCAACATATGATACTTGGTTTCTGGTAACGACAAAATTACTTCTACTTTTTTTTTTTTTTTTTTTTAAACAAAAATTGTTTCCATATAGTCTAGAGAAAGAAAATGTTTTAAGCAAACCTGTTATCAATGTATTTAGAAGAACAAGATAATCATGAAGAGTAGTTGTGAAGACTGTGAACTTCTGATGCTTCATTTTGCAGGATGAAAATACTACTGCCCGGCAGGGTTACGCTAAATAACACCAAATAACGCAAATGGGGTCACCTCCCCAAACAAATGGGGTCAACTCCCCAAACGCTCAAAAGTGCTTTCTGTGACCTGAAGAAAAAGGCCCCAGAACCGCAGCTACTTGATTCTCTATCCCTTTACAAGCTTAAGTATTCAAAGACTATTTAAGCTGAATGGCTATCACAGATATCTATCACCCAACACTCACATTAAGAGATAAGAAAACAGAAGTTTAGAGAACAAGGCCACATACAACTTCTGAAGAAAGGGAGTCTAGAATCTTGGGCCCCCAAACTGACAAGCCAGTGTTCACTCCCCCACCACCACCCTGATTTGGGGAGAAGGGGGTTATTGTTGCATGTTTTGCTTTTTAAAATAAGTAGCTCCCTTGCAAGTACGATACCCCCAGACAATTAAACGTTGTGCCAATATAATGACTCCTTTAAGGAAGTCGAGGGTCTTTCTCACCCAGACTCAGATTTCTAATGCCACTATTATCATATGCTATCTTCTCACTGTCACAGGGCATTAAAAAAAAAAAAAAAAAATAGGCATTTTATTTTCTCCTTCAATAGTTACTGCTATTTCCACCAAATGATCACACACAACAGTTGCTTTCAAGGACCCCTCCATGGTTAAAATTTGTAATTGGTACAAAATTTGTACCATAAAAGAAAAGCAGTACCATTGAACTTATCGATAGCCAGCTTCCAATCATCAAATCCAGTGGGTGTTTATTCATTCAAACTCATTTCTTCATTCTTCAGGCCCTGTGAGAGAAGCCCCCTGTTTCACTGGTTGGAGGCTTGTCAATATTTAGGCTGGAAGGTATCTTAGGAGCTGACCTCCCATCACCCCAGCACAGCACAGGCGTGGGGTGAACCCACAAGCAAGGATCGAGAGCCCCTGACTCAGCCCTACTCTCTAATTCCAGGGATGAGGAGCCTGAGGTTCAGAGAAGACCAGTAGCTCACTCAAACCCACAACTATGGTTAATGATAAGAGTGGGCAGGGATACACACAATGTGTGGGCCACACACCTGGTTGTGGATGAGCCCCGGGGGAATTCCCAATATCCAAGGCTTGGCCAGCCATGGACAGGGAGAAGTCCCCACTAGCTAGCCTGGCAGTTTGGATTTTTAATCATTAGCCAGTGCTTTTGTGGGAGCCAGGATGGATGTAAACTAACACCCGGGTTAATGTGTGCCCTGCTGTTAATTTTTCACAGTTCCATCCACCTGCAAACGTGGTGGACAATAGTTACAAGGGACCGCATCTACACTCATTCACTTTCAAATACCAACTACAAAGAGCACTGTGCGCACATGTGTGGGAGGCTCGGCCTTTGTTCTGTGTGAGTGTGTGTGTGTTTAATTTGTTTAGGATTTTCCCCTTTCTCCACAGATGGGTAAACTCAGCCTTAAGGGAAACTCCTCAGCTGTGGGCACTTGAAAACAGCCCACAAAGGCCTTTCCCAGAAATCCAGGCAGCTCTCACCCTCCACCAAACGGATGGATGTCACCTTAGGTGTGGGAGGAAATGGTGAAATCAAAGACAAATATGAAGCAAAGCTTAGCCCATGGTGAGAGAGAGAAAAGGGGGGTGGAGGGCATGCCACAGACTGCAGGGGAAATTTACAACAGTACTGGCAAGAGGGCATCGTGGCAGTTTTGCGAAACTCTTCATCAAGCAGCTGATGAAAGAGGCTGCTGGGCAGAAGCTGGGCCAGGTGAGTGTCTGCCAACTCTGGGTCCTGCTCAACTAGGGAGCTACTCTCCGGAAAGAATGGAAGCGAGTCTCCAGGTTCAGCCAGACACACTTCAGGCTACCCCAGGGTGCTTGGCAATGAAGGCTTTGAATTCCTTTCCCTGGAAAATTCTGGAATGATGGAGACCCTGAACCTCCCCAGTTTGCATTTCAGTTTGTAACCAAAGGCACCTCTTTGAAACCAATTTCCACAAACATCCTCGTTGGCTCCTCAGCACATTCTGCAAAGCTGTTACATCTGTGCAGTGATGGGTTACAGAAGGGAACACAGCCATGCTCCCCTCTCCAGGGAGCTCAATTCCTGTGCTCTTATTCACCGGCTCGCTCCGAGGTTTCTCCATCTGGGTGGAGGTCTTGGGCCCTGACCATGCCCAAACTAGGCTGTGAGCCAGCTTTATCTTGACTCTATCGGCCAGAAAGGCATACCAAAAATGCTTGGAGAACAAATAAGCAGTGTGAAAGACGCACAGGCAGGGAGCCCCATTCTACAGGTGAGAAAAGAGGGCACCAGTGGCCTGCTTGCACATCTAATGTTCCTTTTCTGATGCATTTTCTTATCTAAGGAGCCAGTTTTGAGTTTAACTGTAAAAGTTGCCCTGGGCTTGCCCTCCTTCCCTGATAATCATTTTGCTGGCCGCAAGAGAAAGACAGAATGTGGAAACATATACCAGGGATAGCTTCAAAGGGGTGAAGTATACAAAGGGTTAAGATAAAGCAAATCTGAGAATAGTTTGGAATTTATGGCTTTAAACTTTTTCCTCACAGGTTCCATATACTTTAATGTTCATTCAGATGCTCCGAGTCCAAAAAGGACTCCATGGGAACTGAGAAATTGGTAACTGAATTATCAAGAAATGAAGTTTAATGAATCGACGGCAACAGAGCCGACCCAGGGAGCAAGTGTGGCCTGCTCTGACCGCCACGTGGCTGGTGAGCATCTGGGATCACCGGGTCAGTGGCTGGTGAGCATTTTGGATCACCAGGTCTGGAGCACACCTTGGGAATGGGGAGCCCCGGGCCACAAGCACCCCTTCATCTGTAGTTCTTCCTCAGAGCTTCCCACACCTCTCCTAAACACACTTACGTTAGCTTGCATTGGCTCTGAGAAAGCCAAATAGCCAGGCACCCAGCCCCAGCCCCCTCACTCTTTCCGAAGATCAGGCTGGGAGGGATTGTACCAAGACCCCTCCCCGCCTAGGACCCAGGAGCTGAGCCAGGATCTCCACGGGGATGGCCAAACCCCCTCACCCCTTTCTAGCTTGGGCATATCCCGACCCCTGAATCTAAGTCTCCTCCCTCTCACTTCCATCCTCCTAACTTAGCTTTTTTCATTTTGCTCTCTGTCTACTTTTGAACAGGGATCTCTATGGTGTCCTTCTGATGCACCAATGCTGGGTGTTAGGTAACTAGAACCCACAAAGTTCAGATAATGTCTTTTCAAGGTGAAACAGTGGGAATGCAGCATCAGTATATATTTTATTTCTGGGATTTTTCGGGTTTTTGCCAAACTATTGATATTAAGTTTGGTTCTTATAAGCAAATTGGATATTTGGACTTGATCCATAGTATTCTTGAAATCTGCCCTCTGCCCTCTGCCATTTCTATCTCTCTCTCTCCCCTGAGGACCAGAGAGAGCAAGGATATTTGCAAGTCTCTACTGCCCTGATACAACTTCATTTCATTGGGATGCTGGTCAAACATGTTATTATCAAGACTCCTGAGACATACAGAATTTGGCAGGGCAATGTGGGTCCAGCCATGTCTGTGAACACACATGTGCACGTGTATGTGATTTGCAGAAAACAATATCACTACACAGCGGAGGCTCCGCTGAGACACATGTCTCCATGTTTCTGGAGTTTGCTACAGCAGTGGAAAGAACTTATGAGCATGAAATAACCAGCGTCCAATCGCTTGAATTTATTGACTAGAATAGCAAGAAATTCACACTGAGAAATGATTACTGTGAACTGGGGTCGTCAGGGAGGAACTGATGTAGCACTTGAGCTGGAGGTGAGCCAGGGTTTGCTGTCCTGGATTACTGTAGGTTCAGCTTCTTTTTATAAGGCTCCAACCTAATTATATTACCACCCAATTATTTTACAGATGGAAGGCTCAGATGTTTTGTTTAAAATGTCTTTAAAACGTGTTGTTGCTATCCGGCTTTGCAACGAAATAAAAGAAATATCATTCAAGTAGATTTCTTTCCTTCCACTGCAAACTTCCAGTCCTCCAAACTGGCGGGCATTGTTTCTGAAATAATTAAATAGCTTTGAGGGAATCTGTCATGCATCACTGGTGAGAGGATGGACAACCAAAGAAACACTCAATGGGGGATATTTTTCCTAAATATTCAGGGTCTGTTTTCATGTTCATCTCACGGCTCCAAGCATTTCCTCTATTTGACTGTGTGATTTTAAGCAAATCATATTGAACAAAGTCCCAACACACACACACACACACACACACACACACACATAATACAAAGAGGGCATAACTAACAGAAGAGGACCTAGCTGGAAACTCTGACCTCAGTCCCTGTAACCTGATTCCTGATGTCACCTTTGATAGAAACAGCCCATTGTCTTCACATAAATTAAACAAAGAGAAGCGCGGTCATTGTGATTTCAATAAACAGCTGACTCAAATTTCAGGGACTATTATTAGAGAACCTCCTCTCCCTTGTGAGAAACAACAATGGGTCAGAAAAGACAAGAAATGCATGAGTGCTGGCAGCTGGGAGAGGCTCTGGCACCTGCATCCTGAGCAGCCGACCTGGGTGAGGAGGTCCCCAACGTGACCCCCCAGAAGGCAGGGACATAGAGGTCTCTTCCAGAGAGGGTAGCCACTGGGGAAAGAGTGACCTTCTCAGATGAAGCAGAGGGCCCTGCTGCAGAACTGGCCACACGGACTGCACATGTCCTTCTCGGTCCAGAAGGATCTCCGAGGGCTGCCCGGGAATGACAAGGAGTGACAGACACTCACAGTCGTGGACTTGGCAATCTCCTAGAGAAGATCACACCTACGCCTGGGAAATCGCTTCCGGATGCATCGGTGCACCAATGCAAATCAGCTTCCTTAGAGACTGTGTGAAAGGTAAAGGTATAATGGGAACACATTCACACACAGCTCTGAACATCCATAAAAAGCTGTTAGGCTGCTGTTCAGGCTGTCTGGTGAAAAGATCCTGCAAATCTCCTCCGTCCCTGCCCTCCCCAGTCCTCCAGCCTCCACCTTACTCTCCGCCTCGCCTCTCCCCTCCCCATACTCATCTGGCTCCAGCCTCCCTCCCTCTCGCTGGGAAATCACAGTGCGCTCCTACCCTTCTCCCCGAGGAAGCACATTGGCTTCTGTTCTGGTTTACTAATGCTGCTGTTTTGCAAAACACCATAAATGGATTGCCTTTTACAAAGGGGGTTTATTTGGTTACAAAGTTACAGTCTTAGGGCCATAAAGTGTCCAAGGTAATGCATCAATAGGGTGCCTTCACTGGAGAAAGGCCATTGGCATACGGAAAACCTCCATTACCTGGGAAGGCATGTGGCTGGCGTCTGCTTGCTCCCAGGTTGTATTTTAAAATGGCATTCTCCAAAATGTCAGCATCAGCTTTCAATGGCTGTCTTCAAAATGTGTCTCTCAGTTGCAGCTGCTCTGAAGTCCTTCTGTTTCTGAGCTTTCATAGGGCTCCAGTAATTAAATCCAGACTCAAGCCGAATGGGCGGGGCCACACCTCCATGGAAACAATCCCATCAACATGTCACACCCTAATCGAAGGTGTTACTCATCACATCTCCATGGAAACAATCAAAAGTTTCCACCCTAATCAAAAGACTAATAAATCTGCCCCCCCAAGATTGCATTAAGGAACATGGCATTTTGGAGGACATAATACATCCAAACCAGCACATCTTCCAAGGGTCAGAACCGGGTCCAGCCTGCCCCATCCCATTTAGACTTGGAATGAAAGCTCCACCTGCTCAACCCAGCTCACTGGGCTAATGACATTCAAATGGACCCAACAAGCAGAGCCCCAGAAAGGGATCTTGACCCCAACAAGGAAAGCCTGGCTCTTTTAGATATATAGAAACGGCCAAAACCTATGATATGACTCTTACAACATCTCTCCACTTGCTAATGACTGGAGTTACCTAGAAAAACAAATGATGCATCCTCTTTGGGACCCAGTGGACCATGTCCCTTAGATAAATAGTGCAAGGGTGACATGGACTAGAAGGCCACCAATCCTATTATCCCCTCCTATTTCTAAAAGTAGCATCAAGGGCCCCAATAACATAAAGCCAAAGGTCCTTCAACAAGCACTGATGAGGCCACCTTGCTGCATCGTCTTGGACGTTCCTCTAACGCCATCATTCAGCCCATCCTCTGAGGAGGCTGCAGCATGTGCTATGTAGTTATGGTTAAAGACATCCTGCACAATGGCCTGTGAGGTAGTTTCCCCACCAATCCCCGTTTGTTTCCCTACTTCCAGAGAAGGTACACACCAAGATGTGTGGCTTCCTTTTCACACTGGCTTCCAGGAAACTCAGAGCCCATTTGCACATCTAGTCAGTTTAGTTAACATTTACAAAAGGAAGACCTGCCTCCCAGCTTTTTTCCCCCAACCTCACCGCCACTATTTTTCAGTCTGGTGCCTTAATCTAACTTCACATCCCACTTTGGGGAGTTACCGCAACAACAGAAGGTTTTACTCACGGAAAAGCAATGGAACCATGGGCATTGCAGGTGAACATGCAAGGGTTCAGAGCACTGAAAATACTCGAAAGGTTTCTGCCCTCTTGTGTCTTAAGCAGACCAGGTGAACTCAAAGGCACCCCTCTCTTGGCAGATAAATGGCCCTCGTGGAGCGCACTTGCAGGGTATTGTCAAGTCCTGCTGTCGCAGCCTGACATCTCCTCTCCCAATCAAATATTTCAAAACCAGCATGCTACAGCCAGTGCTACTCCGGAACAGCTGCACTTGGGCAGATCAAGCTGCTCAAAGTGTTAAAATGTGCTGGGATGAAGCTATTCTGGAACCTCTGAGAAGGGCTCAAGTCCCTTGAGATGACTCCGCAAAGGAGAGGGTGGCGGTACAGTAGCCACTGCAGAAGGAGAGCAACGGGACTGAGCAGGATGTCAGCCAGGTCTGAGGGAAGGACACAGGGGACCTCCCCTCTGCCCCCCACCACCCAAGAGAACACACAAGGCCCCCAGACTCCAGAGCTGCACACGAAAAGGAGGACACAACCCCCAACAGGCCACCTGCTCCAAAACCTGAATGGCTGATGATTCATAGAGTTCAAGGATGAATGAATCACCGTGACCACAGATAACATTCGAGGACAGAGTGGGAAATTCTGAAGGAAACAAAAGGGACCCTGTACAGATCGGGCTCAGGAAGTGCTGAAATCGGGAGGGGCTTGGGAGGGGCCAGAGACTCAACTTGAAATCAGAATCCCCACTTGCCCCGTTTTTATTTCATTTATGAGCAATGTAACCTTGGGATAGTTACTTAACTACTCATACCCATGAGGTTTATCTCACAGAGATGTCCTGAGAATTCAGAACTACCAAGTCAAGGGTCTGAAAATAGAGGGCCCCAAGTAACAATTAATATCCTTCCAAGCACTCCTTGGAATACAGAATATATTAGGTATTTGTTTTTTGTTGTTTTTTTTCCCCTAAGCAAATTATCTTTGGTTTAAAAATGTGGCACATCTAACAGTTAGAAGCAGCACCAGCAGATGGCTCTTGCCTGTAAAACTCGGGGAAGTGAATGGCAATGGGGTGAGCAAATGAAGCCAAGCCTGGGGTGCTGGTATACCCACGTGATCTTGGGGAAATTACTTGACTTTTATGAGCACCAGATTCTTTGTTTCCAAAATGGGGTGAGTGAAGGTTACCACACAGGCAAACATGTTCAGCACCGTGTCTGACACCGGTTAGGCACTCCGTGAACGGCAACAACGGAAAAATAACAACGGATGCTGGGGTTAACCTGTCCAGGGATTCCCAAGGTGACATCGGGGAGTGCTGGTGTTATCTGAAGGTGCATCGTGCCACTCCAAAATTCCAGGCTTATGGTGCTGGAAGTGCACCAGGAGACAGAAAGAGAATTTTGTGCTTTTGGTCCAAGGATGGATGTGTCAGTGGAAACCTTCCAACTGAAGGTGACCCAAACCCACTGTGGAATGTGGGCTTGCAGCTGCAGCCAGCTCCAGGGGACAGAGGCAGTCTCTTACAGGAAGTCATCTGCATACCTGGCAGCAGAAGACAGCCAGGTCCCGGAGTGCCCACAGTTGCTGGAGCCTGACTTGAGCTCCCCACATCCATCCTTCCATTTGGTGTTGCCAGTGTGCCCAGGAGGAAGACGGCCTTACCCCTATTTTAATGAAAGAACCACACACAGGATTCAGGTAGGTCTTTCAGAGGTCAAAAGCCACTTGTTCTCCATGACCCCACAGGGCCAGACAGCGAAGGGCAAGCTGAGGGAGGGAGGCCGGCACACAGCAGAGCCACGGTGGAACATTCCAGCGTACGCCCAGCCTCCATTCCCCAGCCCTAAGACCACCATTCTCACAGGTGAGGGACCTCAGCATCACCTGGAGGGCTCCTTAAAACACACCTGCTGGGCCCCAGTCCCCCAGTGCCTGAACCAGCAGGTCTGGGTGGAAAAACCGAGGATGTGCATTTCTAGCAGGTTCCCAAGCAATGGTGCTGCTGCTTCTGCTGCTGATCCAGGAATCACACTCTGGGAAGCACTGGTCAAAGCAATTAGAAACGGGTCCCTTATAGGACCGAATGGGCTGAGCATTCAGCTGGGGAAATAAATCCATGTAGAATCCATGTACAGGGGTTAAGCAACCATATGCATACACAAATCACAAATCTAAGAGACCTATGCACACACTTAGAGCTGCAGGGAGAAGAAGGGAAGAGGGAGGGAGGGAGGAGCTGAAAGCAGAGCCAGCTCACTTACTGACCACGTGTGGGGAAACAAAACAGAGGGACAGTGTTCTGCATGACAGCTGGCACAGACAGAGAGGCCTCACTGGACTCTGGGGCTCCAGGAAATGCAGAGAAAACTCTGAGGCTTTGGCTGTTAAGGCCCCGCCACCCTGAGGCAGCACCTCCCAGGGACTGACAGCCGGGGCTCACCCACAAATCCCACGGCTGGAGAGTGCCCTGAGAGATGGGGTGTCCACCGCTGAAGCTGGAGCTGGAGGAGATGTCAGCCACGGCCTCCACCCCAGGAAGGCCCCTGGCCTAGCCCTCCGCTGTTGCCCTGCATTGTCCCCTCCCTGAGCCTGGGACCGTCCGAGGGAATGAGACAAGCTGCAGTCTGTCAAAGCCAAACTAACAAGGTGGCGCATCAGCAAAGCCTAAGGAGGCCGAGTGTCCCTGTGGCAGAGTGAGGAGGGGAACCACACGGCCCAGAGGGAGGCACCACTGAGAGTACCCACGGTGAGATGCAAATGGGACCAGACTCGCCTTCTCTGCTGGCCCAGGCTCTTGCTTGCTGTAGAGTGAGTTCTTTTTAACCTTCTTATACCCTCAAATACACAACTGGCTCTCCCAGAAGCAGAGAAAGAAAAGGAAGCAATGGATATGAAAGAGGTATGAGGACAGCACCCGGTGGGCAGGTGCAGCTTTTGTAAATTCCCGACCCCTGCACATCCCTCTTCTTCCATCCGTGATCACCTGGGCTAGGGGAACACCCCCAGCACCCCGGTGGATAAAGGCACAGAGCACAGCCAGTGGGCAGCAGAGCGGGATCCAAACTCAGGTGTCCTCACAGCAGGGCCCAGCCCTTCGGTGGAATGTTCTATTGCCAGTAGAGTGAAGAACCCAGTCTGTTTCCAGATGCAGGAAATATGACCAAATCCCAAGCAGAACTCTCGAGATTCTGTAACCAGGCAAAATCCGGGCCAAAGATATGGTTCCCCGTCCGGTTTGGGAACCATGAAGAACACACCGACGGATGCCCGGGAGAAGGAGGCCTGGGACACCTGCTTCCTCCCCTCGCAGGTGAGTCTGGGAAAGGGACACACTTCCCAACAGCAGAATGGCCACCTCATGCTGGCCTCCCCAGGAGCCACTGAATCACTGTCCCTAGAGATTGGGGTGTTTAGCCCAACAGGGGTCCTACAAGCCACTAATAAGGCATGAACACAAGGCTTAACCCCCACCCCACCTCATTTCCAACTGGTGGAGCCAAGAGAATACTGAGAGGTAACATGACAGCCAAAGAAGTTTCATTTAGAGAACAGACAACAGTTTCTGTTTACCTTATTTCCAAAGAGGAAATGTCACCGTTACGCTTACCTGGAATCTCATACAAGCGGAGACTTGGTCAGATCTACTACTTCCTGCTCTCCATACAAGCACATGGGACCCAGGTACTTTCACTGTCCACAATCTTGACAGCTAAGAGTGGAAATGCCAGTGTCTTTGTTTTAAAGATGAAACTAAGGCTCAGAGAGATGAAGCCTTCGAGGAAACTCGTACGGAATCAAAGCGTATGTAAGGAAAGCAGGCCAAGGGCTAGCTGGCAGGGTGAAGGTCCCTAAGGAGAGCTCTGTAAAGGAAAGATCCAACAGCACGAGGGGAGTGAGTGGATCCCAGAGGGAGAAAGGCAGGACGTCCGCAAAGAGAGCACAGTTCCTGGCCCACAGGCTTGAATCAAACAGCAAACGCAGAGGTGAGGTTGCAATGGCCCTAAAGAAAGCAAAGGACTTACCTGCTCTACCTGGACTTGCACACAGCAGGGGATCCCCACCTTAAAGAAAACAGAAACAGGATCAAACAGAGAACAGTGAATGGGTCCTCAAGAAACTGCTTGGCATAATAATCAAAGCAACCACACAGATGCAAAATGTGAATAATAGGGAAAACTGGGGGTAGGGGAAGAAGGGCAGAAGGGAGGAATTTTGGAACTCAGCGCTTTCAGCATGCTTTTTCTGTAAAACTACAACTGCTCTAAAGAAAAAAAATCAAAAATACAGCAAGCAAGGTTCCTGTGCTGGTTTGGATCTGTTATGTACCCCAGAAAAGCCTATGTGCTTTTAATCCAATCTTGTGGAGGCAGAGCTATTGTTGGGCGGGACCTTCCGATCCAGTTGTTTCCATGAAGATGTGACCCACCCACTCAGGGTGGGTTTTAACCCATTTGCTGGAGTCCTTGAGGGAAAGAGATTTTGCAGAGAGCTCAGAGCCCAGAGAGTTCAGAGAAGCTAAGAGAGAAGTGCAAAGACATTTTGGAGAAAGCTGTTTTGAAACCAGAACCCAGGAGAAGGAACGCAGATTTCGCCATGTGCCTTCCCATTTAAGAGAGGAACACGGGATGGCAGAAGGTATTGTCCTGTTGATACCTTAACTGGGACGTTTTCATGGCCTTAGAACTGTAAATTTGTAACCTAATATAACCCCACTGAAAGAGCCAACACATTTCTGGTATATTGCATTCCGGCAACTTTAGCAAACCAGAACAGTTCCCAAAAGCTGAAGCCAGCGTTCACCATATTCACCAAGCTTTTAGAATTTCAAAACTGACAAGACTCAGGGTTACTACAGTCCAGCTTTTTTTCTAACTTTTGGAAAGTCACAGTCCTATTTTGAGAATTTCATGAAAACCATGGCGCCTCCCCCCAAGAAAAATGCACATTGCTGCTGTATAGAGAACTTTACCTTCAATTTCAAAGAGCTGACGGGATCTTTGAGTTAATCCAACCCCCTGCTTCCTGGGGGAGGGGTGGGAGGTGGGGTTGGCAGCCAGGGGTCCAGGACTCACCGTGGAGGTCTTCCCACTGCCCCACACTTCACACAGGACACGGGAAACCACACCCAGGGCCTTGCATTCTCTACGAAATAGACAGCCTTTTCTAGAACTTCCATAACTGGACTGAAAACAGAGTCTACATTTTGTAGTAATATCAATGTGGTTATTTTGCTCCAGGCTTAGAAGTGCAGTGCATGAGACAGCAGGAAGGAGCTTCCGTTGATGCTACTGTGATCCTTTGGAGAACTGTGGGTTCATTGAGATAGACATACACACAAGCTAACTTGATGAGAGAGCACAGAAAACTAAGTCACAGGAGACAGAGCAGAAGGCCCTGGGGACAAATGACCCAATGGAGACAGACACCAGATTTGCAGTCTATCTTTGAGAGATTTTGACATTTAACTCTCAGGGCCTCAATTTTCTCATCTGAGAAATGGACGTGATAATTGTAACTTCCTAACAGGGTAGTTGTGAGGATTAAAAGAGATAAGTTTGTGGCTAGATCAGGCAATTCTCTGAAGTAGGAAGGGCCAATCGTGGGGAAGGAAACTGGATTTGCTTCAGAAGGCTCTGGTAGGCCAAGCAGGACCCCATGGACCTAAAAACAGAATCTTTGGCTCCCCAGAGCTGCTTCGACTCCTTAGCTTCCTCCTGGCTTTCCTCTCCCACCGAATCCCTTGCACCCCCATTCTCAAAGAGTTTTCAAAACAATTGTGCAAAGGAAGGAAAAATCTCAGGGTCTGATTAACCAGGTCTTGTGGCCTGGAATGGGTGACAAGTAACCTTTGTTCTTGACATAGCAACTATTTATAGCTCTCTTGCTTATCTTACTAAGTTCCTCCAGAAATATATGACACATGGTCATTCGTCTGTGGATTATCAGTACATCAGAATTCTGACTCACACTCTAAGGCAGTGGCCCTTTCCGTGGCACTCCGGTCCCCTGCTCCCTATTACCCGTCCACACCCCTACATGTACAGTAGCTCTCGCACTGCCCAGAATCACAGGCCTCGTGGCCTGCTTCACTACAACACTAAGACTTCCTGGGAGGCAGAGACCGTATCTTTTTTATTTGTGTATCCTCAGCTCTATACACAAACACACACACACACAAGTTTGACGAATGGATGATGGATAAAATGAACAAATACAAAGGAATGCCAAAAAAAAAAAAAAAAAAAAAAAAACCCAGCAAACAAAACAAATAGCTTTGGAAATACAAGGATTCCCAGAAAGATCCTTATAGGAAGACCCCCTGGTTAATGCAGCCCTATAATCAGATTTCATTTTCAATGTGGTACCCACTTAGCACACAGATGCTTCCCAGTATGCCACTAAATGTGTGATGTGCTGCCAAGGGATGGGCAAAGAATCAGAGCACCTCCTTTTAAAACTGATCCTCTAGATGCCTGTGTTTGCTGGGATAATGAAGAGAAAACCCCCATGCAATCTCAGAAATTTGAGTGTTAAAAGAGGCAGCCATTGAAAGTATTCAGCTCCTGAATCCCAGTGTGTTCTGTGCATCCCAGGCCCTGCTGTGGCCAGATGGGGGATTATAACACAGCCACCTGGTATGGCCCCGGGCTGTCCTCCAGGAAATAATAAATTATCTCTGTGAAGTGCCCTAGCCAAGAATCCAACCTTGCCCCCATCCATCGGCAAGACCCCACATCCAGAACTTATATCTCTATAGAGCTTTCCAGTGGCCATACCTGATCTTGTCTAACTCTTTCATTTGTTCAATGAATTGTTACACAGTAGCCTCTTAACTTATTGTTCTCTCGTGCTGGTACATTAATAAACAAAACAGACAAATCCCAATTTGTCCTGCAGCTTACATCCTAGTGGGAGGAGACAGTGCATGTAACAAAGGCATAAATCACAAGGTTTATTAAGAGAGTGATATTGGGATTATGGGGCTGGAGCTAAAGAGGGTCCAGAGAGCCCCTAGGACAGTGAAGCACCTGCAAAATTCCTACCAGACAAGAAACCCTCTTCCAAGGAAACTAATTACAATCCATGCTATCTACAAAATCCACAGCATTGCTATAAAAAAATAGAGTGACTCTGAGTGAAAATCTTAAGTAAAACAAATTTGCAAATGAAACACCAATCCAGAGAAAATAAAGAACAGCAAACACCCAATGCAGTAAAAATCACTATCAGGCATATACATTTGGGCTCTTGTTCCTTCATTGTGGCCAAAACCAAATTCTAGTTCAGGTACATCCTGAAGATACACTGTATTTTCGTCTTATTTTTCTGCCCTTCTAATAAGAAAGAGGAAAGCAAACCCTTTTTTTCAGCTGGGGCAATTGATTGTGGTTTGATAAAATCCTGAGACGATGCCGTCTGCCTGGGGGTTCATTTGTGTTTTCATTTTAAACCATCAGACCCAGCATTGGGGAGCCTGTGGGTACCCAATGGCTGTGCAAGAGCGCCCCCCTCTGCTGAACTGACTGGAGGTGCAGATGTAGGCATCACTGCCCATCCTTTAACTTGAGCAGAGAGAGAGAAGTACAGGGCTTTGGGGACAGGGCTGCACCACATGTCTGGGACGCCCACAGAGAACCAGGCCTTTCCACTCCCCAACCCCGCAGTGTCCCATCCCCTCTGCCCGATGGGGGCCTCAGTGCACACTGGGGAGCTGCAAAGAGTTTCTAGGGTGCACCCCAGGGAATGCACTCACGGAGCAGTCCTCTGCTCATACAGAGCTTTTCAGCACTGTGGGCTGCAGCCCAGCAACCAAGCTCCCTGCTCTGTTTCTTCCAATTTCCTCAACCCCCAGCACAGGGTCAGGGCAGGGTATCCAGCCTCAAGGGTATTTCGGGCTGCCCTGTGCAAAACCCAGGTGCAAACTCCAGCCCTGCCTTCGTAGACTGACCAGTTCCAGCAACACCAAAGGGGGCCCAGGGCCCCTACAGCCAGGGCCTCTCCCTCCCACATGGCCAGGTTCCACAAGGTCCGCAACCCCAGCCGAGGGAGTCACAGCACCATGTGCACCCTATGAAAGCAATCCCCATTCTCTAACCACTGGACTCCAGCTGCTGGGCCAGCTAGTCCCCCTGGCTGAGGGTCAATCACCAAAGTCCCCAGATCTGCCCATCGAGCCTCAGAGATGAGATGACCAACAGGTCACACAACAGTGCATATTTTAACACCACAGCCTTTTATGTCCTGCCCATCATGTTTATGGCTGTCCACTCAGTGCCAGGAGCGATGCTGGGTCCTGGAGACGCAGTGTCGGCTCAGACTTCAAGCCTCCTGTCTTAAAGGGGCTCCTGGCTGGTGGAGCAGACAGACGGCTAAACAAACCATTTCAACACAAAACGATACACACCCTGCAAGGGCAAAGCACAAAGTGCCGGGGAAGAAACGAGAAGAGTGCAGGCATGCATTCCTGGAGAACACAGGGCCTGGGCTGGGCGTTCTGCAATGCGCATTTGGCCAGATCTTGGGCCTTTAAACAACGAATGTGGGATTTACTGAGAGCCCTCCTTGCCTGGGCTCCTCTCTCACAGAAATTCAACATCACTTGACACATAATACACTTTGGATGAGGGTTTTCATCCAGGTAACTGAAGCCTGCCTCTCCAAGTACTCACTTATTTTTCTCGGAGGCATTTTTTTTTTAATGTTTTAAAGATACAAGGCTTTTCTGCCTGCTTAGTACAGTGATCAGATGGACACTTCCAATGGATGCCAGCCTGGGCCAAGTGCCAGCTTTGTGTCTAATTTAGTCCTGCAGGTGGCCCGATCGTCGGGCGTATCGTGTGCACTTTTTAGATGAAGCCCAGAGGCCCAGGAGAGCGAAGTCACTTATCCCAAGACCTGCAACAGGCAAAGGGCTGTGCTGGCAGGACGCCCAGCTCCATTTAGCACCACAGTTGCGTTCAGTGTCTCTACCATGCCCTTTGACCAGCTCCTCCTTACACGGGGAAAATTCCTCAGTGATTCCAGGTCACCGTGCCAGCCCTGCAAAAAGGCCCGATTTTCCTTCTGCTATTCACGGCCTTGGGGTCTGACAGGGAAGGGATCCCTCTGTGGGGGGCCGCTGGCCCAGCCCCCCTAACCTGCGGCCCCTGCCCAGCTCTCTCTCCTTTGAACGGCGAAGCCAGATGCCCACGTCGAATGCGGGTGCCAAGGGCTCACAGCCATTCCATGGCCTTGGAGCAAGCTCACGTGCTTTCAGCCCTGCCCATCTCACATCCGACCCTTGAGCAAATGCCTCACACAACACAGTCTGGTTGATTAGCTACTTTTCTATGACAAAAGGAAATACTGTGCTCCTGGGTGATTTCTTGGTTGGCTTCACCTTCCTGGGCGGGTAAGGAGCCAATGCTTCTTTAGCTTTTGGGTTCTCTGGACGCAATTGACATCTGACTGATGGAGCTGCAAACTGAGCGGGTGCCCGTCCAGCAGTGCTCAGGCTCAGGTAAGGAGCCCAATGCCAAGAAATGAACAAGACATCCTGAAGACGCTCCTCTCTGCCAACTGCTAACTATTCTCTGTGACTCTGTTGGCACACATCCAGGGTGGAAAGGCGGGGAGACCCCATGCTCCAGAGAGCAGCTGTGGGGTTTGGGGTGGCCTCCCTCCCTTCCTAAACCATGTAGGGGGAGCCGCAGGGAGGGTTTACAAGGATTGGAGGAGAAGAAAGGGCTGGGGTCCTTCCTTCCATGGATCCCCAAGGCTCATCTAGGCTGTGCATTTGGGGGCCTACAGCCAGGTCCACATGCCATTCTCATTACCCTCCCCAAAGCCCAGTGAGCTAACGAGCACCCTGTTCTAGACTTGGGGAAACTGAGTCGCAAAGCGGTCACATCGCGGGTACAGAGTTTTACAGAGAATAAAGACCAGTCACCTGGATTGCAAACTCCATGTTCTTCTTCTAGTAGGAACTGTTTCCCTCTTTCTCACCAGAAGGAGCACCAGAAGGGGCTAGGATGTCCAGAAAAACTAAAAACAGTGGCACTGGGGCTGGGAGGCAAGCAGGCTCACCAGCTGGCTATAAGAAACCCCAGAGAAGGGCGTGCGGCCCTCCGCAAGGCCAACCCTCCCAATGATGCAGAGAAGGGCCCTGTTTGAGAATCACTTTATGACCTTCTCTCAGTTATATTCTGGGGCCTAATCTACAGTTACCAAGGACAACCACAAACAAACAAGACTGCGCCTGGCCCCGCCTGCCTACGTCAGTTCCTAGAGCTCACTGATATTGATAACCTTGTCTCCAATCAGCAGATCAACAGAACTAAGACAGGCCAATGCGAGGGCTTTACAACCAGTCCTGGGAGTGTGTGTGTGTGTGTGTGCGCGTGCACACATGAATGCAACCAAAGCTCAGCACCAAAATTTCACTACTCTGGGTGAATGACAGTGCATCCAGCAAACACTTCCTGTCTATTTTTTTTTTTTAATCTTCATTTTATTGAGATACATTCACATACCACGCAGTCATACAAAACAAATCGTACATTCGATTGTTCACAGTACCATTACATAGTTGTACATTCATCACCTAAATCAATCCCTGACACCTTCATCAGCACACACACAAAAATAACAATAATAATAATTAAAGTGAAAAAGAGCAATTGAAGTAAAAAAGAACACTGGGTACCTTTGTCTGTTTGTTTGTTTGTTTCCTTCCCCTATTTTTCTACTCATCCATCCATAAACTAGACAAAGTGGAGTGTGGTCCTTATGGCTTTCCCAATCCCACTGTCACCCCTCATAACCTACACTTTTATACAATTGTCTTCCAGATTCATGGGTTCTGGGTTGTAGTTTGATAGTTTCAGGTATCCACCACCAGCTACCCCAATTCTTTATAACCTAAAAAGGGTTGTCTAAAATGTGCCCACTAGAGTGACCTCTCGGCTCCTTTTGGAATCTCTCTGCCACTGAAGCTTATTTCATTTCCTTTCACATCCCCCTTTTGGACGAAAAGATGTTCTCTGTCCCACGATGCCGGGTCTACATTCCTCCCCGGGAGTCATATTCCACATTGCCAGGGAGATTCACTCCCCTGGGTGTCTGATCCCACGTAGGGGGGAGGGCAGTGATTTCACCTGCCAAGTTGGCTTAGCTAGAGAGAGAGGGCCATATCTGAGCAACAAAGAGGCATTCGGGAGGAGGCTCTTAGGCACAATTATAGGGAGGCCTAGCCTCTCCTTTACAGCAACCGTCTTCCCAAGGATAAAACCTATGGCAGAGGGCTCAACCCATCAAACCACCAGTTCCCTATGTCTGTGGTCATGTTAGCAACCATCGAGGTGGGGTAGGCGAATACCCCTGCATTCTCCACAGGCTCCTCAAGGGGGCACTACATATTTTTTTCCTTGTTTTGTTTTGTTTTTTTAACTTTTTTCTCCTTTTTAAATCAACTGTATGAAAAAAAATTAAAAAAAAAAAAAAACATACAATAAAAGAACATTTCTAAGAGACCATAACAAGGGAGTGAGAAAAAGACAACTAACCTAAAATAACTGCTTTACTTCCAACCTGTTCCTACTTTACCCCAAGAAAGTTACCTAGGAAGCATTTTCACACACCATCTCCTCCACGGCAACCTGGGATAAACAGGTGCAGTCACCCTACAGACATGGAAACCCCACCCTACAGACGTGGAAAACCAGGTTCTGAGGTTAAGATCTTTCTCATGAGGAACGAGACAGGCTCTTAAAACACAACTCAGTCCCTCCCTGCTTACCTTCTGCAGAGATTACAACACCCGGAGAGAGAAATTACAATTCAGTTCTCCAAGTGCTTTACAGAGCTGTTTTCCTTTCTGATTAATACAAGGCAACAATGAGCTCTGCTTCTTTATCGTTGTTCCTGATTAAATTTTACTTTGGGCAAAGCCATATGAAGAGTCACATTCTCCACTCATTTCTCTAAATATGCAAGTGTCTTATTAATGCACGACTTATTACTGCATGCACAGAACAAAGGTGAATTTCAGTCCAACTTTTTCTCAATCATCAAAAATTCCAGTGGTGCTGGATCAAATGAGTCAGCATCATAGCACAGAAATATTTAGAGAGAAGCAAAAATAGACTTAAGTATGTAGCATGTATTCACATGTTTGGCCGCTACGATGAAAACCTGGCCAACTGGCCTCTCCTCCTCCATTTTCCCCTACTTGTTCTCTGGGTAATTCTGCCCATTGGTAAATCCTCCACATTTTTGGCATCAATCTGATGTGCTAGATGGCATAAGCAAATCTGACAATGCCAAGGTTCTAGAAGGGCAGATCGGCACAGCAGTCTCAACCAACAGATATTAAATAATCATTAAATAAATGCACCCATCTAAAAGAATGCCATCTTCCATTATTTGGGTTCAAAAGAAGTTCAGACAAGGTAGAGAAGAAAAGACCAGGCAGGATGAGTTAGAAAGCAACTTGCTGAGTGAAACCAAGTAAAAAGGCAGCACTCTAAGTAGCAAGTTCTATCATTATATAAAATTATTTTAATCGTAATTATTTGAGTTTTAAGACAACTTTGGCAAAATCTGGAGTGAAGTTTGTTCCTGTCTTATCTTTTTAAAAACAATTATTTGGGAAGTGTGCCAGTTTGAATGTACTATGTCCCCAAAACGCCATTATCTTTGATGCAATCTTACATGGGCACACGTATTAGTGTTGATTAGACTGAAATTCCTTGAGTGTTTCCATGGAGATGGGACCCCACCCAACTGTAGGTGTTAACTCTGATTAGATAACTTCCATGGAGGTGTGGTCCCACCCATACAGCATGGGCCTTGATTAGTTTACTGGAGCACTATATCAGCTCAGACAGAAGGAGCGAGCTTGCTACAGACAAGAGGGACACTTTGAAGAATGCACAGGAGCTGAGAGAAGCTGTAGATGAGAGACAGTTTGAAGACAGCCGTTGAAAGCAGACTATTGCTCCGGAGAAGCTAAAAGAGGACAAACGCCCAAGAGCAACCGAGAGTGACATTTTTGAGGAACTGCAGCCTACAGAGGAACGTCCTGGGAGAAAGCCATTTTGAAACCAGAACTCTGAAGCAGTCGCCAGCCACGTGCCTTCCCAGCTAACAGAGGTTTTCCGGACACCATTGGCCATCCTCCAGTGAAGGTACCCAATTGTTGATGATTTGCCTTGGATACTTCATGGCCTTAAGACTGTAACTTTGTAACCAAATAAACCCCCTTTATAAAAGCCGATCCATTTCTGGTGCTTGCATAACGGGCAGCATTAGCAAACCAGAACAGGAAGGAAATTCATGAAGTCATCAAGACTGTAGCACTTTCTTTCTCAAATCCTAACATCCATCACGGGTTCCCTTCTGCCCCTCATGCCCTGAACTGGGCACCAGGGAAATGGTTGCAGATATAAAATGTTCCCTGGTCCCCTGGACCTGGAGACAGGGATGCTTTCCTAATTCCTGTGCAGAGTGGCAATCTGATGGGAAAGAGCTTATTTTGGAGGGGCACTTTTATTATGTTTCAGCTTCTTCTTACATTGTATGCTACTGATCAATAAAAATAGCCAGATGTTTTTGTTCACCTATTAAATACGACTGAGAAAAGACAAACTGTCTGTTCAATTTTTTTTTAAACTATCATTACTATCATTTATTATAAATGGGAAGGTTGAATGAAGAGAGGAGAAAGCTTCTTCCTCTTAGTGCTGACACCAAGTTGGTGGAAATACCAACAACCAAGGTACATTACACCCAGTGGCTGAATTAAGGTCAACACGGAATGTTCTGGAATGCTAGCGGGAGACCCTGGGCAGGGCTGCCAAAGACAGCGAAGGCGGGGTGTTTCATTCCTTCAAGGGTGGTCCTAAAATGCTCCTCTGGGATGAGTGAACTCCAGTGAGGAGAGAAGAGAAACCCAGAGGCAGCCTTTTAACACAGACCTCAAAGCATGACCGGGTCTCTCTGAAGTAATGGCCACACCAAACCAGGGCAGCCAAGACTTGACTCACTTTATTTGCTTCCTTCAAGAGCTTTTCCTTAACTCTGTTTCTGTGTGCTCTTTGTCAAGCCTGACCCTGGAATCCCTAATTAGGTTCACATTCCTCAGTTAGCTCTGTTATCCCGCTAAGCGTTAAAGCCCAATTTAGCCGGCTCTAATCCCCATGAGAAAACATGCCTCCCTGCAAACCCAATTAAACCTTCGCAGTCCTGCCTGCCACAAATGGGGGAGTGGAAAAGAAACAGAAGAGAAATGAGTGGAATCGTTTTATTATATTTTTCCCCTTAAAGTTAACAGGCAGCCAGTGAAGATTATTTCCCCAGACAGTCTGGGGAAAATAGAGTAAACAAGAAGCCCCAGGCTTTCTGGGTTCTCAATTTAGGCTCTCCTCCATCTCTCTAGATCTCAATGTCCTCTGCCGAATAACAAATAAGCATGAGGGTTTCTTCCACTTCTATGATTCTAATCATTTTTTGAGAAAAAAATAAATAAACGAAACCAAATGGGCATGTGCCTATCCCAGATGTGATTAGCTAAAATCATTATGTGTTCCCTTTCAGACGCTCTTTTTCATAGCATTTACCACAGAGTGTAACTGTTTAATGTCGGCTTCCTTTACCCAGTTGAGGCCCAGGCCCACGAGGCCAGGGCTGGGTCCTCCTTGGCTTCAGCCAAGCATCAGTCACCACTCATGAGGAATACAAGAGAAATAAAACTGTAAAATCCTGCTCTGCATCCGTTATTTCACCAATATTTGTCCCAGATCAGAAATCGAAGGAGGGTCTACTGTTGGAATGATATCTTAAGAACTCTTCTCAAAGTGGGTGGGTGAAAAGTACACTTTTCAGTACACCTTGTAGCACTGTGTACACACTGCAGCAAAGGGCTCATGGGAGGTGTGCATGGTGACCAAACCCGGGTCCCTGTGAGAAAGTCTGCCCAACAAGAACAGAGCTGGCAGGGAGGTGAGTGAGCTCATTGGGCACAGAGATTAAATGGCCTGTCCAACATCACCCAGGTAATCAGGCAAGATCAAAATCAGAGTCTACAGATCTCTCAGACAAGCCTTCATCAGATTCCTGCGTATAAAATTACAGGAGAAAAACAATATATGTCATGATGGACAAACTGCTAATGGCATGGCATGCTCAGGAACCAGAAGAAAAACTCAGAAGTCCAACTTCAGTGCAGAAGGATAAAAATTAATATTTACTTCAATTTAATTTACAAGATCTTTTTCTAAGTTTTGTATCATTTAAAACTCCGAGGATCAAGATTGAGCTGCTTCAAAATGATGGATCCATTTCCATGAGAAAAGTCCTTTTCTCGCATTCAGAGTTGCTCTTCATCAATTATGTCATGATCAACTTGGAAATGTATCATAAGCGAATTGTAATGAATAATAAAGTACCAAAGTTGGTAATGATTTACTTGATCAGAACCGATGGATAGTTACACTCTCCAATCCCATCCCTGCCCGTGATTCCCCATGCTTCATTGAGTAAGAGCTCAGAAGATTGCATTTTCAAAGATGGCAGCATCATGCAGACTCTTTGGCAATAAAGTAGAGTCAATTTACCCTCCCCTTGAATCTGAGCTTGCCCAGTGACCTATTATAATCTAACTTCTGAAGCCGGGCCATCAGAGAACCAGAGCTTCCACCCTGGCCTCCTGGACCACTCATTCTTGGAACCCAGCTGCCATGCTGAAAAGAAGTCCAAGTAGCCATATGGAAAGGCCTCCAAGGAGGAACCAAGAGCCAACAGTGCCAGCTGCATTTCTAATCCATAGCCAGCACCAACTCCCAGAAATGGGAATGAGAAGGCTTGGGACCTTCTAGCCATCCCAGGATCCCAGCCAATGCCACATGAAACAAGGACTGCCTGGTCAACGCACAGAATCAGTCATAAGAAATAATCAATCCTTGCTGTTTTAAGCCACTAAGAATGGCGCTGACTGGTTTTGCAACAACAGATAACCGAAACAGAGCGTAAGGAGTTGAGCAAGAACTAGGGTGCCAGGACATTTGCAAAACCCTGAGCATGCCCAGACGAGTGTGTTGGCTATTCGAATGTCATCCTTGACCCAGGAAAAAATGAGCAAAACAGCTCTAAGGCACTTTAAAAAACATAGGGCAGTAATAAGACCAAGCATTGCCAAAGAGGTGGCTCTACTAGAACTCCCCAACTTTTTTTTTAATTCAACACTCACCATTGAGGGACGGTGAGAGAAGACCTGACCGGCTTCCCTGGATGTTGAATTAAGAAAAAAAAAGGGGGGGGGGCGGGTTCATACTGTCAAAGTAGACTAGAGATTACCTGGGAATTGGGTATGGAGCATTTAAAAAAAGAGCTCATACTATATGATTGCATTTAAAGTTCTAAAGCAGACAAAGCTAAACTACAGTGTTCCAGAGCTTACAGTATGCAAAAGGGCACAGGGGGGCTTCTGGGGTTTCAGTCACCTTCTGTTTCTCCATCTGTGCTGTGATTACCCAGATATGTTCACTGTAAAAATTCATCAAGCTGTAAATTTATATGTGACTTTTCCGAACATATACTTCAATTTTAAACCAAAGTTTATTTAAAAAAAAAAAAACTTATTGGTTGCAAGCCCCATAGATCAGCCGATTTGTAAAGAAGCAGCTCTGCACTTGCATCAGGAGATGGACATATAAAGGGCACCCCCTCTGCCTTCTCTCAGCCTTGTCTGATTAGCACACACAGACCTTCCTCTCATGTTCCTCATCTGTGAAATGGGATAATATTACCTTCTGGGGTGGTTGCAAGATAATAGGGACAATAGGAAAGCCTTTTATGAAGCAGTAGCATAAAATAAATACTATTAGCTTGGAGTGGGAGGTCGGGGAGAGAGGGGAGGAGGGGGTCCCTCCCCCTTCCTAAAGTGGCAGAAAGATGAATTAAGAAAATTTCCCTGGACCTTGAGGATGTAATGGATGTGCCCTGTCTTTCCCGACATACAAATTCCACAGTATTACCCAGATGTTATATTTCCCGAGGCAGACTTCTGACGACACGGCTGTAGTAACAACATTGATAATATAATAATGTTTTAACGGGGATACAAGTGGACACTCCGTCACCTCCCCTACCACTCCCCGTTTGACCAGGGGGCCCAGGAGGTATCAGGGCTTAAGATGACAAGCCTGAGGAGAGTGGTAAAAACTCTGGGAGTCCACCGACGTCTGGGAATTGCCCTGGCGACGATGCTGATATCCACATGTCCCCATCCATCATGGTCCTTTCCTGAGAGTAATCCTATACACTCCTGAGAAGGACATGTTTGGACGACATGCTTGACACCATTAACATTTAGAACAACTCAATCGGTGGTCTCAAGCAGGTTAAGGAATATATTTGGCTTCAACGCATTCGTGTTTCAAATAAAAGTTAAAATACCGAGCTCCCAAGAAGGCGTATGGAGTCAGCCGAATGCGGGCCTTTATAATTTTCAAGAGAGCGGGACGCCTTCCAAACAACTTCTCAGGAACTCCTACATTCCATGCACAAATTACAAGAATATATCAATCTTCAGTCCACGCAACAACAGCTTTTGAATTTACTGCTCTAGCCAAACTTGTCCCAAGCAAATCAATCCTTGGCTTGCTCAGGAGCTGTTCCCATCGCTCCTTAGAGATGTAACGGAGTCCCCCCAAGGAGGAAAGTCACCCCCACTGGGTGAAAACAGCCCCATATACGAGAGGGGTGCAGGCTGCGTGTCACAGCTGGGCCTTTGTGCAGGACACCCACAGCCTGCCACTGGTGACCACCCAGCCCCAGTCACTCACGTCTCCTCTCAGTTTTTGAGTTTTTGCTTTGACTGTTTCCTCTGCCCTAGCAAGCCCACCTTTCCCACCCCCTCCCACCACAACAGACCCCGTACTTCAAGGCACAATTCAAAGGCCTCCTTCTCCAGCAGACTCACAGATTTCCCCCTCCACCCTCACCACCCAACTCCAATCCTCAGTCGCTCTCCACATTCTCTACAACTTGGTACGGTCATCCATGTTTGCATCCCGTCTTCCTTAATCCACTCAAATGAGGTAATTATTAAAGGCCACCCAACTCAAAACCCACATAAGCGAACTCTAAATGGAAGAGGGTGTCAGCCAGGCCACCTTTGCAAACTAGGAGCTCAGACGGAGGAGGCCCTTCTCGGATTCTCCAAGATGGCAGCTTTAAAGCTCAGCCAGAGTTGGCCAAAATCGCAACAACTCCTGCGTTAAAGGCGAAGGGAGTATGGAGAAATAAAAGAGTGAGTTGCAGGACAGGTGAAGTGTGCACTTTCGGGTTTTTTTCTTTAAGGGAAGAGCTTAGAAATGAATATGACACCCCCATGACGTTGATAACAACCTCCTTGTTATAAAGAAAAAGGTCCAAGGAGGCAGTAATATTAAAATAATGAGCTATTTTCAGTTTTGAAACAACTGGCAGTCCCAGCACACTCCTTGGAGTGGGACATGAATACTTTGAACAATGCAGGCTTTATGTAGAGAAAGAGCTATTTCCACACATCAGGCACTGAATACAGGATGGCCCGACGGCTCGTGCTGGATCTGAACTCATGCAACGGGCCAGGCCATTCGTTCAGTGGCAGGGGAACTCGTGGGGAGCAAAACACTAGGCAGCTAATGTAAGCTAATGTCACTCCCCAATCCTCCTCCTTCGGAGGGGGCCACAGAGGATCCAAAGGTCAAAGCCACTGCTGAGATTTCCATTTGAACCCAGCCACAGGCCCCTCAGATCAAATCCTTCATTTCTACTGACTTCTTGTTAATGATAATACAGAGAAAGCGTAAACCTCCAAGGAGGGGCTGGAGGGTCACCAAAGTAAAATCGCCCTTCCAGAGTTCACTGCTGTTTCTCTTCGAGTCAAATTTCAGTGGTTGCCGGGGAAAGAAAAGGAATAGCACATACATGTAAACGGTACACTGATCCAAACTCTTTACTGATCAGTAGTCCCAATCTCTCATTCATTCACTCACTCACTCATTCATTCCATCATTTTTTTAAAAAAGTTAAAAGAAACCTTCAAAAGTACAAAAAGGTTTTGTACATAATAAAAGTTCTGGATCAAAATTTCAGATTTCAGAGTACATTTGAGCTACTCTATGAAGAAAAAGAAAGAAAGAAAGAAAAAGAGGAGAGGGAGAGGGGTGGAGGGAGGGGGAGAAAGGAAGGAAGGGAGGGAGGGAAAAAGAAAGGGACACAGAAAGAAAAAAGAGAAAGAGACAAAGAAAGAGAGGGGAGAGAAGGAGGGAGGAAGGGAAGAAGAAAGGAAGCAAGAAGTCATAAGCTCATTATTCTGAAGATACGCAGAGCAGGGAAAAGTTTCTAGGTGGGGAAGGCTGATTGTACTTCGCTCTATGAAGAACAGAAGTCTGCCTGTGGGCTTTGGGAAGTCCCTAGAAGGGTGAAGAGGTGAATGTTATGCAGACACACTCGGAGCACATGAGAAGGCAGGAGTCGAAATGCCAGAAACATCCCAAAATTCACCCTGCTGGCTGCTGCTGCTGCAGCGGGGAGAGGCGTCAGGAGACATTTCCACACTTGCAGGAAAATACACAGTAGGTGCCTCCTGAATTCCTGCCTCAACTGAATGGCTTCACGGAAAGAAGAAACAACAACAAAATGTGCATGACAGAACTGAAGTTGTCTTTTACAAACTGAATCCTGGAGGTAGGGACTGGAATGCTTAGTTATATATTTTGGCCCTGCTGCTAAAAATGTAGCCGAAGGGAGGAGAAATGGCTTCTTAATAGGAAAGCTATCCTCTCGAAGTAGCTACACAAAAACACAACCAGCAACTTGAGCCGAGATCTTCTTTTCCATGCGTGATACTAGGCAATTTCAAAATGAGAAGGCATGACAATACATGCACAAAGACCCCACAGCACCCCCCCCCCCACCGAAATAAAGACGCGAGCGGTCCCAGAAAGCGTTAAGTATACATGCTCTATTTAGGGTCCTGAAGTAAGTCAATGTCACCCTCTGTCCCAAGGGGGATACAGCGCAGCCCGGGTGGCCGTCCAGGTACATGTGCTCTAACAGTTCATGGGGGACAAGGGGCAGGACACGATACCACCAGGCAACGTGGAAAGGTCTGGAAGTATCACTGGCAACTATCACTGTCATTGCAAAGATTTCTCAAACCCAGCAGAGTTTCCCACACGGGCAGGGTGAGAAAAGCTTCCTCAACCTCAGAGACAACAGGAGGCACGATCCCTTCTCCCAGCCTGAGCCCAGGGCTTCGGAAGACGGAGGAGGAGATGGGCAGTAGTGAAGTGTCACGGGGAGCAGGGTTGGCCTCTCGGAACCCATATGCAAGACCAGCACACGGCCTCCTGGCCTAAAGAACAACACCGGAGACTGCGAGGCAAGTCCTGAAATTTGCTACTGTAGACACAACTCTGCTAGAGGCCAGAAGAGACAGGACTGACGTGAAAGAAAAACAGTAGTGAAAAATGGTCTGTTGCTTTAAAGAGAAAACACCAAAAAGGACAGATGCCCTACTTATGGTGTCTACAAAACATGCCAGGAACCACTGGATGGTAACAAGGTCAACTTGGAATTTCCATGCTGGGACACCATTCACCACTGGAATACACCTATGTCTCTCCAAAGAAAGACAGCTGAAGGGGGCAGGGGGGCAAGAATAAAATATACAACAAAAGAGAGGCAGAGGAAAGTAAATTCTAACAGATTATAAGGAATAAATTTCAAACCTTTAGAGAATGCAAGGACCAAGGAGAAAAAGGAACCTGTAATACTGAAGGACCCCCTAGAACGCACCGGAAGCCAGGCGAGAGGGTGGCTGAGAAGAAAGGGGTTGGCCCATGATTTGAAGAACAGATTGAAGGGAGCAGGGAAGGGCTGGATTGGGGAGTTAGAAGCTGTTCCAGAGATAGTGTGTTGTGTAAAAAGAAGTGTTCAATTCCTCACCCCAGCACCTTACTTAGAAATAAGGATGCTATAGATGGAAGTAGTTAAATTAAGGTAAATTCATACTGGAGTAGGGTGGGTCCTTAATCCAGTAGGCCTGGTGTCCGGCTAAGAAGAGGAGAAGAGAAGGCCACGTGGAGATGGAGGAGGCAGGGACGGAGGGCTGCAGCACCAGGCCAAGGAAAACCGAGGACAGTCAGCAACCACCAAAGCCGGAAAGAGGCCAGGAAGAGCTCTCCCCTACAGGTGTCAGAGGGAGCACAGCCCAACAGCACCTTGGTTTCGGACATCTGGCCTCCAAAACTGAGAGAGAAGACATTTTGTTGTTTTAACCCCCCCCTAGCATGTGGTACTTTGTTCCGGCAACACCAGGAAACTGAGACAGAAGGACTCTGATGAGCCTGGAGTAATGAGCCTGTAAGAAAAGAAAAGAAAAAGGAAACCAGTCAATAGGAAGGCAACTCACCTGGGGGGAATGAAGGGTTTGACAAATTCTAAAGAAGCCAGAAGCTTCCAGAGACGAGGCAAGGAGCCAGATGGGAGAGAGACTGGAGCCCAGTCTGTGGAGAAGGAAGGACATTTCTTCTCCAAGGGCCAGAGGTGATGGGGTGGCGTGAATATGCTACGTATCCTCAGGACCAGAACTCATGGGGTGCTGGAGCCGATGGCTGTGTGTTCAGGAATTCTGCAGGCTGATTAATGTCGTGCTGGGAAGCTTCACAGGAGCCACAGGAAGAGCTTTTTACCAAGGATCTTAGCAAACACTACAAATCAGCCCCGTCCCCAGCCAGTTAGGAACACACACGCCACCAACCGGAACCCTGAAGAGAGAGAAGGTGGGTGCTCCTGGTGCTCCCACAGGGCCAACCCAAGAAAACCAGGATTGTCCTTGAAAAACAGGAAGTGGGGCCACCCTCTAGAAGCTGGTGTCTGGTTCCCAGTCTTGGGAAATATCAAGCCATACTGAACCACTCTCCCGGCTGGGCCCAGCCGAGTTAGAGGTGTTAATTCAGCCAATTTAAATAGGGTTGGTTGGTTTGAAAAAGCAGACTTCATTCTGAGAAAGTAGAAAATAGACCCTACTTTCACGCAGTCTTAGCAGTTAATAAATTTAAAAAAAAAAATGCATACTGGCTTCTGCTAGTGGGAGGCCAACATGTCATGAAATAGCTTAACTGCTATTAGAATAATTACAACTCCAGAGAGAATGGTGTCTAGCAACTGGAACTGCAAATATCTATATTGATTCTTAAATCGAAATTAAACACAACATTCCAAAGGGAAGGCAGCTCTCCTTCAGAAGCTTCCATATCCTGGCTCTACATGTGCCATTTATTCAGTTCTCAGAATTCCCTGAGGTAGGTGTTTGTATTCCTCATTCGTAGGGGAAGAAATGAGGTGTTTGGTTCACTTCACTAATAAGCAGCAGTCAGAATCCAAACCCAGGTCTATTGCTTGCCCTGCTCTTTTTAGGTCCCCAAAATCTAAGGGGTTGCTTGTGACAGCTACACGTGGAAATATCCATTTTCTACTTTTGTTTCCTGTGCCAAAAAGAGGGCAGGAGAGAGGAAATAAATACGAGGTCATAAATAATCACCCATGACAGAATTTCATGCACTGATGGATCCAGTCACTACACACAGAGGAGGAAAATATTCGACTAGTTTAATTTCCCTTTTATTTATAATTGTTTGTTTGTTTTTACATTTGAGCTAGTAAAAACTCATGCTCACAAGACATATCACACCAATGTTCACAGCAGCATTATTCACAGCTGGCAAAAGACAGAAACAACCTGAGTGCCCATCAACAGATGACTGGATAAGCAAAATGTGGTATATCCATACAATGGAATATCATTCAGCAGTAAGAAGGAATGAAGCCCTGAAGCTCAAAACAACATGGATGAACCTTGAGGACATTATGTTATGTGAAATAAGTTAGACACAGAAGGACAAATATTGTATGATCTCGCAATATGATATGAACTTATAATATGTAAACTCATACAGAATGAGGCTAAAGAATGGGGAGTGGTTGCGTAACATGTACAGAATGTTTAACTAGGGTGAACTTAAACGTTTGGAAATGGAAAGAGGTGATGGTAGCATGTTATAGTGAGAGTAATTAACCATGCTGAATGGTATGTGAATGCGGTGGAAAGGAGAAGTTTCGAGTCATGTATGTCACCAGAAGTAAAGTTGGAGGTTAAAACATGGGAATGTATAACACAGTGAAACTTGTGGACAATGTCCGTGATTAACTGTGCAAATAGTAGAGGATGACTGTGATTAACTGTACAAATATTAAAAAGTTCTTCCATGAGCTACAACAAATGTATGACACTATTAATAAGGAATTAATAATAGAGAGGTATATGGAAAAAATGTACCAAATGCAAACTATGGGATAAAGTCTACAGTAATATTTTAATATTCTTTCATCAACAGTAACAAATTTACTATAAAAATATCAGGGGGTGGATTAGGGGTATGGGAGGATTTGGGTTCTCTTTTTTATTTTTATTTCTTTTCCAGAGTAATGAAAATTTTCTAAAATTGATCATAGAGATCTATGCACAACTATGTAATGAAACTTTGAGCCACTGATTACATACTTCAGATGGTTTGTATGGTGTGTGAATATATCTCAATAAAATTGCATTAAAAAAAAAAACCTCATGTTCGTGTAAATGCATCTTCCAACATGGCATTTTCCGACGTGACATCTGCCCATTGCAGCCTAGGGCCAGCACGACATTCCCACAGGGCCTGCAATGGGCAGCTTCTGTCTGTCTTTGCCAGGGCCTGTGGTCCTATAATTGATATTCTATGCATGAAAGTGCTTCCTGACATTGTTTTTTAATTCATGGACTTTAGCCCTCTGGGGCCCTTGGTCTATTGTCAGAGATGGGTGGGGGCTGTGAAACCAGATGACACCTGGGTCCCCTGAGCCCCTGCAGTCAGACCCGCAAGAAACCCCCGTCCACTCAGGGACTTTTGGAGAAGAGTGGGGGGTGGTCCACCACGAGCAGAGCTTGCTGGGATTGCCATGGAACGCCCTCCCAGAGCATGTATTTTAATTCTGTGCAAGACTCACTAGGAAACTGCATTTGATCATCTCGTCTAATTAAATCTCCTTTGCACAAAGTGGTTCCAGTACACTGGGGTTCAATTTGCTAAAAATATTTCTGACTTTTCCTAACACCAGCCCTGCCCTGCCCCACCCCCAAGTCCCACAGATGTTGGGAACATGGGCTTTGGTTACTTTCTCATATGGTGCCCACCGATAAGGTCTCTGTATATACAGGAACATACCATGCACTTGGCTAAGTGTAGCTACCCAGCGATGGCAATTTTTAAAGAAACTTTCCAAATATAAGCATTTAAATGGCTGCAGGCCCTCAAAAGTCACCTTAGGGATATGACTCCCAAGGATGAATCTGGACCCGACATCATGGGATTGAGAACAACTTCTTGACCAAAAGGGGGATGCGAAATGAAACAATAAAGTTTCAGTGGCTGAGAGATTTCAAATGGAGCTGAGAGGTCACTGTGGTGGGCATTCTTATGCACTATATAGATAACCCTTTTTAGGTTTTAATGTATTGGAATAGCTAGAGTAAATACCTGAAACTATCAAACTGCAACCCAGTAGCCTTGACTCTTGAAGACGATTGTATAACAGTGTAGCTTACAAGGGGTGACAGTGTGATTGTGAAAGTCTTGTGGATCACACTCCCTTTATCCAGTGAATGAATGGATGAGTAGAAAAATGGGGACAAAAACTAAATGAAAAATAGGGTGTGAGGGAGGGGGGGGATTTGGGTGTTCTTTACTTTTTTTTTTTATTCTTACTTTCACTTTTTCTGGTACAAGGAAAATGTTCAAAAAATAGATTGGGATGAGGAATACACAACTATATGATGGTACTGTGAACAACTGATTGTACATCATGGATGATTGTAGGTATGCGAATACATCTCAATAAAACTGAATTTTAAAAAAAAAGTCACCTTAGGGGACGAGGCACATGTTCTAAAAATTGTGTGGTCAATGAAAACTCAACTGAACTAAAACCCTCTTGGAATTGACTTCAGAATGTGCTTCAAGCCTTGAAAGAAAATCGCTTGTGACAGGAGGTAGGTGAGCCAGCAAATCCCCAACACGGCACCAAGTTCTAGCACCAATAATTGTGGCATTCATCAAAAGTGGAATTTTCCCCCAAAGCATCGAGCCTTGCCATGAACGAAATTATAGAAAAATAGGTGCTTCCAGCTCTGGCAGCATTCTCAAAAGAAATTCTGGGAAATGTTTTCGGCAAAGGCCCGGCGTCTGCCCCCCACCCCCACCCAGTCAATGTAAGTTTCCTCTTAGGATGGCACGGATAACTGAGAACTGATGACAACTGGGTGAAGAGTTGGCCCTGTGTGCATTCCCAGGGTGGTGGGACTGGCCAGCGATCTGTAATAGAGGCTGCAGCGAAAGCCACTCCTAGGTTAACATCAGCTCTGGGGTGTGAGGGACAGTTATCTAGAAGTGGGTTTCCAAAGGCATCTTAAAACTACTATTTTAAATAACAACATACAACAGAAGCAAATGTACAGCTTAAAAGCACCATATGAGATGGAAATGTTTTGGTGATGGATGACGGTGAGTAGCACACCATTGTGAACATACTTAACGGCACTGAAATATATTATCTGAATATGATTAAAAGGGGAAATGTTAGCTTGTATATATATATGGTAACAGAGTAAAAGTAAAAAAAAAATAATCCATAGAACTACACTACACAGTGAACCCTAAGTTTAACCATGCACTATAGTTAACAGCACAATTACAAAAACATGCTCTCATCAATTGTAACAAATGTTCCACATCAATACAAGGTGTTAATGGGTGGTGCGTGGGAATCCTGTATTTTAGGAGTAATTGTTCTGTAAACCCACAACATGTTTAATAAAGGAAAAAAAAAGGGAGGTTCATATGAAAAAACAATGCTTAATGGTGCTTCTGATCCCAGTGACAACTTGCAAAACAAAAACAAAACCCAAAGCAGACACACGTCTGGGTCACTTGCAGGTGCCCCATCCTCCCACCTGGTCTGCAGACGCCCACAGGCCCTGAAGCAAAACACAGATGTCTGTTGCACTGACCAGCTTAAAAATTAACCACCTCCTGTCCTGGCCTCCTCCCTTAGTGCCAGCGGTGGGGGAGGAAGGAGGAGGATAGGAAGTTTCAAGATTTACTGAGCCAGCAAAGGAAAGAGAGGCCACTTGGACCAGCGTTGGGGACAGGGCTCAGAGAGGGACACAGAACTTTGGTCCAGAGCCCTGTCAACCCGGCGGGTGAGGACACACCTGCAAGCCCCACTTCTGTCACCTATTCGACTGGAGCAAGAAAATACCTACTTTGTAGCATTACCATGAAGATTAAATGATAGCATTCAGCATATTACTCATCCTTCCTCAAAAATTTCAGCCAGTTTTGAAAGACTTCTGGGTATCGGTCGCTAGGCTAGCTATTTAAATATGTGCTCCCAGATCAGCCCGAAAATCCTCCTGTAGGGTCAAGATTGGCCAACCATTTCTCAGAAGAAGAAGCAGAATTCCTCAAGGAGATTAAATATATTGTCAGAGCCACCGAGCTCACCACCATGGGATACTGATAGTCAACAGGAGCAGTTTAAGCTCATATTTCTTCTGCATGAAAAATGCCTCCATCCTTCCTTTTGACTAGCACATTCAGGTAATTTCCTCAGTGTCCAAATATAAATAAAAGCCTCATCATTCACCTTCAAGCTCATCCTTTTTTTCCATACTAAGGGAAAGGCTGACACTCTCCCATATCTTAAATTCTGCGGGCACTGAGCACTACCAACTTCATTCATTCAGCAAATAGACACGGTGCCCCGGCTCCATTAAAGCCTCAATGCTAGGGTCAAAAAATGACACCTCCAGGGAGCCTGCCCCCAAGGATGCTAGAGAGAACAGGGCAGAGCAGGACTGGGCAATGGAATTCTGAGTAGCGAGGGCTTTTGACTGGGGCCCTAAGAGATGGGTGGGATTTGCAGACAGGAAGGTGAGGCAGAGCAGAGAAGTCCAGGGGCCGGGAAAGCTCGGCACTGGAGACAAACACAGGGCTCCTCCAGCTTCGGGGCCCCTCCCAGTCTCCAGCCTCCATGCACACCTTTGCCACAATGAAAAAACCAACTCAGAACTCCCAGAGGAGTGAGAACTTCAGACACAGAAATGCACACTTATAAACAGGGCAGGTCCCTGCATGGTTTACAAAGAGCTAGGAAAAGCCAGGGACAGACGCTGTTCCTCCCCAGGATATGGAGAGCAGGTGTCGGAGGGGACTTCGCAGGGGGCATGTAGAGAATTCACCGGGAATCTATCATGGGAGAGGGGCAGAGACGCAGAGAGCCTAGGCCAGGGTGGGTAGGGCCTTGCGCCCTGACCCTGTCTGTGTCTTGGAGAAAGAAGCAGGAGGGCTTGAATCAACAAGGGGGTGGAGGTGCTGGAAACATAAGAGCAGGGTGAGCTATTCGCACATGGATGTCAGGTGCATCTCTGATACTTGAAGCACCAAAGAACACCCAGAAGCACAAAAACACGGACTCTAAAACCCAAAAACCCCTTCATTCTGGAACTTAGATGCTAGGTGACAGTGGTGAGTTATATCACCTCCCGGGTCTCAATTTGTTCTCATCTAGTGGGTGAGGGTGGGGATTGATTGATTTTGTATACCAGAACACAATCCCTGAAATATAAAAGACCTCGAAAAAACAATAACTGTCACCATTAGTCAAAGGAGCTATTTGAAGATGAAGGCTAATTTTTTAACAGTTAAAACGTGTCAGTGAACCCATTGGTTATCCACTGATGCCCAGGATGAAAGTCTGTGGATGGTTTCTGAAGAGTATGAGGCTCTGGACCTTATATTTGCCGGTGCATGAAAGGTACCATCTAGAAGATGGTGTCTTTGGCCTGAGCATGTTGGATAAAGTCATTGAAGCTTCTGCACCAAACTCAGGCAGAACTTGGGGACCCCCTGATCCAAGAGGCCAGCAGACGCAATCAGGAGACGGGGTCCTGCAGGGAGCCCTGGGGCAGGAGACAGTTCCTTCTCCTTCCCTGGTGTCTCTGGGGTGGCCTCTTCCGGGAAAAGAGCTGCACAGTGATCCCAAGGAGCTCATCAAGTTGGAATTTGGAGGCTATGCCGAGGCTCCAAGCCTGGGCAACCCCAGGAATGGAAGAAGAAAGCACACAGAAAGAAGAGGTCATCTGCAGGAGCCAGGAGGATGGACAGAGCCCGGGACTTCTCTCCTCTCATTGCATTCACTTTCGGCAAAGCCTGCAAGGTGGCTTCCACCCTGCCAGCAGCCCCGCTCCGTACATCCAAGGAGGATACAAATTAAGGAGTGTCCAGAAAGAGGAGGGATGGACGGTGGGCCTCAGGAGGTCTGAGAAGGCCTTCTGGAGCCAGTGAGATGGGCCAGGTGGCTCAGCAGACATCCTGAAGTAGGGAGATGCTGAGCCTGGAAGCCCTTGGCGAGACAGCTGCTTGTTACTACCCTGTGTGCATGTCCCAGCTCTGCCAACTCATGTGCAGTCCCCATGTGGGACCTTAAGGTTGCAATGCAATCTGAATCTGATGATTCAGAGATTACACTTAATCTCATGAACCAAATGAACGTCCCAAAAAGCAGATGGGCCCAGTTATAGGCAGATGTGGAAGGAACCAACATCTGAGTCATCATCAAATTGCAAAGGCATGGCTCCCTTTGCACAGATGTTCAATGCCTTGCTTTGCCAAGTCTCAACAGAATGCCATCTTCATCTCAATGCAACACAGATTCTGCTTCTCTTCTCATTTTGGGGCAATGACAGCTGGGAACTCTTCTTCCGCTTTGTCTCCTCGCTGAAATCTACCTTCCTAAAATTGCCTTATTTCCCCTACTTCCTTTTATCCCCGCCTCTTGCTAATGAATCAACTGATTGCTGGGTAGAAAGCAGGTCACAATGCCCCAAACAGCACACACGGTCCAGATAAGCACAGCATCACAAGGAGTAAACTACTGGGAATCCCAAATTTCCAAGTCATTGTGCATAAAGTATGTTTAGCTACCCTACAACTTAAAGACAAATAACTATTATGATCAGAATTAACGGCTAAAAGAAAATCATTTTTATGTGCATTGTAGGAGACATTATTAACCTAGTCTATGCATGAAGAACCTGAGGCTCAGGAGAATCTGACTTGCTCAAGCAGATAAAAAAAATACCCACTGGAATTGAGGCTCAGGTCTCTGACTCCATTTGCCATCTGAACGGCACAGCCTCACTTGGGAGGAAATACCACCCACGGTCTCTGGGATATAGCAACCAGCTCGTGGTCCCAGTTTCCCTGCTGTGCCCTGTGCACCAGCTGTGAAGCAAGCCAGAGAGGCCCAAGCAGGGACTCTTGTTTCTGGCAGAAAGGATCCTCCATTACCTCTGTTCTACAGAGGAGGTACTGCAGGCCTGGTGTGGAGTTGATGGTGGCATGGGTAGTGGCAGCAATGACAGTTGGGTGTATGGCACGCTAACCATGCACCAGAGAGCACGCTAGGCCCCCAGCCATCAATGCTCATCCCATGTCCCCACCAGCCTGCAGACGTCAATGTAAGTGATCCCACCTTACAGAGGAGGACACTGAGGCCAGCGGAATCCACATTCCACATAGTGCACTCTGTTACTCAGTCAGTAATCGGCCAAACCGGATTTGACAATAGGCCAAAGCCTGTTGTGATGGTTAATTTCACGTCAACTTGGCTTAGGTTATGATGTCCAGGCCCAGCTGGGTGAAGAAAGTTCAGGCCTGATTTGTACTGTGAGGGTATATCCATAGATGGATTTGCATGCACAGTCAGTTGACTGCATCTACAGCTGACTGCATCTACCATCAACAAAGGCCACCTCCCTCCACAATGAATGGAGTCTCCTCATCCATCAGTTGGAAGCCTTAAAGGAAGAACTTAGGATTTCAGCACCAAAAAGAAGAATTTCTATCGCTACTTCAGCTAGCCAGCTCTTCCTGAGGAATTCAGTGCCAACTTTGTCAGAGTTTCCAACTTGCAGCCTGTCCTACGGAATTCGGACTTGCCAATCTCCACGGTCACGTGAGCCAATTCTTATAATAAATCTCTTAATATTTACACACACACTCTCACACACAATCTCCCATTGGTTTTGTTTTCTCTGGAGAATCCTAACACACCTGAGTTCATAACCAAATCTTAACAGCCTCTCAAAGAAATTTGCACACAAACTGTGGTTAAAGAGAGTACAAATAGCTATATATCCATTACCCAGGATGTGAGAAGACACAGGCAGGTGGTTTACAGGGGTCTCCACAGCAGAGACCCATGTGGATGAGGGGAGCACATCTAAATCCTCATGAGGGGAGAAGGGGAGGCCCTTTCCAAACTCTGAAATATCCCCCAAAGGTTGTATTTTCCACAATCACCACCACATACAGGAACCGCTGCTCTGACTTAATCACTTAGATTAAAAGCATACAGAATTATATATCACAAACAATGGAATATTATTCAGCCATAAAAAGGAATGAAGTTCCGAAAAATGCATCTACATGGATCAACCTTAAGACATTATGTTGAGCGAAATAAGTCAGACACAAAAGGGCAACTATTGTATGAGCTGGCGTATATAAAATACCTAGAAGCAGCAACTTTCATGGAGAGAGGCAGAAGATTACAGGTTATCAGGGGCTGGAGGAAGAAGGGCAGATAAGGGGGAGTTAATGCTTAATGGGTGCAGAGTTTCTGCTAGAGGTGATGAAAAAGTTGGAATAATGAATGGTGGTGGTGGTAGCTCAATATTTGAATGTAACTAATAGCAGTGAATCACACACTTGAAAGTGGTTACAATGGGAAATTTGGGGTTGTATATATGTCACTAAAATAGAAAGTAAAATAGATACAAACACATATATACAGAACTACCAGGAAAGGAATGTGATTGTGGGCAGAGTAGACTAAAATAAACCAAGGACGGAAATCAGTCACGCCTACGAATTGTGTATGAGCAAGAAGCATCTCGCTTGAGCTGGAAAAGGGAAGCTTTCTCCAGAGTGAGACTCAAAGTGGTAGCAGAAAAGTCCAGTGAAACCTGGCCAGGGGGTGCCTCATTTTTCACAACAGCTTAAAACGCAGACGCCGTGGCATCTGGGGAAAGGCGGGGGACGGACACAGGATAGGGACGACAGACGAGGGTGATTGCTGGTATTGGGGCCTGGTAATGGGTACGTACGGTACGGTGCATCCTCTCTACTTCTGCCTATGTTCAGAATGCTCCATAATACAACATTTATAAAGAAAAGTCATATAATCTACTGGAAAAAAAAATAAGGGTAGGCTAGCCTGTAGTTCTTAGAACTTTGTGTGTGATTGGGGGTGGGAGGGGCCACCAGGAACTCTGGACCTCACATATAAAACACGTCCAAGTGAAGCCCTTTCACAAAAAAATGTGAAGTATGGCCTTCTGCTCAGAATCTGAGGACAGACGAATGAGAAAACCTAAGGAACAGTTGACGCATGATCATAAAAGCAGCAAAATTCCAAGATTCCATAAAATCCTATCTCCCTAAACCACCAAGGAGGTCTCCTACCAACCCCAATATCCAGAAAACCCAAGAGGGGCAGTACCTATACTCCAGGAAGAAAACCCTGGGCTATTCCAAGGGGTGCCTGCAACTCTCTAGAAGCTACCTCTATGCCATTTCCCTTCCAGCTAATAAAAGTCCTGAACCCAGTGAAGCATACCAAGGCCTCCAGGGCTTACTGGGAAGCCACTCAGCAATTTAACTTCTTCAGAACATGCAAACTCAGGATAATTATCACTTAATTCAGGTTTTCCAGATTTCCACAGTAGTGGGATTTCCCACTGCAAATCCCAGTCCATCTATGAGCAACTACCCTCCAAGAGAAGCCAGAAATATCCTTATGGCCAAGCTAATGTCCTTAGACCGTCTCTATTCCCACCTCTCTCTAGACCCTGAAAAGTAGCTTGTCTGTGTAATTAGAAACAAGGGATCACTTTGTTATTGAGAATGTTCTGGCGACACGGCCAAGAGAAAATCATTCCATTCTTATCTGAAATCAAATTCTTGAGAATTACATTCCATAATAGAAACGTGGATCTCATAGCTCTTTGGTTGATTCCTGAGATGAAAAAGTATACATACAGCCCATCAAAAATTATCTACTGCCCGTTTTCCTTTCCTTGGGCATTCCATTTCAGTGGCTATGTTCCAGATGGGTCCCCCTTCCACACGTATCATTCAACAGAGGCCAATTTGGCCATAAAAAGTCCCATGGGAAAAGAAGTGCAACTCTTACCTTGGCTTCACATTTCTTGTGGCAGCAATAGTTGCAGACTGGAAGAGAAAAAGAAACGGGTGTGTGTTGAGTCGTCTCTGCAGCAACACTTCTTAAATCTCCAAACCCGCCCAATCCTTGAAGAGACCCGGATTGAAGAGCCTATGACAGGCTCTCAGCTGATGACCTGGACAGCTTCTCCATGACATGAGGGACGTTATTCACTTCTGTTGCAATCCAAAGTTACAACAGAATTTAGTGTGGGCAGCGTGTTTAAGAACTAAGTTATAGCCGTTCTCTGCTAGCGAATACTCACAGAGGGAAGTTACACTGGTCCAGGTGGAAACTTCTTGGGAGCAGAGTTATAAACAGATAGTTTTAGTAAGAAGTGCATCCTCCCAGATTTGGTCCCCAAAGAAGAAAGGCAGTGAATTTGGGTAGTAAAAGACATTAGTGTATGCCTGAAAATTACAGCATATCCCTGAAAAGAGAAGGGGACTTGAAAATGCCCCAGGAGAATCAGGATTTGGAATCTTTAGGTTAGAGAGGAAACTATGCATTTGATTTCCATGCCCATCCCACTTCCGGACAACCGGAGAACTGACTGTCAAAACAAATTCATGTCTAAATTCCTACAGAGGAAACCTTCGACAGGGCCAACTGTGTGAACCCAGCAAGTCATGTATCAGTTTGGAAGTCCCAACAATGCAGATTTAGAGCTGGAACCAATGCTGATTTCACAGGCCCTCCTCCTCCAGAGATGCAGCTGTACTGACAAGACATAAGGGCCTTCTCCCCCAGCCACGGGGGCATACAGCAAGCAGGAACCCCAGCCCCAGCCCAGCCCCAACACTTCCAGGCAGAGATGTCAGAACAAGGAACACTTAGAAATGAAGTGACTGTAATGAAAATCCCATCAGAGCTTCCCCTGAAGGCTCTGAGAGGACATCCAGAAAATTTCCTTATTTCTGCAAGTCAAACTGCGACCCATGGAGGCTACTGTGGGATAAGGGAAAGAGACCCGGGCCAGGGGCACATGCTGGGCTACCACGCTTCAGCTGGCTCTCCCAGGCAGGTGGGGGTCCTCTCTGAACCTCTGTCTCCTCGTACAAGGTTATTATTGTGGCATCAAATGGCACCCTTCATGCTTTGTAAATGTCTATAAAAGTGTGGCATCCTGGAGTCTAGTAGGGATTCAAGTAGTTTCCCACACCAATCAAGTAGGTTCCTCATACTTTAAGACTGACCAGAGAGCCTCTCCCCGTCCCCTTTTCCCTTTTCCTGGTCTCCATAAACATACATTGGTTTATTCTCTGTCCCAAACGTTGCAGGTACAAAGATAAATAAAACAAGGTTCATAACCTCAAAGTGCTCACAATAATTTGGTGGAGCTGGAAGTGTAGAGACAGATATGAAAACAGAATTTTATCATGATGGGATAAAGTTAGGAAAAAGATCTGCACATGTACAGAAGGGAACACACAAGTCAGGGAAGGCTTTCTGGTTTAGAAGACTCCTAACCTAAAGGAAAAGTAAGAGTTATCTAGTTATGAGCAGTGCAGAATACAAACTCTACTGAATCACCTAAATGTCCATTCATTTCTTGGTGGAGACAGACCTCCCTCAAATCCTCAGCTCTAGCTGTGCTGGTTCTTCTCTGTCACCCCCTCTCTTGACCCAAGCCTGCAGCTTCACTCAGACTACCTTACAGTCATACTCCTCTCATGGCAGCTACATTCTATAATCCAAAATAGTGCTGCCTAATATAAATTTATATTTATATTTATAAATATAAATATAAATTTTCTAATAGCCACATTCAAAAAGGAAAAAAAAACAAATGAAATTATTTTAGCAATATATTTATTTAATGTAATACAGTATATCCAAAATATAATTCCAATTTTAATATAAAAAACTATTGAGATATTCTGTGGGGTTTTGGGGGTACTTAGTCTTTGAAATCCTATACTTGTAGCACATCTTAATTCAGACTGGCCACAATTCAAGTACTCAATTGCCACATATGGCTAGTGGATACAAAAAGGATAGTGCAGCTCTAACAATTTTCTCAGGCTGAATGTACTTGGCAAACAGGTGAGGCCCATCAGAATGGGGCATTACTATGTGTTTCCTCTGAGCCTGTACCGGTTTGTATATATTATGTCCCCCAGAAAAAGCCATGTTCTTTGATGCAATCTTGTGGGGGCAGACTTATTAGTGTTGATTAAGTTGGAACCTTTGGATTACGTTTCCATGGAGATGTGACCCACCCAACTGTGGGTGATAACACTGATTAGGTAATTTCCATGGAGGCGTGGCCACACCCATTCAGCAGGCCTTAATTAGTTTACTAGAGCACTATATAAGAACTCAGACAGAAGGAGCTTCCTGCTGCAACTGAGAGAAACATTTTGAAGATGGCCATTGAAAGCAGACTTTTGATCTGGAGAAGCTAGAAAGGACAAACGTCCCAAGAGCAACATTTTGAAGAACCCACAGAACTGAGAGAGGAGCTAGAACACAACCCGGGATCAGCAGATGCCAGCCACGTGCCTTCCCAGCTTACAGAGGATTTCCTGATGCCACTGGCATTCCTTCGATGAAGGTACCCTATTGCTGATGCCTTACCTTGGACACTTAATGGCCTTTAGACTGTAACTTTGTAACCAAATAAACCCCTTTTATAAAAGCCAAAAAAAAAAAAAAAGTGTGGCATCCTGGATGGAGAAGGTATTGAAGTCAAACAGATAGGGTGCCAACCCCAGCTCAGCCGTTTGGAGACTCCATGAGTTTAGGAAACTTTTCACTCCGCGTACTTGCACATTCCTTTCCATGAACTGAGGACAGAAATGCCAAGATCATAAGGGCTGGTGTAGGACTGAGTGAAGATAAATTGAAAAAAGTCACTTGGCCAATGCCTGACAGATTCTGGAACTCTAGTAAAGAAGAGTTGGGGTTATTATTATTGTAATACCTATTTTTTTAAATTGTCTTTCTATGTCTCTAAAATTTGTAAGACAAGTATTTATTCAATACCTTCCAGCAGGTATACTGCACAAAGGGGATAGATGGTTTTCCATTGGGAAAAAAGGAGTCTCCACCCCAGATTCAAAACCAGACAGGAAACAGCCAGGAGCCTGAAGTGAGCTAGAACAACAGGGGAGAGGCCCATTGGTCTTTGGCAAGTGAGAATCAGCAGGCACCCAGCCACTTCCACCCACACTCACTCAACCCTAGGGGATGGTCAACTCCAACAGCATTTGACTGGCTCATGGCATCAACGTGCAGCCAGCCATCCCGATGACCTCCAACAGTCCTCACCTCCTGCTATCCTCCCCCACCGAATCAGAGCTGCTGTCTGGGGCAATAAAGGATGGCAGAGGGGGCAGCATGTGACTTTTGAGGTGAGGTCATGAAAGGCCTTGTGGCTTTGGCCCTGTTCTCTAGGATCACTCATGCTATGGAAAGCCAGGCGCCATGCTGGAAGGAGATTCAAGCAACCCTCTGGAGAGGATCACAGGGAGAGAAACCGAGTCCTCCCACCAGCCCTGTGGGAAGCAGATCCTTCAGCCCTAGTCGAACCTTGAGATGACCGTAGCCTCATGACAGGCCCTGAGCCAGAATTGCCTGGCCAAGCAGTTCCCCAATTCTTGATCATTTGTTAGACGACTGTGCCTTGATGTTCACTGGTGGCAGGCCATGTTCTCGAGCTGTACCCAGCAACATCATGCCTGGGTCATGATGTCACCAGGCTCAAAGGAGGCCACGAAACAGCAACAGGACCTGTCCGTCAAGTTGCATCCCACACCACTCAGCTCAGAAAGACAGAACGTACGTGTTTATTTTGAATTCAGCACCTAGAATTCACCATTCTTCTAAGAAGCCAAAGCTGGCAGCATTTGCTATGCTTTTGCTTTGTTTTTACAGCTTTTTACTTTGAAATAACTTCAAACTTAAAGGAAAGTTGCAGAAATAATACAGAAACAATACCTAGAAGTCCAACATCCCCCTCAACCAGATATCCGGACTACAGGTTTATCACATTTGTTATATCATTCTATCTTCCTATTTTCTAAACATTAAGAGTAGGTTGTATATATCATGCTCCTCTGTCTTACTTTATTTTAAATATTTTAACTTTTATAAATATTAGGCAGCTTTCAACGTATAAACTGTCTTGAATTACTCAGAGTAAAAGAAAAATGTTTTTTTTTTTAAAAAAAATCAAGCAGTCCTCCGAAGGGAGCAGAATCTGTGCGGGTTCTCAAACAAAAAGACATTGCACTCCATTCCCAGATGAAAATCAACACATTAATCTCACCATCTCAGGGACTACCAATACACCATTCCTTTAAGGTTGTGATTCTGCTTCCTAATACCATTTTAAGACCCATACATATAAAAGGTATGTATTATGTAAATAGATCAATCACAATTTCCCAACGCCTCATTACCTTCAGTTATTTATTTTAGGCAAAAAGAATCCTGTTAATGCTAAAGGGTAATATGTCCCTGTCATTTAAAAAAAAAAAAAATCATTTGCCCCATTATCCATTGCTTTTTGCTCCCTCAGACCTCCTTGCGCAACTTTTCTTCTGAAATCACCAACACGCTCTCCGATCTTATGGAGAGAAGCCTTCAAGCTGTGGAGCTCAGTGTCCTCTTCTGTAAAACGGGCCACTGTGAAGCTTATTAAAACACACAGATGCATAAAGTGCGCACAACAGTGCTGGCTGGTGCTCAGTTAATGCACCTACTATTATCACTTCTACTATGATTACCCGTTCGAAGTGTGTGAGTAGATAAATTTCCCCTCTTTAAACCCCTCCTCATTGTGGCTTTGTCTCCATTACAATTGCCCTACCTTTTGGCCTTCACACTCAAGGCCCAGGATCTGTCGCCCAAATGCCAGGCTCCTGGGGCCTCTGATAGGTTCTCCTGGCTTCCCCAGACCTCACTTCCCATGTGATCCCCATGTGACACTGCTCACATCACCCTGAGTTCTCCCCTGCAATAGTCCAACGTTCTCCGTGATTCCAACGGGTCCCACTCAGTCGGGTGTCATCATCTGTTCATGTACTTCTTGCTACCGCTACACCCAAGCAGAATTACCCAGGGAGACAATGGACTTAGCAGAGAAAGCCTACCATCTACTGAAAACAATTACGTACTTGATACGCAACACCGAAGTATCAGGAAGTATAAATGCACAGCTGTGTAGTATAGTGTTTCTGTCCAGCACTTACTCAGTGATTCATTTCCCACCTCTTTCTCACTCACAGAGTACTATTTTGTCTAGATTTTCCTTCCCCCGTGTGACTTCCAGAAAGGTGACTCCAAATCTAGGGTTAGATCCTGCTTTGGTCCAACCCAATGGTTCTTGGAGACACCCTAGAGGTCTCTACGGCCTTTCAGGAGATTGACCAAGGTCCTTACGAACTAGTTTCATAATAGTTCTTGCCTTTCTCTTGTTCTGACATTGGCATCGATGGTGTGAAAGCAAGGGTGGGTAAAACTACTGGTGTCTTGGCCGAAATCAGGCCACACCACCAATCTGTGTTAGTCGTCCTCATATTCCTCACCATGACATACTCACAGTTAAAAAAAGAAAAATTTGTCATTTCCACTCAAGAACATCCTAGATGAACAGTTAAAAAAATTAATTTTGTTAAATCTCAACTGCTGAATAAACATCTTTTTACTATTCTGTGAGACAAAATAGGAAGCCCACAGTGCTGGTTTGAATCTATTACGTACCCCAGAAGAGACTATGTTCCTTTAATCGAATCTTGTAGGGGCAAAACTTTTGTGGGTGGGACCTTTTGATTAGGTTGTTTCCATGGAGATGTGACCCCACTCATTCAAGGTGTGTCTTAATTAGTTTACTGGCATCCTCTATGACAGGATAAAAGGTAGAGATACTTTGAAGAGAGCTCAAAGACAGAAATGCCCCAGGAGAAACAAGTAGAAGGGCCCAGAGAAGCTAAGACAGAATCCCAGAGACATTTTGGAGAAAGCCATGGAAACCAGAAGCTAAACCCAGGAGAGGACCAGCAGACCCCAGCCATGTGCCTTCCCACGTGACAGAGGAACCCCAGATGCCATCGGCCTTTCCTCAGAGAAGATATCGTCCTGTTGATGCCTTGATTGGGACATTTTCATGGACTTAGAACTGTAAATTTGTAAACTAATAAACCCCCATTGTAAAGCCAATCCATTTCTGGTATTTTGCACACTGGCAGCTTTAGCAAACAGGAACACCCACGTACAGCACTTCTCTGCATGGGGAGATGTGAGCTGGCAGCTCACTTAGCCAACTGCATGTTCAGGGAACATCGTTTGCGTTGGAAAGAACTTCTGACGGACAAAACATGGTTATTCAGACTCAGGTAGTCACAAGTCCTCAAAAACAAACAGAGCGCTTCATCACAACAAGGAAAACAACTGATAGTGATTGTTGCCAATGATAAATTTCGAGCTTTCAAGGGAAAATTAGAATTTTGGGAAACGTGCATATATCCAAATGAGTTTGAAAGCTTTCTAAGACTCTTCTGATAAAATAAGTAATATAAACAAATGTGGGCATTTTGGGGGTCTTATATAATAAATGTGCCACTATCTGTTGGCATAATATTTTCTGACATAATATTGCATAAGTCAGTGAACCAATATTTTCCAAATGATCAATACATGAAGTTACAAAAGCATGCATGGATAAAAGATCCATTCAAAGTGCAAAAGAAACCAGTGGATTTTAATATAAAAGAGAAGAAAATGTCCCTTGACACGGTTTCAGATTCCACTTTGACACTAAGAGATCGTCACTTAAGTTTTGGTGTAGTATAAAAAAATTGACAGTAATCTGAAAAAGCTATTAAAATGCTTGCTCTTCCAACTCAATTTCTACTTGAGGTCAGATTTTCTCAAAGTATTTCAACCAAATCAACATACTGAAACAGAATGAATGTAAGAGCAAATTGGAGAATCCAGCTGTCTGTATTACGCCAGATATAACAGAATTGTAAAACAATAAATAAAACAATATCATTCTTCTCTTTTTTTTGTTTTGAAAGATACAATCACTTTTTCATTAAAAATGCTATATATGTTAACATGCAATGGGCTACTGATGCTTTTAAATGAATTAATAAATATTTTAACTATTCATCAGTCTCAATTGCTACCATGGTGACTATCAATAGATATAAACCACAGAAAGAGGCACATAAGAGAGTAAAGGGGTCCTCGGAGCAGCAAGTTTGAAGACTGCTGGCTAAGTCAAGATGGCAATTCCATTCTCCTGGCTTAGGACTGCTTAGGAATGGATGGGGGGACCAATTCTGACCAGCGGACAGTGAAGTGAAATCTTTTGGAGGTTTCTGGTGAAGGTCTCTGCACTCCTACAATAGAGATCCAAGAAGAAAAACTCCACTTTCACGGACAAGTCCTGCTGCATGGGGTGCCTGGGCCACGGGGCCACCCAGCAGGAGAATCAGGGAGCCCTAACTTGCCCTCCCAGAACCTGCTCAGCCTCTGCACTATTCCACTGACTTATGTCATGCAGACAAATGATTTAGAGCTGCTCCAAGCCTTTGACCTAGTATCTCACTAATCCCCACAATAACCAGGGAGAAAGTTGCATTTTTATCTCCATTTTGCAAAGAGAAAAGTGAAGTACAGAGATAAAAGCCTTCCCCAGGCAACATACAGGTAAGTGGTTGAGGGGGATCCAAGGAAGCAGAGACAGATGCCTCAGCCTGGCTGGAAGCAGGGAGGAGAACAGGCCTACAGGGCTGGATTTAAATTGCTGATGAGCTAGTATATGAAGGTGCTCATTATTTATGTTATAATCATAGGGCCCCCACAGATGACAAAGCAAACACCTAAAAGGAGGAGGTGTCAGGGTGCCCGAGTTGCTGGAAAGTTCCAAGGCCAACCCAGGCTTCCTGACTAAGTATCTGAAGTCCCCACACAAATCATGTTCCTTCTCCGGCACTAATTTTCTCCATCTGAATTAGGGGAAGAATGAGGTGTATCAAAGATTCCTTTCCACCCTGAAAAAAAAATGTTGCCCAAGCAATAAAAAAGAAAAATGATATCTCCCAAAATAAAAGGTTAGCCAACTACTACAAATCATTTCTAAAAATTTAACATGTGAAAATGATTATAACAGGCAAGCTTAAAAATCTCAGGCTCTATGTACAGAACTTTGTGAGACAGATGTGCTCTGTTAAGGCCACCCATGTAGAATAGGATAGAGGTATCATCGTAAATAAGTTAAAGGACAGAGCATACAATAAATCTTGTTGAGAAAACTGGCTCATTCTTCCAATGGAAAACATAAATAATATAAATTCCACATGAGTCAAATATTAAACTGGGTCAAAATGGGAAAAGCAGAAATTTATATTAAAATACAACAGAATATCTGTGTGACCCTGGAGTAAGAAAGACATTCTTACATAGGGAACAAAAACAAAGTGAAAGACGTGTAGATCTGAACAAACCGAACTTTAAAGCTTTTGCACAATAAACATACCATAAGCAAAATCAGACAAACAGCTGGTTGGAATGCTTGAAATACTTTAGGTGGAATGACAAAGCAGTATTTTTTGTAGTCAAAAAACCCTCAGAAATTAGCAAAGGGCCTGCCCCATACAGCAGATAAAAGGTTAATATTAATAATAGAATGAATTCTTACAAATCCAAGAGAAAAGAAAAATAATCCAATTTTTTAAACAAGCAAAGGATTGGAATGGCTAATTGAGTAAATAAACAGAAATGCCACAGACATCTCATCTGTCTCTTTTTAGATGCTCAACTTCAGAAATAATCAGATGAATGAAAAATACAATAAAAATGAGGTGCCACTTTTCAGCCATCAACTGGCAAAGATTAAAAGCTGAGATGTAATCAAGTGAAAGAAACCATGATCAGTGAATGCTTCGGCTTCACGGAGCCCATTTTTCCTGTCAGAAGCCCTGTTCCTTCTCCCCCCACAGCTTACATTGCTGGGTCTGAGAGGGTGCGTGGGGAGAGGACATTTCTTATGAGTTTCCTGGAACTAGTGACACGCAGGTCTAGACTGCCTGGATGCTTTGTCTCCCAGCTGAGGGTCTGCAGACCACCTGTCAGCTCCCTTGTCAAACAGGGGTTTCCAAAGTCATGTTTAAGAATCTTGGCTCCCACTCGGAGAGGGGAACGCTCCAGAGCTGTCTGGCTCTGAAACACCCAACATTTTTACACGTTGTCTTGGAACTGCTATTCTTCAAAACTGCTCCAAGAGCCTTGGGAATTCAGACCACTGCTTTGCAGGGCTGTCAGAATCTTTTATACAACACTCTCCTCCTATTGACCAAGTTATATATACCCTTGTTCAGCAACCTCTCTAAAGGCACTGTGGGTCCCCAGGAATGGGCTACGTGAAAAAGATGGGGATGGACATCCATGGCAGTAGGGACTGCAGAGAAGACCCACCCAACACACACACTCACAGCTTTGAGGTGCTGCTCTCTCCAGTGCCGTGTTGGTCTTAAACACCACCACATCCTGGTGCAAAGCAAGCACTAAATAACTTCTTCTCAAATGGAATGATCACCCACCTACCCATCTGCCAATCTTGCTCCAAACTTTTATCTATAATCGCTTAGTATACTGTGAACTCCTCAAAGTCCCCTTCCCCCAATCCCAGACCATGAGCTCCTCAAAGATGGGACGTCCCACCACGGACCAGGAGCTCCTCAAAGACACAACTTCCCCCATGCCAGACCATGAGCTCCTAAAGGCAGACTCACTTCCTCCAGCCCATACTGTGAGCTCCTTCAAGGAGGCTCAATCCACGTTGGGCTAAGCGAATGGAACGATTCATTATCAAATCTTCCTTACAAAACTCACTGCAACCCATTTCCTCCCTGGCCTCTTTTTTGTTCCCTTTCTCAATTTTCATTTACCTTGAGCTCTTTTTTACAGTTGTTCAAGAATAAGTGTCCCTAATGTAGCATGGCTTTATTCTGTGCCATCTTTTTCCATTCCAGCCTATTTTCACATATTCCACTAGTCAATCCAGGAAATAAGGAAGCATTTCTATTTGGTCTGATCCCATATCCTCCCTGACCCCATCTCCCTCTCGTGGGCAAGCCCCCAGAACTTCCAAGTCCTATAACCCAGGAGAAGAGGGCCCCGTTCAGTGTAGAACATCAAGATTCACCCAGTGCTTACTCTGGCTTATCTGAAGTATGATCATGTTGAGCTTGTAAAAAGATTGTCAATGATACAGGACCAAGTTCACCACCCAAGGACACCCAAGAGTGAGAACAGGTCACCACGGAGTTTTAACTGAGGGGACAAGAACAGCCCAGCATCAGTAAAGTTTTGAGAGTCATAAGGCAAACTACAAGCAGACAGGGAAACCACTGCTATCATTTCCATCTTGTGGCTTGCACCTCAAAGTTCCAGAAGTAGGGATAAGGGAATCACTACATGCAAATATAATGGTTTCTTAAGAATGAACTTCTTCTAATTTAGCGACACATAAAATTTGCAGGGAAAAAAGATGATAAAAAGTGAAAATCAAGGATTTGAAGGTCAAGAATAAGTCAGAAATGGAACAGCAAATATACTGACCTGAGTCACAGAATATACCCCTTCCCCTCCCTCCTCTTTCACCATCATCATCACCACCATCACCACCACCATCATCATCACCATTATCAACATCATTATCATGCCATGACCACCACCGCCACTGCCATCACGATCACAACCGTCACCACCACCACCACCATCACCATCATCATCATCACCACCACCACCACCACCATCACCATCACCACCACCATCACCACCATCATCACCATCATTACCATCACCACCATCATCACCATCACCAGCATCACCACCACCACCACTGCCATCACCACCACCACCATCACCACCATCACCACCATCATCACTATCACCACCATCATCACCATCACCACCATCACCCTTGCTACCACCACATCACCATCACCACCATCTCCACCATCACCATCACCACCATCACTACCACCACCATTGTCATCACCACCATTGTCAACATCATCATCATACCACCACCACCACTGCCATCACCAACACAACCATCACCACTACCATCACTATCATTACCGCCACCACCCCCACCATTGCCATCACCATCATCACTGCCACCACCACCATCACCACCATCAAAAACGCTCCTGAACACTTTCTTGAGCCAGGCAGTATTCTTCATGTTCTTTGTGAATTTACCATTATTCCTCCCAATGACCGTAAGAGAAAATTCAAGCATAGAGGCAGAATGGAAACCCTGAAAAAGTCTGTCCCCGGAGTTCACTCACCTCTACCATACTCCTTAAGAAATGAGCCAAAGAAAGAGCACTTCTACCAAGACGTCACATCACTTTTATGCATGATTACTTATTATAATACATATAAAAGGCATATATGGTTGTCAATAAGCAGCATGGACACACAGAGATCAACATGCAAATGTATATTATATATGTATATAACTACATAAATTGTGGTTGCTAAATAGAGTATTGAGAAAAGGTGGAGTTCCTCGAGATCACTATTCAATCTACAACTGGTAAAGATCACAAAAGACTGAGGACCAGAAAAGAGATGCAACCTGTCCAGGGCAACAGCTTCTTGTGGATGAGCCAATCACTGACTCTGCCAGGCTCCCAACTCCAACTCAGTAAGCAGGGTCCCCACATCCCCGTAATGCTCCCATTTATATACACAACAGCATGGAAGGGGGAAAATACCAGGCCCTATTTTCCTACCTCCTAGAACAATGACAAGGACAATAGCTAAAACAATTTGAAGACATACACACACGTATCCCACATATATAAAATACTTAGCTTAATTTAAACTGGTACACTTACATAGGACCATTCTATCCTTAATCATGTCCAAACAGGTACGCCAACTCTGTAGTCATATTTTGAGCCAGGCTAATGTCGCTGGAAGACAGGAATGCCTTACCTTGTAATAGGAACCTCCACAGTGTTGTTTTCCTTCTCTGATCTCTAACAAGGCCCTCTCCAAATCATTACACTCATCTTACAAGGGATTCTGGCCAGAAATGTACAGCCATCCCCCTATCAGCAAACGAAAACTGAGAGGAGGGATGTAATTACAAATCTCAGGAGTGACAGCCTTCTGCAGAATAGAAATGTTCTCCTTTAGGTGAGGCTCCATCAGGGAGAGAACATGTCACTCAGCAACTAGGCAAAGGGGGCTCCACCTGAGAGGGTGCCACCCATCTCTAACAAAGCAGATTTTTTTGAAACATGCTGAGTTAGGAACCATTCAAAGGGGCCAAACGTTTTTGGGGGTTTGCTTAACCATTTATTCATTCATTAATTTAACAGGCAGTCATTAACACCTACAACCAAAACATGCCTCAAATCTATAACTACTGATCAGGCACCTTTACCATACAGACATCGATATGGACCCTGGGATACATTCGAGAAAAAAGAGAACATTCTTCACGAAATTCACATTCCAGTGCCAGAGAGAAAGAACATAAACAAGTTAATGTTGAATAATTCAGACAATGGTGTTAAGTGTTATGGAGAAAATGAAGCAAGGCAAAGCAGGGAGGGAGGGTTCAAAGGGGAAGGGGCATGTGCTGATGTTTTACATCAGGGGTCAGGAAAAGCTTGAAAGGATGGGAAGAAGAGGGGCAGCAACTAAATGAGAAGGTGGCAGGAAGCCGGTTACATGGGATAAGCTGTTGGGGGCATTAACCAAAATCCAATGAGCGATCAATCGATCAGTGAGGTCACTTCAGGGTGATGGGACTCCAAAGAGCCCTGACCATGAACAGCATGCACTGCCCATTGGGCCATTCCCTCTGCTCAACACCTTCTGAAAAAGGACCACATGCAAGTCAAACCCCCAACAATGTGAATAAGGTTCAAGATGATCCTATTTCACCCAAACCACCCCCAGAACCCTGCACTGGGGAATCCTCCAGCACAGGCAGCACTCTCCCTGCCACCCCCTTCCATCCGGAAGTTGCTGCCCAACTGACTATCTCTGGGGCCTGGGATCTCAGCTGTTCTCATTCTTTTCATGTATCTTCGCCTCATTCTAGATTTTCCCAAGAACGTTAAACCATGCTACAAGAAAGATAGTAAAATGACCCCCACAAAAAGCTTGACATTGATGTTCCAATGAATTCAGTCTTTAGCCTTTCTCTCCGATTTTTCCATGTGTTGATTTTCTCATCTTCAAAAATAATCATTATTATGAAAACCATGTGGCTCACACTTCCTTTAGCCAGTGTATGGACAGATGAGTAGAAAAATGGGGACAAAAAGTAAATGAATAATAGGGAGGGAGGAGGGGTATGAGATGTTTTGGGTGTTCTTTTTTTATTTCTATTTTTATTTTAATTTTTTGGATTAATAAAAATGCTCAAAAATTGATTGTGATGATGAATGTACAACTATATGATATTGTGAACAACTGATTGTACACTTCAGATGATTATATGGTATGTGAATATATCTCAATAAAATTGCATTTAAAAAAAATCATTAATCCTTCCTGAGGGATTACTATCATCTCAGCACAGTTCTAGGTGCATATATACAAATTTGGTCCTCACAGCAACCCCTGGAAGTGGTTTAATTATTATCCTCATGCTACTGATGAAGAAACTGAGGCTCAGAGAGGGCAGCAGTAGGGCTGGAATTTGAACCCAGATTTGCCTGACTCTAGAGATCGCATGCTTAACCGTTGAGCTGCTTCTCAAAAAAAAAGGGTGGACTTAATCTTTGTGAACAGTTCATTGCATCAGCTACAACATGGACTAATATTTATATACCACTAAAGAGTTGACAAAGGACCTTTCTAACCATTGAGTCATATCATCACCCTAAGTGGCCACTTGCTGGGCAGACAGGCATCCCTACCCAACTCTACAACTGTGGAGAAGAATGCCCAGAGATCTCCCACAAAAGACATGCTCAAGTCTTAACCCACATCCCTGTGGGTGTAAACCCATTTGTAAACAGGACCTTGGAAGGTGTTATCAGTTAAGGTGTGGCTGAACTGAATCTGGGTGTACCTTAGTCCACATGGCTGGACACCTTCTAAAGAGAGGGAGTTCAATCTGTCAGTGGAAGCAAGAAGTCAGAAGAAGCCGGAGAGGAGCCCAAGAATGCCATGTGCTGGGAGACTACCATCCCAGGAGAAAGCAAGGCCTTGCCAACAACTTGATTTTAGACTTCAAGTCTTCACTCTATAAGCCAATAAATGGTTGCTGTTGAAGCCAACCCACTTTGCAGTATTTGTCATAGCCACTCTGGCAAACTAAGACATCTGATGACTTGCTAGGCTCCTACTGCCTGTGTCTCTCGGAGTCACCTCCAATCCCCAACTTCAACCTGCTCACTCTTCAAAGTATCGCCCATCCAATGAGGGATGGGTTCAAAGGAGAATATTCATGGGTCTACCTCAGACATTTCAAGGCATATTAAAGATTAAAAGTGAAAGAAAGAAGAAGTGAAAGAAAGAAAGAAGAAGAAGTGAAAGAAAGAAAGAAGTCTAATTCAGGACAGAGAATCAGCAGACAGCTTCATCACATAGTTATGCGGGGACAGGAAGCAAGTCCCCACCCCATTCTGTACACTCACAGACCACTCCCAGAACTTGGTGCTTGAGTAGATACCACCCATCACCCCATACGCAGTGGACAAGCAGAAGGAGAACAAGGGGCACAGCCTCCTGCAGCCCCCAATTCCCTCCACCTGCACACAGCTGCTCTGCGTGACCTCTCTCCACGCTGGCCCAGCAGCCTGGTGGCATGGGACACATGCGAATGCCCAGTGCCCAGCCACGAGCTCACACACAGGAAAGGGTGGCACATGCGGGACTTCCACGTCCACACTCAGCCTGGACAGGATGCCTCACCAAGTTCCACCAAGGTCCCAGGGCCTCAGATTCCATCCTCTGGGAGGGGCTCCTGGAGACATTCTTTAGTGTCACTTGAGGCCACCCCACGTCCCATGGCTGATGACACCCATGCAGGCGTAGTAAAACATCACTCTCCATCCCCTCGCTAACTGCAAGAATGGACATATTTGGAAGCTGCTATTTCAAGTTTTCCTTCCCAGTACCCCCGTCACAGCAGGAGCACCCAAAGAATGACATTTAATAGATGCAAATAAAATTGTGGAAATCAATGATTACACAACTTGAAAAAAATTCCAGACCACAGTTATTGAAAAACAGAAAATTTGGATTTATCTGCTTGGCTCTATTACTCAAAAGTTTAAAAAAAATATCTCTGGCAAAATACAACAAAGTAAGACTAACACAATCCAGACATCTGTAGTCTGCAGAAACCTAAAACCCTGCCAACCCAGATGCTTAAGAAACAGCCAGGAGATATCTAAGGCCTCTTGTCCAGCCACAGATTCCGAAAACAGCAAGCACTGAAGTCAAAATCCAAGATGAGAGCATGGGCAGACAGCGGCTGAGAGAGCCAGCACACTGGGGACCCTGGGAGCAGCGTTCAAAGAAAGGAGAGCAGGCATAAAGACCACGAAGCAATGAAAAGATCACTACCTTCAAATTCGTGGGAAAAGTAGAAAATCTCTCGGGGCCGAGCTGCTTTTCATCTGCTAATCGGCAACAGAACCAGAACTGTAATCATGTGGAATGCAGCCTGGGTGCCTTCCTCTTTCTTCTTGGGCTTCTGGAAAATGATGTCAAGTTGCTGAAGGAAACCAGAGGGTTTGTGCCTTGCAGGATGTGGCCAAGTCTGCTGGGCGTGGGCGTTTAGAAAGCAGTGGGAGAGGCTGTGCTTGGGTGAGCGAGCCAGAGTCATCGAATCTCATGCATTCACAGAGTTAACGGGCAACTGTGTTTGTGGTTGGCATTGGCCTTCGGATTAGGGGGACTTACCACCTTGGATTGTTCTGAAAAGAGCTGATGAAATCATATTTGGAACCATGTAACATGGCTTGGCCAAAGGAGAAGGGATTGATGAGCCGGGCATTTATCAGCACAGACAAATCCATTTAGATTTTCATGCAACCTGTGCTCCCGTACATCGACTAAGGCTCGGAATACGAAGATAACTAAGAGACCAGACTATGTTGCAAGATCTCATAGTCGGTGGAGTAGATAGTTAGGTAAATAAATAATGAGAACCCAGTCCTGCTTCCCTTGCCACTAACTCCTCCTTAGACTAACCAGTGTCCTCCTCTGCTCCCAGCATAACTTGTAAATGCCTCTGCTGAATCACTTACCATGCTGGATTGCCTGCCTGTTTATTAGTTTATCTTGCCCACTAGACTCTGAACTCTGACTGTAATGGCTGAGCTGTTTGGAGCACTTGCTCAATAAAAAGTTGCTGATAAACTGGCCTGCTCTAAGACAAGTCAGTAGTGCTTGCTGGGAGGACACGCATTCTGCAATTTGCCAGTACCATGCTCCAGGTATCCTCGGGTCAACCCAAACCAACCCAGGTCCTCATGGGCTGCCAGTTTGGGGTGGAGACCACCGCTAATCCAACAATGAACTCTGGAGAGGGGCAACTCAAAGTGTGCAGGGGAGCCAGGAAAGACCACGCAAGGGAGGGCATGCCCTCAGCATCAACTCAATGTCCCACTTTTCACAGGCCGTGCATCAAGGTCAAGCAGCGATTACTCCTGCTGGGTAATTCTCAGGTTCACCCGGCCCATCCTCTCCACATACACACAGCAACAGGACAAGATTGCCCAGCAGGTGGGACAAAATAAGAGAAGGTACATTCCAGCCCAGGTAGGCAAAGGGTCGAATGCAGGATTCCCAACAGGAAGAAGGGATGGCAAGCAGTGCAGAGTGGGTGGTACAGATGGGGTCCAGCCACCGGGAAGGCCGTACAAGTGCCCGAGCACCCAAGCCTGGCCAGAGACATCTGCACACAGCTGGCTGGGAGCGGCAGCTCTGGATCCCCGGCTGTCAGCAGTGAATGGGGGTTCCTGCCACTCTCTGAGGCAAAGGTGGCCATTCTGAGGTTCTCCCCTATTTGCCATTCTGAGGTTCTCCCCTGCTTCCTTGGATGCAACCTGCACCTCATATTTGCTACTCACATTCAATTAGAGAACTCAAAACCCTTGAGTCCCAACACTCTTTGAAACTCCATATGTATCTTGGCCAGGCTTGCCCAGCCATCATCCAAACCAGGTCCAGCAGATTCCAGGCCCTCTGACAGAGGTACGATGGGAGCCACACATGTCATTTTTTAAATGTTCTAGTAATCACATTAAAAGTAAAAAGAAACAGAGGGCATTCATTTTAATAACATTTCATTTAACCCAATATATTTGAAATATTATCATTTTGACATGTGCTCATTATTTTAAAAATTACAAATGAGATAGTTTGCACTCTGTGTCATACTATGTCTTGAAAATCCATGTATTTTTACACTTAAAGCTCATCTCAGTCTGGAGCAGCCACGTTTCAAGGGTTCAAGACCTGGTACAGCTTGCGGCCGCCAAAATGGACATCAACAGCTCTGGAACTTAAAAGTTTACCTTGAAAAAAATCTCAGAACAACAGTGACAATAACGACAACTCATTGCCCATTTACTGTGTGCTAGGCATTGAGCTGAGATCTTTTTAAAAACCATCACATGGTGATGAATGTACAACTCTGTGATTACACCGAGAGCCAATGATTGTACACTTTGGATGGATAGTATGGTGTGTGAATAAAACTAAAAAAGCACACCATGTTTCATCTTTGCAAACTTGTGACCTGAGTATTTCTGACACTTGAACTTTGTGTGCTTTCGTAAAAAAAAAAGAAAAAAAAAAAAAAAGTTGCACAATTCATTGTAAGTTACAAGCAGAGAGACAAATAGACTCGGGAGGCATTTCTGCTTATAAGTGGGATTTCCAGATTTCTCTGCCTGGGTTGAATATACATATGCCATGTTTCTTTGGCATTAAAATTAGGTCAAGGAAATTGAGTTCGGCTTCTTCCACGCAGCAGTGTTTTCTGAGATCCTTGATTCCTGATCATTTTTCCCAGGTTATCCACACAGAGCTCCCTCCAAAAAAAGAAAAGTTTAAAAAAAGCTCCCAAGACCAGAGAGGAGAGGAGGGACAACATCTGGTTCACACACCCAATCATAAATGCCGACTTCCCAGGTCCCTTACCTTGCCCCAAGCCTGCTGCAAGACTTTTTCTCTTGAACCCTTGCACAGCCAGAATCCAGCATGTCTCCCTAATGTGTTTCAGATCTTCCTGCATCTCAGCCACACAGCCTCGTCACACCCACTCTTGCAGGGTCCCGAGCAGCCTTCTGTCCTCTGTGAAACTTTTCTGACCTTCCCAGCTGCCCTGACCTTGGCTTTCTCCACCAACCCACAGCCCGGAAGATACCTGCTCATGACAGACCAGCCCAGGCCCCGCTTCAGCTTTTCCTGTCCTCAAAGAGATTATCCTATCTTTGAGCGGCAGACTGGCTTGATCATCCTTGAACATCTTCGTGGTGTCTAGGGTCAACATTTCATTGAATTCAAAAAGAACGAATATCTTAGGTTAGTTGTCTTTTTCTTACTCCCTTGTTATGGTCTCTTTGAAATGTTCTTTTATTGTATGTTTGTTTTCTTTTTAACTTTTTTTTCATACAGTTGATTTAAAAAAGAAGGGAAAGTTAAAAAAAAAAAAAAGAAAGAAAAACAAGGGAAAAAAAAAAGATGTAGTGCCCCCTTGAGGAGCCTGTGGAGAATGCAGGGGTATTCGCCTACCCCACCTCCATGGTTGCTAACATGACCACAGACATAGGGGACTGGTGGTTTGATGGGTTGAGCCCTCTACCATAAGTTTTACCCTTGGGAAGACGGTTGCTGCAAAGGAGAGGCTAGGCCTCCCTATAATTGTGCCTAAGAGCCTCCTCCCGAATGCCTCTTTGTTGCTCAGATGTGGCCCTGTCTCTCTAGCTAAGCCAACTTGAAAGGTGAAATCACTGCCCTCCCCACTACGTGGGATCAGACACCCAGGGGAGTGAATCTCCCTGGCAACGTGGAATATGACTCCCGGGGAGGAATGTAGACCTGGCATCTTGGGACGGAGAACATCTTCTTGACCAAAAGGGGGATGTGAAAGGAAATGAAATAAGCTTCAGTGGCAGAGAGGTGTGAGTGATGTTTTGAAGAAGAGCAAGCTTGCTAGAGAGGAATGTCCTGGGAGAAAGCCATTTTGAAACCAGAACTTTGGAGCAGACGCCAGCCATGTGCCTTCCCAGCTAACAGAGGTTTTCCGGACGACATTGGCCATCCTCCAGTGAAGGTACCCGATTACTGATGTGTTACTTTGGATACTTTATGGCCTTAAGACTGTAACTGTATAGCCAAATAAACCCTCATTTTATAAAAGCCTATCCATCTCTGGTGTCTTGCATTCTGCAGCATTAGCAAACTAGGACAGAAAAGAAACTAACCAGGATTCCCTCAGTAACGGCGAGTGAACAGGGAAGAGCCCAGCGCTCTTCCCTGTGCTCACTCTGGTGGGCACTCTTATACACACTTTAGACAACCCTTTTTAGGTTCTAAAGAATTGGGGTAGCTGGTGGTGGATACCTGAAACTATCAAACTACAACCCAGAACCCATGAATCTCGAAGACAGTTGTATAAAAATGTAGCTTATGAGGGGTGACAATGGGATTGGGAAAGCCATAAGGACCACACTCCACTTTGTCTAGTTTATGGATGGATGAGTAGAAAAATAGGGGAAGGAAACAAACAGACAAAGGTACCCAGTGTTCTTTTTTACTTCAATTGCTCTTTTTCACTCTAATTATTATTCTTGTTATTTTTGTGTGTGTGCTAATGAAGGTGTCAGGGATTGATTTGGGTGATGAATGTACCACTATGTAATGGTACTGTAAACAATCGAAAGTACGATTTGTTTTGTATGACTGCGTGGTATGTGAATATATCTCAATAAAATGAAGATTTAAAAAAAAAAAAAAAAAGATAACGAAAACAGTAATGTCTAAAAGGCTCCAGGCACAGAGAATTCTTGACATTTCCAATGGCAGGAAAGACAAAAAAAGAGTAGATGCTGTTAATTAACATAATTATTACAGGTATATGCATCAATATGACAAGCTAGTGAGTATACTCATAACATGTTTTGAAATTCCATAATGTGAGGAAGTTCCATAAAAATACTTCATGGGGAAAAGACAGCAGATATTTCACTAACATAGTGCTCCAGGAAAGGCTCCCTCACCCTCAATTTCGCTACAACTAATGACCAGTGACATAGGAGACGCTACCCCATCCCCAGTGTCCCAAGGACACTACAACCAACCCAGCTCATGGAACACCTGAAGACACCAACCTGGGCTGAAAAGACAGGAGCCACCTCCCATGTCACCAGACTTTGGGATGAGCACACCCCCAAAGCACCTCAGTGCTGCTACCTCCATCTTGATGCCATATATAGGCCTGTTCTGGAATCCTCCCTCAGCTGCCCAAGCTTGCAAGATTTCCCTGGTGCTCAGCCACACACACCCTTCCTCCAGAACATGGGTGTTTTCCTTCACGTGGATATTCTCTAGGTCCCCTCTCTGGACACATTCCTGATGGTCCAGCTCTCTGTGGCTTGTTTAAGAAGCTTCCCACAACCTTCACTGAACCTGCCAGGCTCCCTCTTCCGGAGAAGCATGCAAGATGGACGAATTGCCAGGCACACACGGGACAACCCATGTTTCTGAGCCTGGAGCACCTGGAGAGACTGAAGCAGAAGGGCTTTGCCTTTATGAGAGAAGCACAAGGAGAGGCTGGGCGTGAACAGGGTGTGCCAGCACACACCACAGGGCACTTTGAGGAACACAAGCATACACACACTAGGAAGGACGAGCAGAGAGAAGGGTCACTGCTAAAGCCTTATACCCATTCCTAGGATAGAAGACAAGCAGATCATGGGGTTGTGCTTTCCTCTTGGAAGAGATGAACTAATATCCTCAGAAGTGGCAGAACACACTGAGGGGTGTGATGCCAGTGTTGCATCTTAGCACTAAGGAACAATCGGGTGGAGTGGGCACTTAGCTTCAGCTCCCTCCTTGGTGAGTCGGGCACGGCCCTCTGCAGAGATGACCAAGCACCTTGACGTGGGTATCTCAAGTGGGACCTGCCTATCTGCCATCAGAAAACCCATGCGATGGTTGAAAAAAGTGACACCCGTAAAAGCTTAATGGCCAAAGTTACCCAGGATGTTCTAGAACCCACATTCTAGGCTCTTCCTCCTGCCAGCATTCTCTTGAAATCAGGTGTTCCATCCCAGCTGAGGAATCCCACCACCATGAGATGGCAACACACAGGGGAGCCTGTGCCCCTGGATCACCTTCCATCTGAGCACAGAAGAAAGTACCTGTGCACGGGGAACCAGCCCACAAAGGCATGTGTTCCCACAAGGCTACATGAGATGGGGAAAAGAGGGAAGCAGAAAAGAAGGAAGATAAGCCAATCATGAGAAGACAGGTGTGACAGATTGAAATGTACCCCAACAAAGGCATGTACTCAATCTTTTCTTAATTTTTATTTTAGTGGCATATACACAACCTAAATTTTCCCCTCTTTAACCACATTCAGGTATACATGTTCTTCATCTTAATCCACATCCCTGGGGTATGAACCTGTTTAAATAGGACTCTTAGAAGATGTTATTATTAGCTAAGGTGTGGCCAACTGAAGCAGGGTGTGCCTTAATCTGTATGTCTGGAGTCCTTTAAAAACAGAATAAATTTGGATGCAGTGAGTCAGAGAAAGCCACAGGAGGAAGCTGGCAGTTAGCAGAAAGCAGAAGAGCAGACACAAGGAGTAGACTTCGCCATGTGACAGGAGGTGGAGATACAAGCCAAGGAGCCCCAAGGATTGCATCAGGGCAAAACCAGAATGCTAGAGATTTCTGGGAGGAAGCATGGCCTTGCCAACAGCTTGACTTTGGACTTCCCACCTCTGAAATCACAACCTAAAGAATGCTTGCTATTTAAACCAACCCACCGTGGGGTAGCTGTCATAGCAGTCTGGCATACCAAGACAACAGGTGAAAGTCACCCAGTGGGACACCTGTTAATGATGATTTTCTTTAAGAGAAAAAAAGTGGATCAATAATTATCTCTACTGGCCTCAGACGTATTTCATCTATGGGAAAGGACAGGTCCACACTTGGCTTCTTGGAGGAGGGGAATGTCAGACAAACAGGACACTAAGAAAACACAACATGAATGGCTGGTCCTTGCTAAGCATTCCCCTAGCAACCTGCCCTGGGATCTCTCTCTCTGCCTCATGACAAATTCAAACTCCAATGGAGGAGAAGAAGGGCAAAATGTTGATGGTTGATGGGCCATGAGGTTCCTTTGTATTGGACTCTCAACTTTCGTGTGTGTTTGAAAATTTCCATAAATACATATATATGTACATATATAAAGCCACTCCTTGCTCCATCTTTCTTTAAAAATGAGATGAAATATAGCAAGATGAACATCATGACCTTCTTGCCCGTCTTGAGCAATGTCCATTCCTGCTCTTCTCTTGCGAGAAGATAAACAGCTCTCTCTGCCTCTTTAAAGATAAGAGAATGGGTGCTGTAGAGCAGCTTCACTTAGGAAGGGCCCAGAGCAGGAGGGGTGCTCTCAGAAGGACTATTACTATATAGAAATAAGCTCACACATGCACACGCACGCACACACAATCACATGCATACCCCACAACTTTGGCTGTTCCCCCCAATCCTCTCCAGCCCTCAGGTACCACATGTTAAAGATGCTGCAAAACAGAGCTCATTTTGAAATGGAGAATGCATTCAGGATCTTTTCTTGACCTTCTGTGAATCTGTGGAACTTCAGGACAGTGCAAGGATGAACGAGTCCCAACCGCGTGAGCTCACTCCAAACCCCGGGAAGGTGCCAAGAGAATCTGAGCTTCATCGGGGTGCAAGAGGGAGGACAGGTTCACGCTATCCAAAAAAGGTCCTAGACTGCGTTTTAAACCCTGCTTCACTTATACAAAGAAGAGGAAGAAAAAATACTCTTCAAATGAATCACAACATCCAGGGCAACAAGCTGTAAATCTTGTGAAGCAAAGCCATTTTATTTAAAGGGCCTATCACTAGACCACCCACCTGCAGTCCACACGGATGAGCTGTATGTGTGCACAGCAGCTAACCCAAGAACAAGTGTGGACACCAGCCACGTGGATACCAGCCACGACATTTTCAGCAGGATGCATTCAGAAGAAATAATCGCAACATCCACCACAAAATTAATTCCAGAAAGCTGACTAAATGCTGGACGCACCTGTGATGGTTAGTTGTGTGTGTCAACTTGGTTAGGTTATGATGTCCAGTTGTCTGGTCAAACACACGCCTAGAAGTCACTGTGAAGGAACTGTGTGGATGGGATTAGCAGCTCTAACCAGCTGCCTTTAAGGAACGGAGTTACCCTCAGCCATGTGGATGGGCCTCAATTTACTCAGTTGGAGGCCTTAAGAGCAAAGAATGGAGGGTTTCAGAAGAAGAGGAAATTCTATTTCAAGACTATACCCTCTACTTCTCTCTGAGTTTCCAGCCTGCCAGTCTTCCCTATGAATTTCTGACTGAAGACTTCAGCATCAACTCTTAGTGGGGAATTTCCCACTGGCCAGCTGCTCTATTGAAATTTGACTCAAGACTTCAACATCACTCATGCCAGGATTTCTCCTCTCTAAGGAATTCAGACTTATTGGTCCCCACCACCATGTAAGCCAATTCTTTAAAATAAATCTCTCTCTCTCTACACATATATTCTGTTGCTTCTGTTTCCCTGGAGAACCCCAACTAAAGCAACACCCCATCTCCTTTAACACTCACAGAGTAGAAATTAAGACTCCCCCTTTCATAGACTCAGAGGGAGGAAGAGACATTGCCCTTAGTCACTTGAATAATCAACCGATGAGCCAACACTCAAACCTGGGTCTATCCAACCCTCCAGCCTATAACCAGTTCAAGCAAAACTCGGGTGATAAGCCTGTGGAGTGGCCCCCTCGCAGGGTGCTGGAACCAAGAACAGGGCATCGAGGTGCCCTGTGCAGGTGTCATCCATGCCGCAGTGGTCTCCACCGAAGCAGAAAAGGCCAGCTGTCATCTGACGAGCCTCCCATGAGCTCTCACCTCCAGGCCCAACAGGATCAGTGAGCAACAAAGCTCTGAGGCGACCCAACAACCTGGGAGTGTAAGAAGGACCTCAGAATGGCCATTCTGGCCACACATTCCAGGCTCTCTAGATCATGCTGAGGCCACAACTCCAGATTCAACTCTAGGATAGTCATTTTCCTTATTTCCACACTGGAGGAATCACATTTAGAGACCGGACATTAAAATGGTGAACGTATCTGTGCAACCTAGTTGATAAGCACGAAAAGAATGGGGTTCAAAATTGGGAGAGACTCCTTGGGAGCCCAATCCCCACTGTGTTCTTGGAGGGGTGCAGGGTCCCCGCTGGACACTAGAGGGCAAGACGCAGAGTGAACGCTGGTCCTGAACCATGGAGAGGAATGGAGCAAGTCTTGATATAGGACGATGCATCTCAGAGGGCAGTCAAAGCTATTTCTTTTCACTTTTTATGTGGGGGCTGCACAGAGCTATGCACATGGAAAGGGCCGCTGTGCATAGGGTTAAAGCAACTTTCCTAAATCCACCAAGAAGTACATGGACATGACACAAGGGACGGGCTCTCGAAGGCTGACCCAGGAAACCACCCACGGGAAGCCCCATGTGCAAGTACAGGCTGACGAAAGTTTTCCATCACATTGATGTCACATCAATCTGCTCAGTATATTTTTTTATACACCACTCTCTGCCCTGGAGGTTGGCCTCAATGAATAGTTCCCTTGTTCTCAAGCTTCTATTTGGGTTCAGCCACCAGGGAGCCCCAATGGGAGATCAGAAACAGAGAGTAAGGTCACGCTTTCTGCAAGGTCAACTCTGGCTGACCGTACCCCTCGGCCAATCAGTTCCCTGTTCTCCTCCAGAACACCAATGATGCCCAGCTCCCTCCTTCTTTCCTTTAGGTCTAGGGGTGGTAACAGCGCACTGCTACCACCCCCAGGGTAACTGCACTCTCTCCTGCAGTTCTCCCACACCCATTGCTTTGCTTCCTCTTCACATTAGCCTAGTTGAGTACACCCACTGTTTCCTGATGGGATCCTGCCGGTGCAGGACAGAAGGGCCCCTCAGTGTGGCCCCCAAGTGCGTGAGCCTGCCAAACTCTGTAGCATTCACATTGTCATCCCATTCTGCAGATGAAGAAAGCAAACCTCACAGTCAGCGACCTCCCGATCTCAAGGAACTAGAGCAGTTTCCAACAGATGGGTGTTGTTGCTAAAAGCCTTGCCTGTCCACGATAGACGCACCGTCTGAATTTTGGTATGAGTGTGCCTGCTGATGGGTGGGAAGAGAGATGGAGAGGAGGCCTTGGGTAGGTCCAGCAGTTATGGCTCTTTCCAGAGGGCAGCCGATCTGTGTCCAATATTTACCCCCAACGGTAAAACCTGTTGCCTAACCTTACGTTTTCTACGTGAAGAGGTACCCCCAGACCCTCATCACCAGAAGATTGCATCCAGGGGAGAAAACAGAGTGGGAACCACATCTTCTGAGAAGCAAGTGAAGGACCTGAGGTATGCTGACTCTGAAATAGAGACATCTGGAGATGGTGAGAGGAGAAGGAAGGGTAGACAGGCCAGGAACAGGCCTAAAGAGTTGCAGGTCAAAAGGAAACAGTGGGGGAAGATGCAGAGGTGAGTTGACAGTCCTGATCCCACCTGGAACACATTCTTTAAGCCTGGCTGCCAAAGAAAGCCTCTTCAGTGAAGAGTACTTTCACCTTCCTGCCTTATCTCAGCCACTTCATGCAGAAAGAATCCTAAGAGACCCTTGAAGACCCCCAGTCACACCCCCAACCCATTAGGGTTTGAGCAGTTTGTATCTCCCTTTTCCAGCCATGCAAGTCCACCAAGGACCATCTGCCAATGGTCTATGGAGAGGCAGAAGCAGAGAAGAGGTTGTCCCACCACAACAGAAGCCCAGCAGATGGGACCCTGGAAATTTTCTATAGAAGAAATTCAAACCCCCGTAAATGGGAAGACCCAAAGGGCAGCGCCAATCATTGTCCAAGGGTCTGGTTTCCTGTTCCACCTCCCACTCCGTGACTGGGTACCCACCGGACCACCCAGCCACCTTCACCTACAGCGCCAATTCTAAGTGTTTGATCTGGTTTGCTAAAGCTGCCATTATGCAAAATACCAGAAATAGCCTTTTATAAAGAGGATTTATGAGGTTACAAATTTACAATTCTAAGGCCATAAAAGTGCTCATACTGAGGCATCAACAAGAGGATACCTCCAATGAAGAAAGGCCAATGGCATCTGGAACACCTCTGTCAGCTGGAAAGCACGTGGCTGGTGTCTGCTGGTCCTTTGCTCCTGGGTTGCATTTCAAAATAGCTTTCTCTAAAACGTCTCTGGGTTTCTGTCTCTCCTAGTTTCTCTCAGCTCTCTGCTTGGTTCTCCTGGGGTATTTCTCTCTAAGCATCTGGGGTCCTCTCTTAGCTTCTCTGGGGCAAACTCTTGGTTTCATCTCTTAGCTCAGCATCTCCAATCATCCTTCTGTCTGCATCTCCCAGCATCTTCAAGCATCTGGGTCTGTGTCGGCTCTTCTCCCAGATTCAAACTCTGGATTACATTTCTTAGCTTCTTCCAAAATGTCTCTCTCAGTTTCTCAGAGCTCCTTGTTTCCGTGAGCTCTCTTAAAGGACTCCAGTGATCTAATTAAAACCCACCCAGAATGGGTGGGGTCCACACCTCCATGAAAATAATTTAATCAAAGGTCTCACCCACTGTTGGGTGAGTCACATCTCCATGGAAAAACTCAATCAAAAGGTTCCACCCAACAAGATTAGGTAAAATCATGGCTCTTCTGGGGTCCATAACAGTTTTAAACTGGCACGGTGTTCAAGGGAAACAGGAGATGCTATATCCACACATCCATTATACAGATTTATAAATGTGCAATCACAAAGAAAAATTACCAAGTGCCATCAATTACCTGATTTTAAACGTCAAACAGCCAAGATGGTGGCTTTGTTTAGTGTTAGGAGTGATGCCTTAGCAACAGGCTGAAAGGGGCCAGACCAAAATGAACTCTAATTTCAGAAGGACAGAAAAACTTCATTTGGAAACTCAGATTAGAGATCAGAAAGGAAAACTGCATCAACTGAGGTACTGACTCCACAGAACAGACTAAAGAACAAATCCTGAATAGCTAACTGTTGACCTCTCTTCAATGAGTAATTTTGCTCTTTCTGGAAGATTTTATCACATGAGCACATATTTGTGCAAATACAATTGCCCCCTACACACACACACATACACACACTCCCAAGGAAGGGTGGGAGTAAAAATAAGCTATGAAGGGAAATTCCATGACTGAGTTTTTGGAAACTCCCGAAAATAACATTTTTATTTTGTGACTTGCTGTTTGTTTGTTTGTTTCGCTTCACTTTAATCAGCGAGAGAATTATAAATGTGTACTCACCTCGGCATGAAATACCTTGACCGTCGATAATTTGTTTGCAAACTCCGCAGACTTTGGACTTTTTAAAGGCCTTGTTCTTAAAACTGTGCGGACTGGCAGTTAATTCTTCTGGCTGAAAAAGTAAAGGAAGAAACTCAACCCTTGAGTTCATAATTTGCTTTTTTTTCTTTTCCCCTCCAGGAGATAATAAATCTAGCGGAGTCGGTCAAGAGCTGAAAGAAGAACTTTATCACTCAAACAGAGAAAACTAAGAAACCATCCTCGCAATGCAACAATTCCCAAGGCAAGCCGATGATACCAGGTCAAGCCTTCTCAGTTCTAGAGCCCTGGATGAAGTTTACACTTACACAACTTCCCAACCCTCTCTGTGAAGTGTGTCAGGAGCATGTAAATGCTATTGCTTACTATGATACCATACAAAGCTTCCAGGCTTAAGGTTTATGACCACCCTCTTCAGTGACAAAGTAAATCACACACTCTTCCAGGAGGCTTGACCCTTTTCCTCTGGCAGACATAACTAGCAAATGCCATGGTTATATTAAAAAGGAAGCTAAATGGCTGATTTTCCTGGTTCAACAGTGTCACAGAATCATCGAGATCTGCAAATCTGAGCCAATTTCTGAGGCTCATTGAGCTGATGTTCAGTTCTTCTGCAGTAGAATAGACTATTGTGAGATTAGCCTGTGATAAGGCATGAGATACTTCCTTAAAAGCGATACCGCATTAAATCTATTATAAGCATTAGTGCTAGAAAGAAATTAACCAATCATCAACCAAATTCATGTTTGCCTGTAACCAAGGCTCACAGTTGTAATCGATGATCTCAAAAATTCAATTTGCTTTAGAAACCATGATACCTATATGCTGATATGTGACAGGGTATTCTAGCATGAACTAAAAATCCATATGGATTCAGTGAACTAAAATCCATTACTCACCAGAAAAAGCTAAAATCAACGGAGAAGATGAAATGCTGTCGACAACATAGAACAAATGGTACAACTACTTCGGGAAGAATTTGACAATCTCTTATAAACTTAAACATACACTTATCCAATGGTCCAGCAATTTCACTCTCATGTATTTAAAAAGAAAAAAATGCATATATCCATAAAAGTCTTGTGCAAGAATGGTTACAACAGCCTTGTATAAATGAACTCCAACTGCACAAAACCCAAATGTCCAACAAAAGGGGAACAAATAAACAAATTAAATTCATACAATGAAATACTGTTCAGGAATACATAAGAACAAACTACTAAGACACACAACAATAAGGGTAAACATCAAAAGCATTATGTCTAGTGAAAGAAGCCAGACACAAAAGGACAACTGCATAATTCTGTTTATAGGGAGTTCACAAACAGGCAAAACCAATCTATGTTAATAGAGGTAAGTAATGGGTGGTGATGGGTTGGAAAGGGCATAAGAAAAGTTACTGGGGTGAATGAAATGTCCTACATCGTGTTCTGAGAAGTGGTGGTTACACAGGTACATACATATATAAAGCCATTACAATTTTTGCTTTTCATTGTCTGCAAATTGTAAGAGTCTCAGTAAAGAACTATCAGAAAGGTAAAAAAAAAAAAAATTAATAAGGAGACAATCCTGGAAAGATGTTCATAATATAGTTTAATTTAAAAGACGCTATAAAAACAATGTTAATGCAATAGCATTTTTATTTTTTAAAAATGCCTAGAGGGACTAGATTTATCTTTCACCAGAAACAACCAAAAATGCATAAAATGTACAAAACAACAGTTTTAAAGACACTGAATCAGGAAACAAGGGGCAGTGATACCTCAGAGATAAGAAAAGATGGAGTGAACTCTAAGATTACCCCCAAATTACTGCACTGGAAGAGTTTTCGGGCTGCAGGGCGGGAAGGCTGAGCTCAGTGTACTATCTAGGTGGAGGAGGAAAAGTTAAGAGTCCAGGGAGAACAAGGCAGCAAAGGTTTGCTGGAAAGACAACCACAGAACAGACAGCAGCACGCAGAAAGAACTCTGAAGATCTGCAGAAGGCACCTCTCAGGTATTCAGGTTAAGTACAAATGAGCACGTGCCAAGGCTGGGGAAAGGGTTGCCAGAAACGACGAGAGGAAACAGTGTCCAGTACTCACCTAGAGCTGGGAATAGTGACTGTTCTGACAGCCAGGCTGGAAAACCTCAGGATTCTCAGTGTATTGCACAGAATACACAAACGAATCCTACTACAGCAGTGGGAAATAATTAGCTCTAAAATAAGCACGACTCCAGTCCTACCTACCATATTGAAAAAGCTAAACCCAACAAGAGCATCAAATTGTTTCCAAATAACATAACTGCATCCCGGAACAAAGTTCAAGAATATTTATAGGCATACAAAAACACCTAGCACCCATTAAGGTAAAATTCACAATGTCTGGTATTCAATCAAAAATTACCAGGCTTGCAAAGAGACCAGAAAACATGACCCATAGTGAGAAGAACAATTTATTGAAACTAACCCAAAACTGACAGAAATGTTAGAATTAGTAGACAAGAATATTAGAACAGATATCATAATGATATTCCATATGTACAAAGTTAAGTAGACATGGAAGATATAAAAAGACCCAAATCAAACATTTAGATGAAAGCTATAAAATCTGAGATGAATAATCTACTGAATGGGATTATTGGCAGATTAGACACTGAAGGAGACCAGGTTAGCGAATTTGAAGACATCATAATACAAACTTCCCAAAATAGAGAGAAAAGTCAATTAAATAAATAGATAAACAGATTATCAGTGAGCAGAGGGACAACTTTTAAGTAACCTCCCAAGGAGAGGAAGGACAGTGGGAGACATTTGAAGAAACAATGGCTGAAAAACTTCCAAATATGATGCAAATTATAAATCCACAAATCCAAGAAATTCAACAAACCCCAAGCACAAGAAATGTGAAGAATGTTACACCAAAACACACATAAACAAATTGCTCAAAAGTAGTGATAAAGAAAAAAATTTTTTTAAATAACCAAAGAGAAAAAAACCATCAGGATAACAGTAGATCCCTCATCAACAACAACACAATAAAGAAGAAAGTGGAGAAACACAGTTAAATCTCTGAAAGAAAAATCTGTCAACCCAGAATTCTACACCCCACAAAAATATCTTTCAAAAAATGAAGGTGAATTTTAGGAGGTTTAAACACACAAATGCTGAACAAGTTCTTCAGCAGCAGACACATATCATAAGTCAAGTTCAAGAAAGTCCTTGGGTAGAAGGAAAACGATGCCAGATGAAAATACGGCTCTACATAAAGAAATGAAGAGCACCAGAAAATGGTTATAGCAGGGTAAATATATAAGATTCTTTCCTTATTATTTAAATCTCCTTAAAAGACAACTGTCAAAAATAGTAGCAATACTATGTGGGATTAGGCTGCCTAAAAGAAAGACATTTTATATACAGAGACACAGGTTAATAGTAAAAGGATAGAAAAAAATAGCAAGCTCACATTAAACAAAGGAGAAGTGGAGTAGTGATATTAATATCAGACAAAGTAGACTTCAGGAAAGAATACTACCAAGGATAAAGAAAAGCATTTCATAATAATAAAGGGTAAATTCATCAAAAGGACAAAACAATCCTAAACATTTATGCACCTAATAACTAGATTTCAAAATACATGAAGCAAAAAGAGAGCTGCAAAGAGAAGTAAACAAATGCATAGATATAGAAATAAATTTCATTACCCCGTCTCGATAAATGATAGAAAAAGTAGACAGAAAATAAGTAAGGAGACATGAACATTATCAAACAACTTGACATAATTGATATTTATGGAACATTCTATCCAATAACAGCAGAATATCCAATGTTTCAATTGCACATGGAACATTTGCCAAAGTAGATCATATTCTTCTGGGACATAAGACCAGCCTAAATAAATTAAAAGGATTTAAGCCATACAAAATATGTTCTCTGATCACAGAGGAAATAAATTAGAAATCAATACCAGAAAGACCTCTGGAAAAGCCCCAAATATTTAGAAACTAAATAACATACTTCTAGGTAACTCATGGGATGATACATTATGACAAGTTGAAGTATCCCAGGTATGCAAAGTTGGCTTAACGTGCAAAAATCAGTCAATGTAATTCACTGTACTAATAAACTTAAAAATAAAATTAAAAACTACAGGATCATCTCAAAGTTGATGCAACAAAGGCTTCCAAAAAAAAATCCAACATCCATTCACGGTAAGAGTTCTTAGCCAGGTAGAAATAGGAAGGAACTTCCTCAACTTGATAAAAAGACATCTACATAAAACCTGCAACTCACATCATATTTAAAGATGAAAGATTGAATGTGTTCCCTTTAAGATCTGGAAGAAGGCAAGGATGTCTGCTGTCACCACTTCTATTCAACATTGTCCTGGAGGTGCTAACCAATGTAATCAGGCAAGAAAAATAAATAAAGGGCATCCAGATTGGAAAAGAAATAAAATTTTCTTGAATCGCTAGTGACATGATCATCTATGTAGAAAAATCTGATGAAATCTACAAAAAATGCTTCTAGAACTAACAAGTAACCTTAGCAAGAGTGAATGGTAGAACAATATACAAACTGATTGTATTTCTGTATACTAGCAATGAACATTCAGAAATTGAAATTCAAAAAACATTACCATTTACAATTTCATAAAAATATTATTACTAAGGGATAAATCTGACAAAAGCTGTGAAAGACCTACACATTAGAAACTACAAAATATTGCTGAAAAAAATGGAGAGAAATTCTAGTTCAAGGGTACAGAGACTCAATGTAGTTAAGATAGTCTTCCCAATAACCTATAAATTCAACACAATTGCAATCAAGATCCCAGCAGGCCTTTTTTTATTTTTGTAAAAAGTGACAAACTAAGGCTAAAATTCCTGTGTAAAAGAAAGGAATCTAGAAATGCCTAAGTAACTTTGAAAATTGCACATATTCAAGTGTACATGTTGGTACATTTTCTATTGTATTTTGAGAAATGTATCTGCAATGTAAAAACACTGAACTGAGTTCCAACCACGGTGTAATTCTGGGGTCCTTTCAAACTAACAAATAGGGGGGTTTGGATGAAAACCTTGAATCCTAATTTTCAACACAGCAAATACTCCCCTGAGATCTAGTTACCCTCCCTATCAAAGGGATAGTAAAGAGCACACTGACCCTACTCCTCCTTCCGTCACCTATGGCAGACATAACTAATCAATCATGGCTCTCTTTCCCAGTTGGCCTTACAATCCTTCTCAATGGAGAACTTCAGCAAGTCACTACCAATGGACTAGAACTGGCACAGGACTGAATCGCACATGCCACCCCAACTTTAAAGCATGCTTCAGTCATCCCCAACTCTCTCCTGCTATTCATACCATCTGGAATGCCAGTAACTTCTAGCTTCCTATCATGACAATTCCCAGCCCCACCCTCCTCCAAGAAGTCCTTTCTGGTCACTTCAGGTCATAACGTAGTTTTCTCCTTCAGCACTCCTATAGCAGTCTTGACACTTCATCACTCATCTATTCCTTAATTTCTTGTTGACTTTGTCAAGTCTGTCAAATAAGAGCACATGCACTGAACTGAGAAGTCATAACTTTTTGTCACCTGCAACACAAGCTCTGTGACCTTGGGCAAGCCATAAGCTCTCTCCGGGCCTCTGTTAATCACCTTAAAATGGAAAGGGTACCCCTTCCCCCTCCTACCTATTGAGGGAGCTGTTGTCAATGATCAAACACTATACTATGATTTAGTTGTGAACTCTGGCAGTCCTTGGGAGTCCCTGGAGAGAGTTGTAAAGCAGCAATGCCCAGGCTCCATTCAGCCTTCATTCATTATTCTATCAGATTATCTAGAAGCAGGGCAGAGCATGATATGGTTTTCAAAGCTCTCCCAGGTGATTCTAATCTCAACCACCATCCGAAAGTACTACAATATAAGGATCTATATACACTCAAGGCATTGTCATTATATATTGGTTCTTATGTTTGTGCTCGATTTTTCCAAAGAGATTGTGCAATGTATTCCATGCACTACAAAAGAGGCATGATGATGCTACTGATTAAGAAAGTCGTGACATTTCTGTGCATTTTCTCAGGTAATCTTCCTGTGGCATTATCAGGATCATCATTGTTTTACAAACAGGGATGCTAAGATTCAAAGAGCATGAAGTGCCTCTCTGGAGACCACAAAGCCCATGGATGGGGCCTCTGGGATGCAAACCCAGGTTCAACTTCCAATCTCACACTGAGACAGGGGTAGGCATTCAAATGTCTGACAAGCACGACCCTCTCTTGGACTCTTTCAGCTGGCCCGTCCTTTTTCTTCCTCCTGCTGCAATTATTTGTTTACACATCTTATCTCCTGTGCTGGATTGCAATTTCCTCAAGGCAGGAGGCCACACTCTTTCGCCTTTGTACTTCTAAACTCTCCCACAGAGCCTGGCAGACAGGGGACAGTGGACCTTCAATTAATACTTGTTGAATGAATTAATTGGCAATAGTCCGTGGGCTAATGAGCAAGACTGTGACCTTTTTATTCCTTACAAATACCTTTATTCCAAGCAGGGAGAAAGAGACACTGTTTCCTGCAGTTTCCTTGCCCACTGTTCCACAACTACCAGAGTCAACTAAGGAAACAGCAGAGGCACTGTGTGGAAGCTAAAGTTATTCCAATTGCTGGATCTCTGAGGAATTCATTTAAGATCGTGTAATAACATCTGCTCACACTTCATCTGTACATAACATCTCTATTGTGAAATGAGACGAGACGGGATTAGACTGCCTTTGTTTTCACCTGATACTGTGCTTTCATTTCTCCCAAAGAGGTGGGGCCAGTAAGCGCACAGGGGAAGGTGGTAGTAACACTGGAGCATTTAGCAGGCTCAGTTCAGGAATCTAAATTGCATTTAATTGTTAGGAGCAAAAAGTTAGAAGGGTAGCAGAGCTCCAGGTTCCACAAGGATTGCCTGAGGGGGTACACAGTAATTAGTGCTGATCCTGAATGTAAGGTCTCTTTTTAGCAAGGAAAAATCTCGGCAAAATTAAATAAGGAAGTGCTCCGCAGAAAAGCCAACGGGTACCTCTCTGCTCTGTTAAAATGCAAACCTGCCTGGACTCTCTGCTAGCTTCTCCGGGCTAAATGTAGCAGCAGAACAAAAAGACAAGGCTCAAACAGCTTGATCCAAACTATGTGTTTCTTTGGAGAAATATTTGATTTATTAAGCTCTACCTGTAGTAAGAGGACTTAGGCTCTCATTTCAATACTTGAGAAAACTTCAGGAGCATTCTACAGGCACTGAATAAAACCACACTCCCCAATCAACGTTACTCTGAAATTAAAATTACACGCACAAAAACCTTCCGCCGCAGCAGTGTTGACCCCAGATGCCCAGCGTGATCCCGCCCTGGGAGAAGTTTCCCACCCCGGTCATGCAGCCCCAGTGCTGACAGCCACCAGCACACGCATTGTTCTTACGCTTTCGAGCAACAGTGTTTGGTTGTTAAAGTGAAATACCAAACGCAACGCAACTCAAGTCCTGTAAAAGAGCTGACATTTTGATGACTTCTCACGCCACAAAACCGTGCAAAAGTTCCAGGGAAAAGGAATGCAATAAATGTCTGCTTGTCAGACTTATAGAGAAAGTGCGGCTGGAGCAATTGCTCTCCACCACTCAGTTTAATTCCCACACTGGGTATGAATTCCAGGACATTGTGTGTTGTGCATGCTGACCCCAATGAACGGGCGCCTGACACGACACCCCCACCAGTGCTGATCTAAAATGCCCTTTTCTATGCAAGACACAAGAGCGGAGCAGCTAGCCTGCGTAAGGACCTATTCCTATTTCCATTACAGGAAAAGGCTTTTGGAGGAAGCTTTTCAAAGCCGCAATTGGATTAGAGAGTTAAGCCACCTTGATGTGGGCTCACCAGGGTGCCAGCGCCTCCCAGTAGACACAGCCCCACTTTCCCTCTCTCCCCTCTCATGCACACATACGTGCGCACACGCACATGCACACGCACGCGCGTGCACAGACATGCACACGCGTGCACGCAGGCACAGGCGCGCGCACACATGCCTACCACGCACACGTGCGCGCTGGCCCGAAGGAGCCCCGAGCTCCGGGCACCAAACCCCTGGACCGACCCCTCCGACGGGCCACTCACCTGGCGCCGCTGCCGCCGCCGCCGGGGCTCCGGAGCGAACATTCCCCGCGGCCCCGCAGCCAGGGCACGTAGCCGCATCGTCCCTCCGGCGCCCGCAGGGGAGCCCTGCTCCGGCTCCGGCTCCGGTCTGGCTGCGGACGGCCACAGGGGCGCGCGCCCCTCCCCAACCTGCGGTGAGAAGCGGAGGCACTGTCCTCCTCGCCTGAGCCCTGCGGCTGGGAGTCGCGCGATCCGTGCGGCCCGAAGGGGCCCTCGACGGCCGCCCCGGTCGGTGCGAGCGCGGCGCGGCGCCCTCCCGGTCCACTCCGCCCGAGCCCGTCAGGAGAAGTCAGACACGCGGAACAAAAGCCAGGCGGGCGAGCGCACGGCCCCGGCGCGGCGTTCCTCCATCTGCCGTGAAAACGCCTTCTCCTCCCCCACCTCAGACCGCAGGCCAGGAAAGGAGGCAAAAGGCTTCTCCGCCAAATACAGGGCAAAGTTGATGAAAACGCCTTCCAGGACCGGAGGGGAAGCGGAGCCTGCCACCCGCCATCTGACTGGAATTACCAATTCGTTGTGGGGGGGGGGGGGGGGTTGCAGCTTTGCCAGGATTTCAGACCTCTTTAAGGATGCTGGCTTGAGGGGGCTTAAGAACATCGAAATACAGCCGTCTCTTCAGGGTTCCTGTTTTCAAAATGATTGAATATTGTCCAGTGATCAAGATCTGCCAGGCGCGTACACAACCCGGCAAATAATCCATCAGGACTGGAAAGAAGAATAAAACCAATGCAGAAAGGCTTTTTTCCTGACTTGGATCTTCAACCAAGAAATAACAGGAGGCTGACCTTGCTAAAGAGGCTGGCAACCTACCGTGTGATGGTTTCCAGCCAAGCTCAAAGCAGAGGGGTGGTAGGGGCCTTTCCGCCCCAGGAGCCACGGTGGCTGCCCTGCCCTGCTGACTTCCCCATCCCGAGTGCCACTCTTTGCTCCCTGCAAGTCACATCTGGAATCCAGTTGTCCTCTCTGGGGTCTGTGTTTTTAGAAGGAAATTAAAAACCCGGAGCGAGGGCAGAGAAGGTGCTGGGGGGAGCCAGGATGCCTGGGAGAACCTGGAAAGTGGTGGGTCATTTAACCTGAAGAAGGGAAGTCTGCAGGGTAGGGGGAGAGCGACAGAGGGAACAGCTCCTTTCAGATGCTTCTCAGACTTCCACGTGACGCTGTTGTAAGGAACCTCACTTACAGAGACGTAGATCTTAGCTTTCTACAAGGAGAAGCGCCACAGTGAGTTTAACTTCTGAGAAAAAGAAAAGGCTGCCAGTGAACAGGGGCATGTTCAAGCAGAAGCCCCTTCCTCGCTTCTATGGGGTACAGAGAGGGGACCCCAGCACCAAGAGGAAAGTTGGAACAAATAGCTGCTAAGGAGCCTCCCTGCTTCAGGCTCCAAGCCCAGCCTTCCAGCAGTTCATAGATAGGAACTTCCCTACCTTCCCTCCCTGTCCAGCCCACATGACATTCCACCACCTCTGCAGGTGAAGTGACACAGTCTGTACTCCAGATCTTCAACTCCACTTGCAATTACAGACCTCTCAGATTTAGGGCACTACCTGGGTGGGCTAGCCCAGGGCCTTTATGAATGACGTGTGCAAATTCCAGTCCTCTGTTCAACTGGCCAGCATGAAACCTCTGACGTTCCAGCACTGAACATCCATCTTTTCCTTTCTGAGGTCAAATAGCAAAGCTATTCTTCAACTTTCAACATTCAAAACAACAGCCAAACACAAAAAACCAGCCTCCTCGCCTAGGCATGCCATTCTGGGTTCAGATTCCTCACCAACTCGTCCCCTGGCAGACAACAGTTCATTCTTGTTTCCCCCCCAACCCTCAAATCAGATCATTATTCCCCTTCATTTTTCCTATAGCTTATTTTAACTTCAGTTTTTGCAAACATCTCTCGGTTACCTGCCTACGGATACATCCATCTCTCCCACCAGACTGAAGGCTTCCTGGGAATGGGTCTATGTCGTCTTCATTTCCAATTCTCCAGCATCTAACAGACGAACTGGCACATAGTAGTGTCTACAAATTGAACTGAAAGCACACAGCACTGCTGTCGGAGAGTGCACGATGCAAGCATGTTTTCCAGAAAATCAGACTGCACTTAGCACCATGCTTATGAGGTACCTGCAAGAACCAGCAAAAGGAGCCTGAATCCAAATTTAAGAACAGATTATCTCCCCCCACCCCAATATGTTCTAAAAAGCTCCTTGGAACATCAGTACCAGGCTCAAAACTCCATAGGAATACACTCGAATGGGAAAACAAGAAGTTAAAGGGGGCTTTTTATGGGAAGGATATCCCAGAATCTGCTCTTAACTAATTTCTTTTCAAAAAGCTACATCGTTCAAAAAACTTCAGCCACATTATCACTTGTAATAAATTACATGCACCTAATAATCTCACAGATAATTGCCACAAACTGCTTTGTCGCTACACAGGGGAAACAACTCAAGCTCTATCCCCAGGCAGGAACTCTGAAACACGCTTTTGCAGTCTAAGGTCCTGCTTCTGTGACTCGGCTCTCAGGTTTCTTGGCAGTTTCCCATTCTGCCTACCTGGCTGCAAACCACTGCCTTCCAGGTTTCCTGCTCGCCCAACCAACCCCCCTCCGGGTTAATATTCTCATCGCACATCGCTGACCCGACGCCAACACTGGAGCTTCCCCTCTCTAAGTCCCGATGTTTCTCTTGGTATCTTCCACACATAAACCAGTGGAGGAACAAGAAAGGCTGTTGCAAGAAGGGAAGTATTCTGTTTTGCTGTTTGATGTCAGATCACAGTCTTTTAGCCCCCTTGGAAGCATATTTAACCATGAGGGGTTGTAGGCAGCACAGGCTGAGGAGGCAGGCGAATTCCAAAGCCAGAGCAAATGCCACCGGGTGCAAACAGACTCTGACCCTGCACCTGGGCTGACCAATGGGTCTTGCCCTCTCGTGATCCCGGGGCACCCACGTGTTCTGACCCAGCTTCCAGGTTTCTGCCTGATTCACCACGATCCTCTGTGTTTCTCACCCTGGTCTGACACCTACACTGGCTTCTGATAACACTTAATCCCAAGGAACAAAATTAAGTTCTTCCTGCAGAGGATAGATTTACTAGGCACCAGACTGCAAAGGCAGACCATGGGGTCAGACTGCAAAAGCTGAGCTTGGGATCAGAATGCAAAGGCAGACCATCCACAAGCTAGGTTTCAGCAGCTGGGTGAATACCCTGAGTAAACTGGGGACCCCTGCTCCATGATGAGGTTTACATTAACGCCAAATCCAGGGGTTACTAGGGATGGGCTTGAGGGGCCCACTCCAGGGCATCAGGGTTCCCATCTGTAACTGTTGGCTGCTCCCTGCACACACACTCACTCACTTGCTCACTTACTCATTCATCAAAAAACCATTTATGTCTCCTCATGGCAAAAATACCCGCACACAGTGTTACAAAGTAGCAGCTGGCTGCACCGATGGCAATGTCAGGGACAGTGTCACAAAGGACATGGCAATTGAGCTGTGATGTGAAGGAGAAGCAGAAAGTCTCAAGACTGAAGAAGAGCAGAGGAACCAAGGCAAGGGATTTGGGGGGCACCTGGCCAAATGCGGGGGTGGTTAGAGCATGGCATGTGCCAGGGATGCTGACAGCAGGTAGGGCTGGGGGAGCTGGGTGGACGTGCATGTTCAAGGGGAAGCGAGCGTGGTGCAGAAGGAGGCTAGGGACTCAGGCAAGCCAAGAATGCAAGGCTTTGTAGGGAATAGTGCCAACTGGGCTTTAGGCCAACAGGACACCTCTCCAGGGTAACAGGTAATGTCACCATGTTTGCATTTTAGAAGACGATCTGACTGTATTGTGGAGAATAATTTTCATTATCAGTTTTTCAAAGGCAAAGGACTTTTAAGAAAGTACTTACATGAGTAACACTCAGGAACTCCCCCACCCCAAAGTGCCATCAAGCCACCCCAAAGCAGGTGCCCACCATATAATGGGAGACTCATAAAGTTTTTATGAACGAGAAAAGGAAGAAAGGAGAAAGGGAGTAAAGCAGTTGAATTCAGGCCAAACTGGTTCAAACCAGCGTCTGCCCCTCATCCCAGCTTCTCCAGTTTGGGTCACCAGCCTGGCCAAGGACACCCGTCTTTCTCCACCCTCTCCAGCCCCCATCACCCATAGATCATTCGCACTTTGGGACGGCTTGAGGACACTTCAACGTGAGGCAGTTACTAAGGGCTGCCTACATAAGCCCCCCCCCTTTTTTTTTTCTTTAAAACATTTTGACAAAGGAAAACCACTGTCTTCCATGCAAGGAATTTCTGACATCGAGAAGCTGTTGCAAACCCTCATCTCCAGAAATCTCTGAGCCCGGCCTTTTCTCCTTGTCCAAAGGCAAGCATGGAATGGCTCACTGGGCTGGCCGGCCAAAGGTCTGTTCCCCAGTTGCTCTTGGAAACAAGAGCTTGAGCAAATCCTCTCTTCCAAGACCTTCTTCTCCTTCCCTCTCCCTGCTCAACTGGCTGTGCTCCACTCCCACAGGGGCACAGTGCCTCCCAGGGCGGTAAGCACCCTTAATCCTTCCCAAGGCCTCCATCTTCTGACTTGGTGGAATAAGGAGGAACCCATGTGTCTCTCTCACCCTACAGATAATAAAACCCCTCTACGAGCATCTTCCTTTTTCCTTCCTTTTCCCGCACCCACAAGCACCTTCCCTTCTTTTCCCCTGGGTTATTAGCCATGGCCAATATTATTAGCATACGTGGGAAGAGGGAAGCCCCAGGAAGTCAGGGGCTGGCTAGGGGCAGCCCGGAAGACAGGAGCAAAGGATCACAGCCAAGGGGGGCTGGCTTCAAGTCGCAAGGAGGCAAGCACACGATCTAACCTGGCCCCCAATTCCTCAGCTAGGGGACGTCTTTCAGGGACAAGGATAGCTTCCTCACTGAGTAGTTATAAGGATTAAAGATGCCGTTTGCAAAGTTCCAACCACCCTACGCCACCCCACTTCACCCTGGCAAATGATCCGAAAACAGAAGTTATTATCTATTGGGGGTGGGGGTGGGGAAAGCAGATAGGACTTGACTTCAGGTGTCAAGGCTCCAAGACCTGCCTCTGCTTTTAAACCACAGCCATTCCTGATAAAAATTGTAGTAAGTGCTGGCTGCATGTGTCCAATGAATGAGTCCCCTGACCTCAAGGGAAGTCATTTTTTCCATCCAGTTTAACCGAAATGTATTAACCGGCTACGGAGCTCGAAACCATTTCTCTTCTGAGCACACAACCTCCTCCACAAAATGAGAGCCCCCCTCAGAAGCATCTACAAGAGGAGTTGGTACACCAAGTTATGTCATCATTTTAGCCACATCTCGTGGCTTTGAAGGAAGACATGGTGACTTTTGACCTCCTCAGCATAATGTTTTTGCCGATGTTAAGGAAATAAGCATTTGCTCTTAATCATCCCCCCCCCCTTTCCTTTCCTGTGACTCCTTCCCCCGACTTTGAGAAATTAAGAAAAAAAAAAAAAGTGCTTTCCCTACAAAATGCCCAACATGTGCTTGTTCCCTCTTCCCTGCTCAAAAACAGCAACTGTTTTATTTTGTGTTTAAAGAGCACTCAGAACATAGCAAACTAAAGGGCTCAATTAAAGAGCCACTGCACCCCCCACCCTGTCCTCCCAGGACGGTCACCTCCAGGAGCTGACCCCAGTGTCCCTCTGCCTGGCCCGGTGGGCCAAGCCCCACTGTCCTCAGGTCTGCCGCCCACCCAGAGGAGGAGGCAGGGAAGAGGCTGGACTGAGGCAGGTCAGCAGGCAGGGGTGCTAAGCTAGTGAAGATGAAGGAGGGAAAGGAGGAAGAATCACTTCTCCGGGAAAGGTAAGGAGGTGGGGAGGCCCCAGGTAACCCAGAATCCTGCACCCACAGCGGGTGACGGACTCACACGCACCTGGATACAGAGGCCACAGCCTGAAATCTAAAACTTGAAGGCTTTCTAAAGCAAATGCTATTTGTCATTTTTTACATGCCAGCTTCCAGGCCCCTCTGTCCCCCAGAAGCCTTGGGTTAAGGTAAGAACGGACCCCCATCTATAGTCCCAAATATTCAGTCCCCTCCTGCACCTTGGAAAAAAATATCTGCAGAAGGAGTGGGGAGTTGAAATAATAAATAGCAGCCCAGTACATTTAAAAGACATTTTCTTGTTGCACACAAAGATGGCAAAGGGTAAGGGGATTTAAGCTTGGAGGATGCTTAGGGAGCATGCTAGTCTCACACACACACTCATACTCTTCCAACTCACACACATTCTCACACACACACACTTTCACACACTGGCTTTCACATGCATCCACTTGACGCACTCACTCACATTCTCTTGCACACTCATTTTCACACCCACACACCCAGATGCACACACTCACACTTTCACACACTGGCTTCTATGTGCATCCACTCAACACACACACTCAGTTCTCTTGCACACTCATTTTCACACACACACACTGGCTTCCATGCACATCCACTCAACACACACTCATTCTCACGCACTCATTTTCACACACATTCTCACACACTCATGCACACAGTCTCACACTTTCACACACATCCACTGAATGCACTCATACATTCTCCTGCACATTTTCACACTCACACTCAACACACATTCTCACAAACATACACTCACTCTTAAACACTCTTGCATCCACACAACCCTCTCACATTCTCACACTCTTACATGCTCATCTCTCCCACACTCTCACACTCATATTCACAGCCTGCCTGAGAGTGCCCCAGATCTGCAAGCCCACAGATCCCCCGCCTATCTCACAGACCCGCTGCCACCCCCAGCGCCCCCAGGGTAGGGGCAGGGAGAGTGGAAGAGCCCCTGTGTGAAACCACTGGCCCAGGGGACATGCACGCTTCCTGGCAGGTAAAGGGAGCCGCCGCATTCCGTCCTAATTCTAGCCCCCAGCAATAACCTGGGAAACTAGCTAGCTGCCCCTTGTTGGGGTAATAAGAGGGGACTATGGGGTATACGTTCAAGATTCCCTGTCGTCTCTTTGCCCAGCATTCGTTCAACACCAGCAGACTCCGGATATAAAGAAGCCAGCAGAGTGCGTTTATAAGCAAAAGTGTGAGAGGCACAATTTCAGCACCAGGACCCCCCAAAACGAGGGGGTAACTTTCACTTTCTGACCCAGTAGATGGTTCTATGTCTGCCCTTCAAAACTCTTCCCCGATCATATCATACTAAAATACTTAAGAGCAAGTAATAGATAAGACAGAGGAAAAGCCAAAACAGGTATAATACCTGCTAAGGGTCAGGCAACAAGCTGGATATCTCCCTCGCGTGGGGAGGCTTGGCCCCTTCTATTAGAGACAAGGAAACTGAGGCACCAGGAGGTTAAACAACCCATGCTGTGGAGCTGCACCTCCACAGCAGAGCCAGCTCCTGATCCATGACTGGGTGGCTTCCAAGCCCGTATTCTTTCCTACCACCCAGGTACCGAGGAGCAGAGAGGACACACACCCAGGTTTCTCTGGTGCCAGAGCTCCCCTCCTTTTGCTAGAACATTGCATTTCTGCAGCCCTCTCCATTCACAAAGGCCACTGACCACGACCTTCCACGTTCTGCCCAGGAGTCTGCCAAACAGTTAAGAACAACCAGAGAAAGGCCAGTCTAAGTCACTGGGCTTCTAAAATAAATCCCTTGAACTACTGCTAGTGTTTTATTCCTCCTCAATTGTTTCTCGGACTGACAATGTCCCAGTATTCCCTGGCTCAGGCCAGAAAATGGCAATTGCTGGGTCACCTCTGACACTTTGGGTAGTGACTTTTGCCAAGAAGAAGCCAGCAGAGACTCTGGTGTTCCCACCTGGAAACAGCCCGTACAAGTTCAGCCCTGGCTGCACTGAAGGAATCCCTGGGGGAGCTTGTTTAATAAACACACCCATGCTCCACCTTCAGCCTTACCACTGAAAGCAGAATCTCTGGGGGCAAACCCCAGACACTGCAATTTTTTCAAAACCCTCCCCTGGGATTCTAATGAGTAGTGAGGATAAGAACACCAGGTAATAGGACTCGGGGGACAAAGTGCATGCTCTCCCCTATGACCCTCACCCGGAACATCCCCCTGGGGGCCTGGATAGATGTGGGGCACGACAGGTGTGGAGGGGAGAGTGCCAAGGAGGACCTGACCATCCCGTTTCTTGTGGCATGGCCCCCATTGGTTCATCTGCCAGTGGGGATGATAAAATTCTTACCCACCCCAAAGGTTTATGCCAGACAATGCATGTAGTTCTGGTATGATGCCCACTCAATATTCTTTCCCCCATAAGATGGCTCCCTACACAGATCAAAAGAGTTGGAGGACTAAGGTGAGAGGTCTTTAATAGACTTCAGAAAGATAACATTACAGTTTCTGCCTAGGTTGGGCTTTTATTATCAACATGAACACATTTTAGCTACTTACTATTTACATTTTTTACAAGCAAAAGTTCTATATTGATTTTCTAGAATTGCCAGGGTGAGTGGGTATGTTTATGCCGGGGACGGATGGAGGAGGCAGACGTGGCCAGGGAGCCAGCTCTTGCTCTGGAGAGGCTGAGCAGAGCAGGGCTTTGGGGGCAATGCTGGGGTCACCTCCTAAACTTGGTGAGCCCAAGGGTGAGCTCCATCTTCTCACATAGGCCAGAACAATGAACTTGCCATAGTAAAAATGACACACCACATGGGAATATCAAATGTTGAAAAAGCGTGATGTATGCAACATACTCTCAAATGTTCAGGAAACAGAAAAATGGTTGATAGACATAGAAATAGATGGACAGATAAATGATGGATGAATCAATGGATTAATGGACTTATGGATGGATAGATTGATAACAGAGAGATGGATAGAAAGAGAGATAGAGGGATGGATCAATGGATCAATGGTGTGCTGGTTTGGATCTGTTATGTACCCAAAAAAGCCATGTTCTTTTAATCCAATCTTTTGAGGACTGCCTACTGTGGGTGGGACCTTTTGATTAGGTTATTTCCATAGAGATGTGTCCCAGTCCATTCAAGGTGGGTCTTAATCCCCTTGCTGGAGTCCTTTATGAGAGGATAAAAGACAGTTTGGAGCAAGCTCAGAGAAGCTAAGAGAGAAAGTGCCTAGAGACATTTTGGAGACAGCCATTGAAACCAGAACCAAAAGAGAAGCTAAGAGATGAAATCCAGAGTTTGCCCCAGAGAAGCTAAGAGAGGACCCCCAGACACTGAGAGAGAAATGCCCTGGGAGAACAAGCAAGAACACACAGGAACTGAGAGAGCCACTGAACAGCAGACATTGCCATGTGCCTTCCCATGTGACAGAGGAGCCCCGGATGCCAGCTGCCTTTCTTCAGAGAAGGTATTGTCCTCTTGATGCCTTAATTTGGAGATTTTCATGGCCTTAGAACTGTAAATTTGCAACCTAATAAGTCTCCATTGAAAAAGCCAACCCATTTCTGGTATATTGCATTCCAGCAGCTTTAGCAAACCAAAACAAATGGATTGACAGATAGATGATAGATATGATGGGTGGATAGATGCATGCGTGGATGGATGGATGGAAAGAGAAATGGTGATAGATGATAGGTCAGACAGATAAACGGATAGACAGAATTATATGCCAAATGTGGCAAAATATCAAAAGATGATAAATCTGGGTGGGACAATGTTGGAGTGTTCCGTATGGGGTTTGCATTGTTTTTACAACTGTCCTGTAAGTTTCAAATTATTTCAAAATAAAAAGTTTAAAAAAAAAGTATATGCCAGCCCTGTTCTCAACAGGTTCAGTACTACAAGGCAGCCACAGACCAAATGCTTCCACTCTGGGTTCAGTAGAAAATGGCCATCTCCTTCCCGCCGAGCAGGGACTCCTGTTTCCCCAACAGAGGGTCACCTTTATTTTGCCCACCTCTAACCCTAAGAAGTTGCCACTACATGAAAACATGTTCCCAGTTAACAAAATTATGTGTCGCAGCTCAGGGAGATGGGGCGGGGAGACCCTCTAAAGCAAAAACAAAATCTCTGTCCAAGTCCCCCCAGCCCCCAGCCCCCCGTGCCTCAGTCTTCCTAGGGTGATGCATGGTCGTGAGAGTGAAGCAAAAGGAGGTGTCCAGGTCCTGGACAGGGTGACAGGAGCCCACACACACTGGGACCCGAGTGTGCCCTGTTAATTACCAAGACGACAGCGTCAGCCACAGATTGCACAAGAGTGGCCAGTGCTCCAGACGGCAATGTGGTAGGAAGGGTGGCAACTGGTTTAGACGATTCTTTCGCCCCCTCGTTAATTTATCCTCAACCGCAGCCCATTACACACCAGGTATGTTCATGAACACAGTTTCCAAAACGCTCAGACTCGCACTGCAAACAAGGTGTCTTTCTCCCATTGCCCGGCTGCAGGAGCTGGGCTCAGATGTCAAGCCTCTACTCCAGGTCACCGGTCTGGATAGAGGCAGAGGCGGCCACAGGCTCAGGGTCCCCGCCAAGCTCCTCTCCTTGCCCACATGCCACTGCTACACCTCCCAAGGCTGGACAGAGTTGTCTGCTTTGGCGATAAACATCTCCCAGGACTCCAGTCTCAAATCTATAAAAGCTACTTAATCATATTCTTCCTATTCCGTCGACGTTCGGATACATCACCTTAGTAAAAGCCTGGGAGCCTGGGGATGCTTTTTCCTAAAAGACAGTCCGTTACCGGTTAGAGGTTTGGAAACTTTCTGAAATGTTATTTAAATTGCTTTTATAATTAAAAAAAAAAAAATCACTCAAGTATATCCATAGCCCAGTGCTGACAATCCGCTTACTACTTCTTTGTTTAAAAAAAGAAAAAGTAACTCATGCAAAGAAAAAGGCAGTTAGGTCCGCACCCCAGCTCCCGGCCCTCTCTGAAATGACATTTCCTGCACTGTCATTTTTCTTCGTACACCCCCAGATCTTGGGACCCCGCTCGTGTCGTAAACTGTGTGTGCCCGGATTGGGTTTTCTTCCACTGCACGCGACTCAGCTGCAGCCCGTGAGATGCAGACAAGGCTGGATGAGTTTACGGAATGAATGAATGAAAGCAGGAGTCCATCAATGGACAGAAGCCTAAGTGTTCACTGCGAGACCAGGCGCGCCCAGGGCACCTGGACAGTCGCTGGAAAGTAGGGGCCTCTTATCTGCTGGGCCCTTATCTTATCTGCTGAGTCTCAGGTGAGCTGATTTACAATTATTTACACCAGCCATTGTAGGGTCCATTCTCTCCAGGGCTCCAGAGCGACTCCCTGGGAGGGAGCAGAGAGAGAGCAGAAGACAGAGCCTGGAGCCTGATGGTGCCCTGGAGGAAACAGCTGAAAGGCTCAGAGGGCCAGGCTCAGGTTTAGAAGGGGCCCTGGAGAAAATGGGGAGTAGGGAGAGGTGTGGAAGCAGGCAGAGGGCAGGATCTTGTACAGGGAACTGAGAGGGAGGGCTGTGAGAAGCCTCTGCCAAGAGTCAGGTGGTCAGGATGGAAGGCATCCAGAAGGACAACAGTGTTCAGGACACGTCGGAACCAGGGGGCTCATCAGGGAGCAGAAAGGACAGAGCATCCTCCAAGGGGTTGAAGAGGACTTGGTGGATGGCAGCAACTTGAACTGGGCTGGGAGTCCAGAGGAAAAGAACCGGTTTGGTGGGGGAACAGGGGCAGGGACATTCCGAGGTGATCAGCACTCAACCACAGGAGCACGGGAAGGAGCTTCGACGGGCAGACAAGCTTTTGCTGAAATGGCAGGGGTTGTGGAGGGCAATGCACACTGGAAATGAGGAGAGCAGGACAGAGGAAAAGCTGTAACTGGGGCTCACTCTTCAGGTGTCCACCATTCTGAGCATAATCATGGGATCGCCCCATGTGTTCAAATCCATAGTCAAGTCCTCTTCTGCACTGCTACACATAGGACCGGGAAAGGGAAGTCAGAGGTCAGAAAACCAGGGTCACTGCCCACCAGGAGCTCTAGGCTTGGCCCCTTGGAAAGACTCCTAAGTTTAGCCACCCCAACTACCATCATTCCATAATGGTAGTTACCCATGATGAGTCTCTGCTCCAAGAACAACCATTCACAGGAGTTTCATGCTCCAAACACATCAACAATTGCACCCTGGGGGAAACCAAAATTCAGAGCTAGTGGAGTGGGCTGTCTCAGGCACCCATTTCATACACAGTGAAGTCCAGTTTCAAATCCAGAGACATAGCAGGCTGCTCCTTGCCTTGAAGCCTCCAAAGGTTCCCTTAGACTTTATCAGTTTTTAACTCCCTACTCTAACATTCCCAGCAGTGTATAATATGCTCTGATCTATCCCATCTTAAAAAGAAAAAACAAGACAAAAACAACCCACCCTTGACTCCATATTCCCCTCCCACTACTGGTCTCCTACTCTGTTCCCCTTCCTGCAAAATTTCTTCACTGGGTTGACTAGAGCCATTGCCCCATTTGCCCACGGTTCTTCACTCCTGAATCCCACAGTAAGACTTCCTCTCTGTGCCACTGAACCTGCCCATCACCCATTAGCCACCGCTGGTCCAATCCAGTAAGTGATTCTGCGTCCCCCTGTGATTCAAGTTCTCAGCTTTCTTTGGCCATTTCCTTCATCTCTGTGATCCAGGGTGCTAATTTCTCTCTGATTTCACCAGTCCCTTCTTTGTCTCCTTTGGAGGGTCACTGTCCTCTCTGAGCCCTCTAAGTGTCCAGGGAACCCCCAGCTCTGTCCCAGACTCTGCTGGGGGCACTCTCCCTCCCTAGCTTCCATCCGCTGGCCCCACCCTAGCCCTTTGTCCATGGACCTCATTGGTTCTCCTCCAGGCCAACTGCTCTCCTGGACTCCTGACCCCTATGTCCTGTTACCTACTCCACATCTCCACTTGGCTGTCCCCCATCCCCAAAACACAACCCCTGATTTCCTCCCACCAATCTGCTCCTCCCCATCTTCCCCATTCCCACACATGGCACCATCATTTCCTCAGGTACTCACCTCTAAAATCTGGGAACCCTTCTCCTTCCAAGCACACATCCAACCCATCAGCAGGTTCTGTAAAATACATCCCAGAAGGAACCAGATCTCATGGTCTCTACCACTGGACCATGCCACCAGTAAACAGACGGGTCTCTCCACACCCACTGCTGCTCCTGGCAGTATAGGAAAAAGCCAGACAGAGCTTCTCATTCTAGGAGTCAGGCCATGACGATTCTAGCACAAAACCCTACAATGGCTTTTAAAATTTATACCCTTAAAAAAAAAATTTTAAAAGCCAGGTTCTGATCATGAGCCTGCAGACCAACTGGAGCTGTATCCCCTGCCCATCTCCAACCTATTCTCCACCCCTTTGCTCCTTTCTCCAGCCACCTTGCTAACCCAACCTGCTAATCCAGTCCCTGCCTGAGGACATTTGCATATGCTGTTCCCTCTGGCCGTAATTTACTCCCCCAGATCCTTGCCCAGCTTACTTCCTCTCTTCCAAAATGTCACCTCCCACAGAGAGTATATGCATGCTACCCTATCTAAAATAGCCCACCCACCTCTGCCAATATCCACTTACCCCTTATCCTGCCTTGCATTTCTTCAGTGCACTCTCCACTACTTAGCGTCATATCTTGCAGTCATTTGTGCAGTTTACTATCAGGCACGTATTAGCTCCACATTGCCCATGCCCAGGTCAGCCCTAAAGATTTGCTGAATGAATGAGTGAATGAGGGCATGAATAAATGATATTCCTGATGGCCCCGACATCATCCCCCCAAAAAAGGCATATTAAGGTCCCAGCTCCCCCCCTCCCCGGTCCTGTGGGTGTGAGCCCATTTGTAAACAGGACCTTTGAAGATGTTATTAGTTAAGGTGTGACCCAAACTGAATGAGGGTGAGCCTTCATCCACCATGGCTGAAGTCCTTATGAACAAAGAAGATTGGACACAGAGAAAGAGAAGTCACGGAAAACAGCCAGAAACCGGAAGTCACTGGAGAAAAGAGAAGCACCACCATGTGCACTGCCGTGGACCATGGACCATGGAAAAGCCAATGACATGAACTTACGTCAGCATAGTGGGGCCAGAATGGGGCCTCAGCTTCTTGGGAAGCCTCTGTGTGAACCCCATTAGTCAACCCAGCCCGAAGCACCAGGAAATCTTCCTAATATATCTGGTCCCTAAAAGAAGCATCTCCTTGGAGCACCCCTTGCTTCTCTTTCTCAAACAGGCCAGCCAGGGGTCCCTGCCACAGGGAAACACACAAAATTCAAGCATGCAAGTCCTGGGCTGGACGGCTCTCTAGGGGTTGCACAGTCCGAGGCTGGGAAAGTTGCATGGGGCTCTGGCACTGCTGGGCTCTCAGGTCCTCCCCCAAAGAGCTGACCGGGAGAGGGCTCCCAGGCAGGATGGTGGCCGAGGCGTCCACATCCTGCTGAGCAACAGAGCAGGAACAAAAACCAAGTCCGTGCCCTCATGGAGCTTCCCCCCAGGCAGGGCGGACAGCCTGCCAAAGGATAAAAGGTGGATGAGATGTAGCAACTGCTATGAAGAAAAACAAATAAAGCAAAGGAGTAGGTGTGGCTGGCAGAGTGAGGGAGGACTGCTCTTTTATCAAGGATGATGTATGATACAGATTCATGGAGAATGGACGTTCCAGCAGAAGGGAGGGGTGGTGAGGGGCTCTCAAGGGGACGTAGATCGGAGAGGGGCTGAGCGACCCACTGGCGTGAATGCAGCGGAAGGGACAAGTCAGAGGACAGCCAGGGCCAGCTCAGAAGGCCTGTGTCCAGAGAGACTCACAATGAAATAGGAAATTGTCTTAAGGTTTTGGTGCAGTTTTAAAAGATTTTAAGGTTTCATTCAGGCTGACCTGGGAAGAAAGTGCAAGCGAAAGACTTGGTTCATAAGATCCTACAGGACCCAGGTAAGCTAAAACGGTGGCTACGGCAAGGTGGAGACTGTGGTCGGGTGGAGGCTGTGGCCAGGTGGTAAGAGTGCAAAGAAGCAGCTGGACTCTGGACCTATTTTGAAAGTAGAGATCCAACAGGTCTCACTGAAGGGTTGGATGGACCCTGTCTTGCTCAAGGCACACAGGGTAGACAGAGGGAGGAACTGGGATTAGAAAACACTGCATAGGTAAGAGCCACGGGACACGTGTCCCGAATGTGGCCACCTTGGAAAGTGAGACCAAGAAGAAAATGAAGGGGAGAACTGTGGCACCTCCTAGGGATATATCCCACAGAACTGAAAGCAGGGATCAGACAGATACTTGCACTCCAATGTTCACAAAAGCATTATTCACAATAGCCAAAAGATGGAAGTAACTCAAGTGTCCATTAATGGATGAATGGATAAACAATATGCAGTATATACACACAGTGGAATATTATTCACCCATAAAAAAGAATGAAGTCCTGATGCAACTTACAACATGGATGAACCTTGAAGACATCATGTTGAGTGAAATAAGCCAGACACAAAAGGACAAATATTGTATGACCTCACTGATATGAAATACCTAGAATAAGCAAATTCATAGAGATGGAAAGTAGATTACAGATTACAGGGGCTGGGGGTAGGGGCGGGGTGAAGAAAGAAATGGGAAGTTAATGCTTAATGGTTCAGAGTTTCTGTTTGAGGTGATGCAAAATTTGGGTAATAGATGATGGTGATGGTAGCACAATGTTGTGAATGTAATTAATACCACTGAATTGTACACTTGAAAGTAGTTAAAATGGAAATTTTACTATATATATATATATATTATTATAATAAAATTTAAATTAAGACAAAAAAGGATGGTGCTGAAGTTCCCAGGAGCAGCATGAAGCTGAAGCGTTTGGCAGAGTCAGTGCCCAAAATTACAGAGGAAGAAACATCTTCTAAGAGACAATTCATCTAAAGTAGGGAAATCACGGTGGAAAGTAATTTTACAACATATAGAGAACTACAAAAATCTTCATACCCACAGCCCCTGATAACTCCACATGTAGGAATCTAAATGAAGTTCGGATTCCAAAGGGAAGATGCTCCATGCATGAAGATGCAAAGGCACCATTTTTATGAGAGTGAAAAGGTAGGAGGGAAAAAACTGTCCATCAACAAAGGAAATAAATGGATTTAGAGATTTGGGGGTCCCATTGCCAAGTACCCAGGATGCACTCCACAAACAGGTGTTGAATAAATGGAAGAATGAGCAAATGAGTAAATCCTCAAAACGGAAATATCATTTACCTATTACATATCCCATTTGCAGAGGCTTTGTAATAACAAAGAATGATTTCTGCCAAGGAATGTGAACAGGAAAACAAAACTACAAAATGGTATGTCCACAGTTACACAAAGAAATTTAAAAAATGGGTCTTTGCGAGAAAAGACAGTGGGGCTCACAAAGAATGGAAACAGCTTTTCTGGGGGGTATGCAGAGCATTTCTTTTCCTTTTCTACAAATTCATTTTAATGTTTTAGAGTGCTTTTACAAAAAAAAAGGAGGGAAGAGGAGGGTGGAGGAGAAGGAGGAGGAGGAGAAGAGCAGAGACATTTAAACAGGCATTTAAAAAAAATGCAGCTTATTACCCTAGCTTATTTATTTGCAAAGATACCCTGCCACATTCTTCTGACACACCTAATTCATTTTTTCCACATTGTTTTTCCCCCGAGGCTATTTTGGCTGAAAGACAGAGTCTAACAAAATAGTGGGGCTTTGACAAATAAAAGGACTGTTTTAAGGATGCACTAGCAGTAATCTTTCCACGCCCGAAGGCAGTCTGGAACTCAGCTCGGCAGCAAGAGTGAGAAACAATGTACCAGAGGAAACAAGAAAAAACACAGCAAAGGGAAAGAAGCCACTCTCCCTGCTTCCCGTACAGAAATCGACAACACACATGCACACGTAGAGGGGTAGGCAAGAGAGTGGGGTTCCAAGCGTGTTCAGAGTCGTCTCCATCCCAGACCCTCTTTTGTAAAATGAACCCATCAACTCTAGGACTAAGAGGTGTTTTTGTCAAAGTGAGATTCTGGCAAGGCTTTTAAATCAAATAATGGTAGAAAAATAAATAAACATATACCTCTTTATTCAATAAAATAAAAGTTGTCTACACTTAGGAGGTCCCCCAATTTTTTTTTTATTTTTTTAACTTTATTTATCAAAAAATTAACAGACAAAAAACCCAGCAATTAAAAACAAACCAAAACAAAAAAAAACCCTCAACATTTCAAACAAAACAAAGGAAAGGATTTAAAATAACTACTTTGCAGAGATGCTAAACCTGCTTATAATTTTGCCTAAGAGTCTCCTCCCGAATGCCTCTGTATTGCTCAGATGTGGCCCTCTCTCTCTAGCTGAGCCAATTTGGCAGGTGAAATCACTGCCCTCCCCCCTACGTGGGATCTGACACCCAGGGGAGTGAATCTCCCTGGCAACGTGGACTATGACTCCCGGGGAGGAGCCTAGATCCGGAATCATGGGATAGAGAACATCTTCTTGACCAAAAGGGGGATGTGAAATGAAAGAAAGCTTCAGTGACAGAGATTTCAAATGGAGTCTGGTGGACATTCTTATACACTATATAGACAACACCTCTTAGGTTTTAATGTACTGGAATAGCTAGAAGTAAATACCGAAACTACCAAACTCCAAACCAGTAGCCTTGACTCTTGAAGACGATTGTAAAACAATGTAGCTTACAAGGGGTGACAGTGTGAGTGTGAAAACCTTGTGGATCACACTCCCTTTATCCAATGTATGGATGAGATGAGTAGAAAAATGGGGACAAAAACTAAATGAAAAATAGGGTGGGATGGGGGGATGATTTGGGTATTCTTTTTTACTTTTATTTTTTATTCTTATTCTGATTCTTTCTGGTATAAGGAAAATGTTCAAAAATAGATTGGGGTGATGAATGCACAACTATATGATGGTACTGAGAACAGTTGATTGTACACCATGGATGACTGTATGGTATGTGAATATATCTCAATAAAACTGAATTTTAAAAAAAATGAAAATAACTACTTTGCTTCCAACATGTCCAAATTATTTTTAAATTTTAAATAAACTGAAGGGCTGGGGTCCCTCTGGCCTTCTGAGCCCCACCAATGGAACACAGAGGTATACACACAGACGGTGTGTTCACAACCCATCCCCAAGCCCCAGGGACTCCCCAACCATCTGAGAAGGACAGGGAAGCAGGAAGAGTCACGGGTTGGGACTGGACATCTCAAGCTGACATGGAAAACCGGCAGAGAGAGGAGGTCCCTAAGCCCCTGATGTCAAGCATCTGCTTACTCAAGACTTCCAGGTTTGAATTCAAGACACGTCAGGGGTTAAGGGTTTGCTCTGTCCAACCCATGAGAGGGTCCTCTTATTTGTTGTTGTTCTGATTGGTTGGTTTTACTAATTTTTAACCCAATAATTCTGCCCTGCTACAAAGAAAGCTTGTTTAGTCAATGGAGGTAGGTCTAAATCAATGTTTGGGTGTAGAGGGTGAGCTAAGCATCTCTAACCAAGAACAAGAAAGCAGAGCTCTGCCCAGACAATAAGGTGCATGGTGACGTAAGCCATGCACACACCAACCCAGACTCACATCCTCCCTTCTCCAGGCTGGAATGGCACCTGGAATGGCACAATATGGCTAAACTCCACCCACAAGCTTTCTGGTCCCACCAGAGCTTTGGTGGGGTGGTTGGTCTCCTCGACAGACGCAGGACTGGCACTTGCCTCAGTGCACAAGTGACAACCCCTATGACATAGGAGCCGGCCAGAGCACAGAGATGCTGTCACCTGCCTGTCATCATCCATCGAGGCCCTCAAGAATTCAGGCCCTCCATAAACACCCTCATGCCCATGGATTCCCTCCACGAAGGACAGCCAAGGGCGGGAGAGGCACACAGGAGATGGGTGTGGAGGACGGAGCTCTGCTCGGCCATGGGGTGTGGTTGATGCCTCTATCCTAGGCTCAACCAGGGAAACCAGCGAGGAGGCAAAGACACTTCTGGCTGAATGCCGACAATCGCAATGACACTTTAGTCCAAAAAGATGGGCTTCTGTGTGTTTGCAAATGTTCTGAAGCATCTCTTATAAGGGACACGTTGATTTCTTCCTTTGGGACTTGGGATAAACATCTCACGTGTCCGGTGACATCACTGGTGGCCAGGCCAAATGTACAGGGTCTCAACAAACAGGGATGCTGCTGTCATTACTACCTCGATTATTAAACCCACAGAAAATGACCTTTTTACCAAAAAAAAAAAAAAAATGCTATTGTTAACCCAGTCCCTCCCCTTCCCCTTTCCAAAAGTACTTTTAATCTTTTAAATACAGGAAAAGAATACTCATAGTGTATAATGGCCAAGATCTCCCTGTCGATTTCTGTGATTTTTTTCCAAATCTTTTGATCACAACATACAATGAGTAATACACTTTAAACAGTGGCCCAGTAAAACACATCCATATGAAATAACTGAAAGGTTTCACCAAAAAATACCTCCTATGACAACTTGCAGAGTACTCTCTGGTATTTTTCATTCTAGTTCACTTTTTAAAAGCACCATCAGATTCTCTATTCAGTAATCATTGGAGATGCCAGAGGGCATCTGGAAGCACCAGGTAACATTTTTGCCTGGGAAAGCCACCAGCATTTAATGGGAGGAAGTAGGGATGTGATGCAGTTTCCCTGGCAAACCCCTCCAACAAAGAATTATTCCACCCCAAATGCCAGTGAAACGAGCACTAAGGGATCACACCTCTGGGCTGAAAAGCATTTACTATGGAATTCTCCAGATAAAGCCTATAAACTGGAGGAACATCCTATTTCCAGGAAATCCAGGTAAGAGGGGACGATGAGCACAGGGTCAAGCTCTCCCTTGGCCAGCAGTCAACAGAGCACCCCGCCCTACTCAATGCATCCCGGGTAAATGCAACTGGGGGCGGGCCAGATGCTCCCCTCTCCTTCCTCTGTGTTGGCGCTGCGGGTGGAGAAATTCTTCTGCAGGCAAGAACGAAGAAGGCCTTCCAGTGACAGAGCCCTGTGCGGGCTTCCTGACATAAAAGGAAAAAGGGAACTTGCTGTCCTGATATTGACAAGCTAAAACAAGTCCCGGTGCCGATGGAGGATCAAAGTGTCTGACTCATCTCAGAAATAATCCCCTCCAGGAATGTTTTCCTCTGTTGGCCTTGTTTGGCTTTGCTTTTCCTGCCCGACAGCAAAAGGCAAAGCTCCGAGCTGGTGCCCCTGTTTTCGGAACTGGCTTGATATTCCAGACAACAGCCCAGCCTCACCCTGCAGGTTCGGTAGCCTTTCAGTGGCCCTGACATCCCCCAGGAATGTAGCTGGAGCTCTGACTCATACATAGGTCTGCCTTCCGCTGTGCCTCTCTGCTCTGCAGCCACCTGGCTGTGCAAGGGGCAGAGGAAAGGGCCCTGGGGTTTCATTCTAAGGACTCGGGGTGGATGCCCAGCTCAGCCTCCACCAGCTTGCACGTTTCCATGGGTTCCTGTTTGCTCACTGGAAAACCTAGGGGGAAAAACCGGCACCAACGTGATTCCACAGGTTTTCCACATGTATGGTAAAGACAGGGAGAGCCTGTGCATAGTAGCTGCTCAATAATGCCTTGACTTTCCTCATAGACGTGCACTTTGATTGCCCTTCTGTCTCCTCCAGGCCACCTGTCACCTCCTCTGACCCCCAAGTGCCCACTCGGCCACTATTTGGGAAGTTCCCCTGTGCATCCCATGCAGGGGACCCCAGCTGGGGCGGAGGGGGCACCCTCCCTTAACACTGCTCCTCGAACCGTGTGCAGGAAAGAAACCTGCAAACGGCCGTGGGAAAAATGGCTGAAAATATCCCAGACCTGTGCACCCAGGAAAAGCCCAGGAGAAGCCACTGGGAGACAAAAGCAAATATCAACTTCCATTTACACTGACTTCTTCCTTCACTCTTGAAATGCCACACTCGATGTATACTTAGTTAAATAAATAAATAAATAAATAAATAAATAATATAGAGGTGCATGCTCAGATTTTAAATGGTGGGGTGTACAATCAAAGGTGGGCAAGATTCTCCAAGGAAGGGTAGCCTCAACAGCAGATGCAGCTTTATGAGACTTTATCTTGAGAACCTGCACCACTGGCAAATGCCAGAATGTTCTGCTGCAGAGCCATGCCTTGGCTTTTAGCTAAGAATCACCCCGGGAGCTTCACAGGTTCCCAAGTCCACGCTCAGGGATTTGCATTCGGGTTCAGGCTCACATGGCACCAGGAAAGAAATTTCTTTGTTCCCTCCAAGGGCAGATAAAGGCTGACCCAGCTTCTCTCCAGCTACCTGTTCTTTTCCACTGAAGACTGCTCATGGGAGAGGGTATCTACAAATCCAGTGCAGGGAACCCCTTTATCCCACACGGCTGGAGCATGCTCTGTCGGAGAGCGAGCAGCACTGACTCAGCCTGGTAGAGGGGACTAAAACCAAACATCTGGACATCTCTGGACCAACACCGTCCACCAGAAATTTAATGCAAGCCACAGAAGTAATTTTCAATTTCCTATAAGCTATGTTTTAAAAGGGAAAAAGAAACAGCTGATAGTCATTTTAATAGCATGATTTATTTAACCCAAAATGTCCAAAACAGCATCATCTCACCACATAATCAATATTAAAAAATTATTAAGGAGATGTTTTACATTTGGGGGATACAGTCTTCAAAATCCAGTGCATATTTTACACTTTCAGCACGCCCTAATGTAGACACTAGATTGTCCATGGTGAAACTGAAATGTAGTGCTACCAAAGCAGTACAGGAGCAATGTTTTTCCACTGGTATAGTTCTTAGATGTTAATTAATTATAAAGAAGTAAAATAGAAAATTCCGTTTTCCATTCACACATGCCACATTTCGAGGGATCGGCACAAGGCTGGGGGCTTTCGTGTTGGACAGCAGAGGTCCATCTGAGAACTTCTGGCACCAGGCATTCAGGCAGAACTGCACTTATACCCTGGATGTTTGGAAGCTGCATATTCAGAGAAGTAGGGTGGAAAACTCGGGGGACACATCAGCATAACCACCTGCTGCAAGGAGTTAGTAAAGGAACAGTGTTGGAGCTTCCTGGTTCCCAACAGGAAAGTGCAGGGCCCCTCATGGGGGTGCCCTGGGGGGCATGCTGGTGTGGATGAGCACTTCTACAGGTACATGGTGGGGAGCGGGGGTGGTGATTCTATTTGAACACCTTTGGTTCCATGCAATACTAAGAGTTTATTTTTCTGTAGTTAGGTGGCAACATTCTAACTTTTTTTTTTCTATTCAAGAGTTGTATACTTGGGGCAGAACATCTAGACCCTTTGGAAAGGTAAGTTTGTAAATCTGCCATTGCCTAACATGGAGAGCTGTTAAAAGAAACTGTTGCGTTACCCTTCTCCATTGTGTTGGTTGTAGGGGGTAATTAAGGACACTCAAGTGGGACTTTCAGGAAGCCACTGCCTTCTGAATTCCACCTCAGAAACATCCCTGCTCTCCGGTCAACACATTTGGTTTTGTGGTTTTTTACTCCTTTATCTCCTGGATGCTATGAAACAATTGAAAAACAATTGCTTCCTTCCTTGCACTGGCTGCCAGGAAGCTCACAGCCAAATCCTTGCAGTAACCGAGCTTTGACAGCCTCCCCATTGGATTCCACCTTCCATTGGGCTTCACCGTTTTCTCAAACTTTTATTTCCCCTTTGAGTTCTTACATTGTTTTAATCTGGCTATATTTTATATGCTGTATCTTTTCAAATCATCTGTGGTGCTAGGCAGGATATTAAATAAATGTAAAAATGAGTTAAAATTCGGTGGGCTATGATATGAACTTGAGCATTTCAAGGATCAACTCTCACCTGAACTTAAGAAACACATTCACAGCTGCTGCTGAAAGGCATCAGTCCCCAGGGCCCAGGCCAGGCTCCAGGGCTGCACTGCCTGAGCACTCACTTCAGACTGGGAGCAGGCCCAAGCACACTACATCCCTGCACACAGCCAGGCATACCCTCTGCCAGTGCCTGCCAATGCCAAGTTTATAATCCTTTCTTTTTAGGTCACCGCCAACCAAAATCTTTTCACAAACCTCATTTGACTCTCATTTTCCATCAAGGCAAGGAGAGAAAATAGGCTTACTAACCTGGTTTACAGATGAAGAAACAGACACCCCAGAGAGGTCAATCAACTTTCCCAATATCACACAGCATGGTTGATGGAATGATGTACCACAACACAGACATGTTCTTAATGTTAATCCTTGTTCCCGAGCGTGTGAACCCACTCGTAAATAAGACCTCTTAAAGATGCTATTTTTAGTTAAGGTATAGTCCAACTGAACAAGAATGGATCTTAATCCATATTACTAAGAGGCCTTATAAAGAGAAGAGACCGGAAGCCAAAAGTTGGAGAAGTCCATATAAAAAGAAGCTGAAAGTCAGTGGAAACCAGAAGAGCAGACACAAGGAATGAGAGATGGCCACATCAAGGGAGGCAGGGATGCAAGCCACGGAACCCCAAGGACTGTGGCAAGCCACCCCCCGAACGTACAGACCCTGGGAGAAAGAAAGCCTTGCCAGTGCCTTGATTTTGGACTTCTCCTAGCCTCACAACTGTGAGCCAGCTCCTAATGCTCTAGCCAACCCACAGTGCGGGTCGTGGCAGCTCTGGCAAACTAAGACCCAGCAGTTCTTCAGACCGCACACTCACTTCTGGATGAAGGTGGCGACTGCTCAGCCCACTGGCAGCTTCCAGGCTCAACGACTGGTTCTCTTCCGGAGCCCAGCTCAGAGAAGCGTTAGCTAACAGCTCATGTAAATGACCCACAGGATATGTTCTAGGGATCCGGAGACACCGAGTCAGCTTTCCATACTCCCAGCTCTCCAAGATGCACCTTAGATACCCTATCTGAACACCTACCAAACACCTACTCTTGTAAGAAGCAAATGAATAAAACCCTGACTCAGAACATGTGCCCAACACACACGGCTCTGCTCCCGAGGATGGACGGGCAGCAAGAGCCCCACAAAGACAACAAGAGAGGAGAGAGAAATGTGAGGGAGGGGGCACACGCACACATCATGCTGGGCACGGTCTTCTCTGAGGCCTTGCTAGTAGCATAGAATGTGCTTTCCAAAGAGACAAGCAAAAAAAGACACACGCAAACAGGCTTTGCATTGTAATAGCCACATTCAGCCTACAGCTTCTCGTTTTAGTACTCTGTTGCTTTATGCCCCGTGGACTCCCTCTCTGTTTTAGGAATGATGGGCATAGATGGACTTATTCATCTGGCAGAAAGTTCTGGCGTGTTTTCTGTGCCCTGCAGATGTTGCAGGGGCCCCTGCAGTGGGGACGGACCAAGCAGCAGCAACCCCTGTCCTTGGGAGGACAGGATTTAAAAATGCAAAGGAGGGGCAAGTGTGAGAAGTACAATAAAACCACAGTCCCTTGGAGAAGCAGATGAACCTTCTAGCATGTTGAGATGACTGGATTCTTTTCTGGGGGGAGAGGGGGTGGGATTTAGCTCCCAGCTTGGTACTTAGCAATTGCAGAACACCACTGAAGTCTGCAAACACTCTTGGTTTCCGTTTTCTATACTATAATATTAAGAAAATACCTTACATATTACCTTAATATCTATTGCCAGGTGTGCCTGTTTGGATATATTACGTCCCTCAGAAAAGCCATATTCTTTAATGCAATCTTGTGGGGGCAGACTGATTAGCCTGTAGATTAAGATTGAGCCTCTGACTGAATTATTTCCATGGAGGTGTGGCCGTGCCCATTCAGAGTGGGTCTTGATTAGTTCACAGGAGTATTTCAGCAAGAAGCCAAGAGCCAACACAAACCTAGATACTTGCTGATCTTGGAGATGCTTGGAGATGCGGACAGAAGGACATTTGGAGATGCCAAGCTAAGAGATGAAGCCCAAAGTTTACCCCAGAGAAGCTAAGTGGGAACCCACAGATGCTTAAAGAGAAGGCCACTGAAATCAGAAGCTGAAAGCAATGCAACCCTGGAGCAAAGGACCAGCAGACGCCAGCCACGTGCCTTCCCAGCTAACAGAGGTGTTCTGTTCTTCTGTGAAGTTATCCTCTTGGTGATGCCTTAGTCTGGACACTTTTATGGCCTTAGGACTGTAAATTTGTAACCAAATAAACCCCCTTTATAAAAGTCAGTCCATTTCTGGTATTTTGCATAATAGCAGCTCTAGCAAACCAGAACACCAAGGTTGGGCATTAGGTGTACAAAATACTTTGGAAGTTGAAAAGCATCATGCAAGTGTCAATTATGACTCTTCCGGAAACCACACTCGCTACAGAGGCCAAGCTGGGCCCAACCCCCAGACCACCATTACTGTCTCTGCCCAAATGCTCAGGAGCACTCCAAGGACACTAAGGGGCTTTGAAACGGAGGCCTCAGGCCCTCTGGCTTCCCTGCTTATAAATCACCGCTTTGGAAAGCACAAGGCTTCCTTCAGGGATACTTCGGGCTGCGGTAAACCACCCCTCTGCCACCTCCAAATCCAGGAGACATCCGATTTCTTAGTTCTGCTGATGTCCACTGCTGCAAAACCAACCCATAGAGCTCTTCAAAATGGTTTCTGGCATTAAGGTCTGTCCCCACACAAGGTTTAGAAATCCAGACACAGTATCATTCGCCTTCCCTGTGCCGAGGCCTCCTGGGTGTCTACCAAACTTCGGTAAGAAGCACAGTCATGGAATTGCTGGGAGCCAGATTTAACTGTGCCAGGCCATCGGATCTGGAGATTCTCCACACTCAGGGCCATTCTTCACCGAGGGCGAAAACCTCACCAGAACAGCACTGTCCTGAACATTCCGGAATGTAACGTTTCAAAGCACCTACCTGTCCAGGACTACCTCGGGCAGCCTCCACCAGGCCTGTGAGGTTGGCAGAGTGGGTGCAGCTACCTCCACGTTAGACCAAAACTGGAGCTAAGGGAGATGAAGTGACAGTGATGGAACAAATGAGAGCCCCCAGGCTATGGGGCCAGAAGGGACATCACTGGGAAGCAGTCACACGCAATCTCTGAGCCATAACTTCCCCAGGCCCTGTGTCCCCTGGTCCGGCCCTCTGACAGCTCATCCCCAGGACCCTTGGAAGTGGCTCTGAACAGGTGTCATCCCCAGTGCCGTGAACATGTGGCAGCACCTGGAGAGACATCTTTGGTAGTCACTCTGGGGGAAGGGGGTGCTCCTGGCATCTAGAGGGTAGACACAAGGGATGATGCTAAATACCCAACAGTGCACAGGACACTCCCCAACCTCCACTCCCAGACGAAGAGTCATCCTGGCCCAAATGTCCGGAGAACTGAGCTGGAGAGCCCTGCTTTCAGAGGGAACAGAACCTGCCCCCTTACCCCAACCACGTGCCCTCCTGAGAGCTCTGCCCCCTGCACTTCTTCCTCCTGTGCATTGAGAGAGGGAGGGCAACCCACTGGAAGAGGAGCCTCTGCCTGGGACTCAGTTTCCACTCAGGATTAGCCACTTTCCCCCAGTCCTCTAAAGTCCCCTGTCTCTCTTTGCCCACAGGTAAAGCAGCAAGGCTTACTGGCCTCGCCTGGCCAAGACGCAAGCTCCCTTCTGATTGAAGGATGTTTTTCCATTCTGGGTATTACTGGTAGGACACTGAAAGAAAGTCTGCCAGTTTGTCTATATTATGTCCCCCAGAAAAAGCCATATTCTTTAATGCATTCTTGTGGGGGCAGACGTATTAGTGTGGATTAGGTTGGAACCTAATGGTTCATTGTCAATGGAGATGCACCCCACCCAACTGTAGGTGATAACTCTGATTGGATAATTTCCATGGAGGTGTGGCCCCACCCATTCAGCATGGGCCTTGATTGGTACACTGGAGCTCTATAAAAGCTCAGACAGAAGGAGCTCATAGCTAGATATAGCTGAGACAGACATTTTGAAGATGGCCGTTGGAAGCTGATGCAGGCATTTTGGAGAATGCCATTTTGAAATGCAACCTGGGAGCAAGCAGACGCCAGCCACGTGCCTTCCCAGCTAACAGAGGTTTTTCAGATGCCACTGGCCTTTCTTCAGTGAAGGTACCCTTTGTTGATGGACACTTTATGGCCTTAAGACAGTAACTATGTAACCAAATAAACCCCCTTTATAAAAGCCAATCCATTTCTAGTGTTTTGCATTCCAACAGCATTAGCAAACCAGAATAGGAAGAAATGCCACCTCAACTCCCTGCCCTACCCCTCCCACCTCTCCAAAGTTGTCACGGTTTGTGGCTGGGAACTAGGCTCGGCCAATGGAACATTCTAGCCCAAGACTTTGAGTCTTAAGGGAAAGTCACAAAGGCTAGAGGAGGCAAGGCCATTAGGGCGAGAATCTGGAGATAGTTGGAGCAGCCAGACACTGGGATGGTCCCTGTCACTGAAGCCACCATGTCATCAAGCTGCACAAAAAAGCTGGGCTCATTGTCTTTGAAGGCAGAGCACTCACTCATGGCTCCCAGCACTGTGTGGGCACGGTCACCTTGGCCACTACACACTTTCCCAACCCAGCTCCAATATTCACAAGGAGGCTGCGTGACTCCCAGGTGTCAGTGTTCATAACAACAGGCCGATATTTTAAAACAAAACTTGCTCAAAAAACTAAATGGATAAAGGTGGAAGCAACCCAAGTATCAAGAGATGCATGGATAAACAAAATGTGGTACATCCATACAATGGAATAGTATGCAGCCGTGAAAAGGAATGAAGTCCTGATGCATGCGACGACATGGATGAAACTTGAAGACATCATGTTGAGTGAAATAAGCCAGACACATAAAGACAAATACTGCATGATCTCACAGATATGAAATACCTAGAATGAGCAAATTCATAGAGACAGAGAGTAGATCACAGATTGCCAAGAACTGGGGGTGAAGAGAATGGGAGCTACTGCCTAATTGGTACAAGAGTTTGTGTGAGGTGATGACAAGCTTGAGTAACAGGTGAGAGGAGCACTATAATGCTAATGTAATTTGTAAATTTTGAGTTGTATATATGTTACTTCAATAAAAAGTTTTAAAGAAAATAACTAAGTGGGAGGTTCAAGCAACAATCTAGAATGAAAAACATGCTGGCAATATTGTCCCACAACTGCCCTCGAAAGACAGAGTTTATATCCCATCCCTCTAATCTGAGCTGTTCTTGCTTTGGCTGACAGAAAGTCCTAGAAGGGGTGATATGCAAGCTCCAGAGCCCAGTCCTTAGGAGGCCTGTTGGAAGCTGGGACCATCGTGCTGAGAAGCTCAGCACATGAACCACAGAGATAGTGGCCCAGCCACCCCAGCCATCCTGGCTAAGCCCTGCTCCCAGCAGACCCACCAGCGAGCACAGCAGAAAATCCACAGAACCCTGAGAAACACATCTTGTTGTTTTAAACCACTGAGTTTGGGGTCTTTTGTTTTGCAACAATTGATAATGGTTGCCAGTGTCAAGCTCTAAGTTGTGAAAGGACACCCAGCCAGGCCCCAGTGACAGCGCAAGGCTGGCGAAACACAGTTGAGTACCTAAATACTTCTCCACTTGGGCAAGGATGGCAACAGTAACCCACAGCCACTCCTGTCCTGAGTGGATCCAGTGCAGCAGTCTACAAAGCAGGAGCTTTCTGCAAACTACTCTGATTTGTGTCTCTATCACCTTGAAAAGTCAGCCAATTTTTCCTAAAGATGACTCTGCCAAGAATATCTTTACCAGCATCATTTATAATTATTTTAGAAGACTCTAAGAAACAGGAACTAGAATTATTTGCTCAAAGGTAGGCAGGGTAAATGCTTGAACAACCACATCCCATAGCCTGGTGATGGGCTTTCTACTTAAGGGAGTATTTTGGCAAAATGTTGCAACTTGGTGACACCGGCATCCACGGAGATGCTGCTGTGTGTTGGTTCTCTTTCAGCACAATCCCTGTCTGTACACGGATCAGGTAAAGTCAGTCTCTTAGGCTACATTCTTTATATTCACCTGAAGAAGAGTGAGAATAGAGTAAATAAATTCAAGGCCTGTCACTTGATCAATGTTTTGCGCTGGGAAAGTAGATCTCAAAACTAGCTGACCCCGACCATGTATGAAGCCAATTCAACTTAATGGTCAATTACATGTCAAGCTCTTCAGTGGGGAGAGGACAGAGGCACGATGCGAACCCAGGACTTTGCACTCCTGCTCCCAGCCTCTCTTGCAACACCTTGCTCTAACCATGCCCACCACTGTTCATGTCCCCTGACAGCTAAGTCAGTCGACAGTCAAAGATATTCATCAGCCAGACCCTCTGCCAGCTTGAGCTGGTCTCCACGGAGCGATGGAAGCCAACACAAGCACATCAAGACCAGGAATAGCATCAAACCAGCTGGAAACACCAGACCACCTCCTGGCTAGGGCTCACCCTTCGAGGACTAGCAAAACTCTAGGCCAACAAAAGAGGGTCTCAGGTCACCAGTGATGGACACTGGGCATGGGACATGAGTCAACCCATGTAAAAATGGCTTCTCAACAGGGAGGCACTCGATCAATGCAAAGGAAGGAAATAATCTCTCCCTAAAGTGCATCTGATCCTCACTCCAAGAGACACTCCTTTAAGGAGATCTAATTACCCATTTCTCGGTGGAAGACTACTGAAGTGCACAGAAATGAGTGGCGAGCTTCTGGGTCACTGAGCTGGTAAGCAGTAAGACCGAAGCACACTCCACTAGTGTCAGAAGTACCCTTTTCTCTGCAGGATGGTGAACTTATTTATGCTTTGGAAATCCTAGCTCCCCATCAGGATCCACTCAAAGCTGACATATAGAAGACCCTTCCTGATTCTCCAGGGAGGAGGTATTATAATAACACTAGCTATTTGACAGGGAGAGGTTTCAGCCTTTCTGTGTATTATCTCATGACAACCCTGGGTTGAAGCACCTGAGCAAGATGGACACTGTTGGTGGCTTCCCAGAGGCCCATGTTCCAACCAGCATGAGATCTCCCACCTTCTCTGCCACAGTCATCAACTCCAAGGAGGACCTACAACTTTGGTCTAAGCCAGTCAGCACAAGCCTTCTGTGATTACAGGGAATGATTTAGGACTTTTGTTGAATGGCTGTAGAAAAGACACTCTCTCTGGAAGTAAATGAAGGGCAGTTGGCAGCTATTTTGTAGTCATGAGAAGGATGGTCTGGGAATGGAGGTGACAACTCAAAAGGCAGAAATGAGAAGTGGTTATGAGCAATCACAAATTGAGTTGCTTGATCGAACCAACCCTGATGCCCACATTACCTCTGGTTGTTCTAGTTATATAAACCAATAAACACCCAGTGAACCTAAAGACCCTACCATCATTGAGGCTTACAGAGGGGAATTAAAGGGTCCAGATTCCCAAGACGATAAGCAGCAATGGTATTATTTGACTATGACTCTATCTGGTCCAAATTCCCTGTCTTTAACCACTATGTGATCTACTGCCTCCCTCTTGCTCACCTATCAGTTCCCACAGCACATTCTTCTGCTCTCATGGGCATGTCTCCTCCATATAGCATGTTCCATCTGTGTATGTGGCTAACCACTGTGCCCCAACTCTAAGCCCCTTGATTCCTCTTTGCATGAGAAGCACAATCTTGCACACAAAAGAAGCTCAATCTACATCTGTTTGATGATGAATAAAAACTAATGTACAACCAGCAGAGCTAGTTGCAAAAGGCAACAACTTCCAGAAATGTTGACCATCAAGCAACAACAGCACATTCATGTGAAGCCAGTTAGTGGGGAACGAAGTCAACGACGAACAAATGCTTGAAAATATGCATGAATTTACCCTTTCTCACTCTAACCCCATTTTCCAATTCCACACATGGCCAGATTTCCTTTGGTTTCTAGGTGTGTGCAGGAATAAAACTGGGGGTTCAATTTTGAATAAAATGCTCCTAAGTATGAGAACCATACATGCAGTTATTTCTTCTCAAGAATTCTAAATGGCTTTGGAAAAGCAGTCAGCAAGTCTGATACTAAGAGACGTATGAATTATTGCAAAGTAAAACCGAATTTTTAAAGACTACTTAATAGCTTCACTGGGGTTTCCAGTTAATGTTAATGGGCAAAGGATTACCTTAGCTGGCGGTTCTCAAACCTGCGTGAATCTCCTGAAGGCCTGTCACCATCCTCGTGGCCAGGCCTAATCCCCAAGTTTCTGATGCATTTCCAGCAGGTTCTGAAGGCCATGATGATGGCACTGGCTTTGAGAACCGCTGACTTAGGCAAATGTCTGAAAGCATGGGCTCCCTCTCACACAGCCAACCAAACAGCTTGCTGTATGCAAGCTGCATCTTGGACGGGGGCTAACAGAACCAGGAGCTGCGGGAGAAAACCTGACAGAGGGAAGGAGTAAAAGCTCAGGCAGCCAAGAAACATCATCTAGAATCCTCTGCTCTGCCATTTCCAAGCTGACATATGGGACAACTTACTTAACCCTTCCCAGCCTCAGTTTCTTCAGAGTTCAGCAAGGGTTAAATGTATCGGGACCCAGCTGGCACTTCATGAACATTTACTTCATGAAAGGAATGATTGAATGAATGCATGAATGAATGAATGAACAAAGGGACAAGCAAATGTGTTCCCCTAGCACAAGGCCTAAATAATAAATGTCAGTTGCTTCCCGGCATGCTGTCTCCACCCCAGGTGCATGCATTTTACTCCCAGCACAAACCAGAGGTTCATGAATTTATGCTATTCCACATCTCATTTATGAAGCTAAAAACAACACACTGTGTTATGGAAACCTGGGCAGATGATGAGGGAGTCATGTCCCCATAACAATGGGACACTGAGCCGTGTGTTTCACCCAGGGACAAGGCCAAACGCCAACTGGTGGATACAATGGCATTGAACAAGGCTGCAGCCTCTTGGAAGAAGGACAGATAGATCAGCTGATGTAAAGATAGCTTGTACCCGGACACGCTATCTTCCCACGGGGTCTGATGAACAAAGCCCACACTATCTGCAACATGCCCTGCTCTCCTATCAACCATCCTCCATCGCAGCAGTCACGGGGTGTGTTTCTAGGCACCAAGTGTATTACACAGCCGATGCAAACATTTCTGCAAAACTTGGCCAGTTTTTTAGACACAGTCAGCCTCACGTAATGAATTTGTGAACATGATCTGGAGAAGCTCAGCGGAAAGCAGATAAGTGAGCCTCTTTTCCCAAGAAGAGTCTGCTGTTTGTCAAACATTTTTATAGGATCAAACACCCCTTCGTTTAAACATGAGATGAGAGATTCCACATTGCAAGTGGGTCTGAATCGAGATCGGAATCCATTCAGAGAGCAAGACAAAGGAAATAAATTTCCTGCCAGTATACAGTATGGACTGCAAGAAAACCTCATAACACACTGGATCCAAAAAGAATATTCTTTTGTGCAACAAAGAATTGTAAAGTAACAGCTCCATATATGCAGCTACAATCTTCATATATTCCTTACAGACATTTAATGTAAACTTTCAATAATATGACAACCTCATATATGGATGTTTTCCAAGAAAGTAACAGTCAGGCTGGATCTTAAAAAGGAGCAAACCACTCTTCTCTGAAAGTTAATGAAGTGTACTGCAAAGCAGAATTCCAAGAAAGAAAATGATGGCCCTAAAAACAAATTGATACCGTGAGAAAATACATAAGCATCTCCCTCTCCCCTGGTAAAGAAACAACTTCTAGAAAGTTCCCACGGGGGTGCCGAGGCGTCGCTTTGCATTGTGAAATATGCCCCTACTACAGTTTTGTCAGGGCTACACGGGCACCCAGTTAGGGAGCCCAGCCCTCTTGCATTCCAAAGTATGGTATGGGGGTTCTTGGTGATGTCATGCCTTTCCCAAGGTCACCAACTAACTCTGGGCTCCTTCCAAAGCTCTTATCATATTAAAAAAAAAAAAAAAAAAGAAGCAGCAGCTTTGGTTCTTGTCCTTGGAGGAGCTGAGATTGTAGTGAGGAGAGAAAGAGAGAGACAAACAGAAATCACCCTCCTCTATCCCACGGTACGTTAGAAGAGGACAGGCATGGCTAACTGAGCCTCCGGAAAGAAAGTGGGCTGTGACAGTCAGGGTCCCACCCAGACAATCCCTGCCTCCGTGGAGATGACGGCCTGATGGGACGCGGACTTGGAAAGAGGACAGGAGGCCCCACCGTGTCCACCTCATCCCCAGTCAATCTGCTGAGGGACGAGCATGGAATAACTCCAAGCCCTCTGCAGAAAACTTCTTTTGCATTCAGTGCTCCTTGAAAAGGCAAATCACAAAGATGAAAGAAAATTTACAATGATAGCACCTAATTTTTATCAAAGAGGACCCTCAAATCGACAATGTCACCGTGAAGTTCTCAATATTCAACTAGACTTTAGAGAAGTTTGGTGACTACCCCAGGACCCCAATGCCTGTTCCTCCAAAGCCAGCTCTCCTTCCATGTCACCCCCAGAGTAAATGCAGGTGGGATGGATGCAGTGTCTGAGGACTTCTTCTTTCCCAAACCCACCCAGCATTATAGGAGATGGAAAAGCTGATGACCTTATCCAGCTCCTCCAAACACACAGTCTGACAATAGGCAGAACACAGCAGCCAGATCCAGTGCAGACAAATAAAAGATCAGGCAGTCAACCCAGAAGGTCACAGGAACACAGGACAATAGACATCACGGGTGGCTAAAAGCCTTTGTCAGCTTCAGCTAATTTGCCAAACTCATCTTGGCACCGAGGAAGGAAACCTGAGCCTGCCAGGAACTCAACTAGAGTATTACTGGTGGTAGAGCTGAACTCTGTACCCACAGCTCCTTGCTGGACACTTTCCAAGGTCAGAAGATCTGAAGGGCCAAGGTCAGCTTTACAGTGGGCTCCAGTACACCAGCCCCTCCCCTCGGTGTCCTGCTGGCGACAGGTTGTTGTGCTTTTTGCCTATTGCACATGGTGTCCCAGGAATCTGCTTCCAGCTAAACCAGTTTGCAAAGCCCTAACGTGGTGAAAGCCTGCTCCACCTCCCACTCCTTGGCAGCATTCTTCTGGGGAGAAGAAAGGTGATTCCCCAGGGCACACCCAGCTCCATTCTCTGCACAGGGACCATTGCACACCCACTGCTGAGTGTGAGCCTGCACGGGGCTTCCCCACAGGCAGCATGCAAAACCCAAGAGGGGACAGGCACCCACCGAGCAGGCGTGCAGGCTGAGTTTATTTTCTGGAAGAATAAGCTTTGACAAATAACCAGCCCAGCAGATAACTGACCATGCAAAGCCAGGCTCAGAGTTCTAGAAGCTGTTACAGTTGTAACTGTGAAGACGTTTGTAAAAACCTGGGCAAACGCTCAGTATACCATATACATTTACGAAAAGCAACAGCATTAATATGTATGCACTAAGCTTCCAACACTGAAATGTTGCAAAAACCTAGATGGGAAGAGGGTTAAAGGGTCATATGTTTTGTTGGACTGTAAGAAGGCGGAACCTTTCAAAAGCCTATAGACATCATTCAAAGTTGTTATATTCTCTCCAGCAATGGACAAAATGCTTTAAAATTTCATTATACTTTTAACAACGACCTATACGTTTAATTATTCCTATTTAAACAGGTGGTGAGGGTGAGATAAAGAGCAAGATTAACCACACCCAATGGGTTGCCAGTTACTCATCCTACCCCAATTTTTCATCAGCAGAATCCAGTTAAAATCAGAGCCTTGAAGTTGGGTACTTCAGAGGAAGGGGTATGAAGGATCCCGGGGAACTGCCACCAAGAGCGCCCCAGAAATGGAGGTGTGCGTGGCACCCAGGCTTTCAGGACCCAAGGCTGGGGCACTATCGACAGTTTCCCCACATGGACCCGGCACCTCCAGAGGGTACCGTGCAAACAGGACTAAATGCTAACTCACTGACTTTTTCCCACTTACCAGGGGTCTTCACACCTGTAACTTTTGAATGTTCGCCTTCAATATCCAGGGCAGAGCTGCATTGTTTTAAGCAGCATGGAAAGTTGCTGAAGGCTTTGATACTCTTTTCCTAGTTGAAAGAATAGAATGTTCCCGGTCTTGTGTCTTTGTGTTTCCTGCTATGCCTCCTTGAATCTCCTTAATGTTGCTGTAACACACCAAGCACATTTCTGCCCAGGGCCTCTGACCTCTCTGTCCCTCTACCTGGACTGTCCTTACTCAGGAGACACCCCTCCCTCCTCAACCCAAACATCATTTTGGAAAGAAGCCTCCCCCCTCTGACCGGCTGGGCCTCAGCCCTCCCCCCGTCCTCTGCCCTCCCCCCTCTGACCCCCCACCCCGTCCTCTGCCCTCCCCCCTCTGACCGGCTGGTCCTCGGCCCTCCCCCCTCTGACCGGCTGGTCCTCGGCCCTCCCCCCTCTGACCCCCCCCGTCCTCTGCCCTCCCCCCTCTGACCCCCCCCCGTCCTCTGCCCTCCCCCCTCTGACCGGCTGGTCCTCGGCCCTCCCCCCTCTGACCCCCCCCCGTCCTCTGCCCTCCCCCCTCTGACCCCCCACCCCGTCCTCTGCCCTCCCCCCTCTGACCGGCTGGTCCTCGGCCCTCCCCCCTCTGACCGGCTGGTCCTCGGCCCTCCCCCCTCTGACCCCCCCCCGTCCTCTGCCCTCCCCCCTCTGACCCCCCCCCGTCCTCTGCCCTCCCCCCTCTGACCGGCTGGCCCTCGGCCCTCCCCCCTCTGACCGGCTGGTCCTCGGCCCTCCCCCCATCCCCTGCCCTTCCCCCCTCTGACCGGCTGCTCCTCTGCCCAGTGCCCAGGGCTGAAACCGTGCCGGGCACAGTTAGCCTTGACGAGTGACAAATATGTGGCTGAATCTCCCTCCTCCTCACACCTCCAGCCCCCACCTCCCTCCGAATCTCACCAATTCTGTAAATGCCAACTTGGAAAAAATGCCAGTAATTCTGGTCCGACATGTTCCAAGGTCAGGGGAAAAAAAAAGAAAAAAAAAAACAGAAGGAAAACAGTTGTTTACATTCCTGACCTGTGACTGTGAATACACTTTTAAAGGGTAAAAATTAACCAGAGTGGACCTACATGAGCAGAACGTGAAGGGGACCTCTGGACCTGAGCACATTTCATTTACTGATCAGGAAAGACTGTGACTTGTCTCCTAAGAAAGCCTCATGCCCACAGCTCAGCCGCTTTAAACTCCCTTTAGCCCAGGCTGACCCAAATCAGGGCGTCAGTTTTGTGTTTTCCAGTCAGAAAAGCAGGCGAGGAAACTCTGAATAATTACACTCATAGATCATAGGTTCTGGCATGCAGTTCCCAGACGGAACCATTTATCCAAATTAAAACCATTCTCCAGAAACAAAATCAGACCCTTTTAATTGAAAATAAAACCATGCCAACCCCGAAGGCTCTTTTTTTTTTTTTAATGAAAGACATTCTTCCTGCTTTCTCATTCCATTCATCATTGAGTTTACACAATCTGTCAAAATCACTCGCTAAGTCTCCCTCTTCCTTTTCCTGCAGGCCTGGTTTCTACCCTGCGGGCTCCAGCCCTGCGTTAGGGGCATGAGGTGGATATACTCTAAGGCCCCAAAGAGCACAGTTTCTCAATTGCAGTTTGACCACACGTACCAAGGGGCTTCAGAAACTGTGGGATCTTTGACCTCAAACAGCCTGCTAGGAATCCTTCCAAGGCCATCACTGAATGTGCCCAAAGATTTACGTAAAAAGTTGTTAATACAGGGTTGGCTAAAACAGTTTAAAAAAAAAAAAAAAAAAATTGGGGGTGGGAGAGAGGAGGTGGAGGCAGAATTTAAACAACAAATGGGAAAATGGTTAAGCCTATTTACAATACATCCACATTCTAGGGTATTATATGGCCATCAAAATGTGTGTGCATGAAGAGCTATTTATAGACTGGAAAATGCTTAGACCACCAGGCCGGTTTAAAAAGCAGGATACAAACTAAAATATACAGTATGATTTCAATTGGGCTAATTCACAAAGCCTTAGAAAACACACTAGCACACCAACAGGCTAAAATATTAACCTCCAGTGTGGTGATAGGCAAAGGAAATTTTTCCTGCTTCCTTAGTAGTCTTCCATCTTTTCCAAGTTTACAATGAACACGTATGACATGGAAAAACAGAAAAAAATAAGAAAGTTATTTTGCAGGAAAAGGTCCAAATAGCAATTTAGGAAGAAAAGATCCCTCCATTACGTGGGAATCTTCCACTATCATCTCCCAAACAATACAGATTACAGATGCTCCCCCACCTCCTTCCCCTCCTGAGCCCAGGACAAGAGGGAAATGCATTTCTCAATGGCTTAGAGCTCCTCTCGGCCTCCCTAGAGCTCCCACCCCCAGTCAAAGACATGCACGTAGGCGCCCCTTTGCCCCCACTCCCCACCACCAGCTCTTCCGATGTTTCCAGAGGAGATGAACTGGAAACACACCTGTCTTGCAGATTATCAGAACAAATCCATCTGTCACCCCTGGCCTCCAGCAATCCATTACCTCCCTCACTCCTGTTATCACCGGGGCTCACAGCCCCCTTGGGTGATCAGATAGCACCGCCGGGGAATCGGGAAGCGGTGCTCCAGCACCAGGAACGAGTGCTTTGCAGACCTCTGGGGCTATGGAAATCCAGCAGGAACAAAGCTAGCAGAAGAGCGTAGAGCCACTGAGATCTCCGTCACTAACACACACCCCCAAGGGCTCAGCCTCCAGACCTTTTCTATCCAAAATGACAGCCCTCGGGAGCACTGTGCTCCCCACCGCCCCTTGCTCGTACTGATGTCTCCAGGCTGCAGGTGAGGAAAGACCAGGTGAGTCACAGTGGCTAGTCCAAGGCTTGAACGGGTGTCATTGTTCTACATCTAAAATGACAAACCGTGAAAGGGGCCAGTGTTCAGTGAAATATTTCAGAAAGGCGCTAGATCATACAGGGGAGAAGCCACCCCGGGAGCAAATCAATCGAGCCCTTTTGCTTGTGACTGTGCGGGGGCAAGTGAAGTGGGGTCCGGGGCACCCCAGCCCAAGGAGGAATGTGTAGAGAATGCAGACCCCCCCCCACCCTCAATGGCCAAGGGTGGCCCCCAGATGGGGGCCTGCTCCCTGCACCGTAAAACTCGAAAACGAGTGAAACGCAATTCAACAAAGATGTGTTCCAGGGTCCCAGGGAAGATAGCAGGATGTCTCAATCCACAGGCGGGACAGGTGTCCAGGGGCCCGGTGTGCAGCCCTGCCTCTCATAAAATGAGAGCACTGCAGAACACAGTTAAGACACTTAGTCTTCTTTGCCCTGGCCACTTCCTGGCTTGCAGATAGTTTATACACTGGTCTATAAGAAACTTCAGAGATTTGCTTTTACTTATTTCATAACATCTGCACACAAGGGGCAACCAAACACAGGTGAGACCCTTGGAGCCCCCCACCCAAAGGTTGCCGGTGCCTTGAGGCGACGGCTGGAGCGGTGGCGGTCGGAGTTGTGCAGCCCCCTTGCATTAATATCTACTGGACATCAAGTCTGGGCACCTTCAAGGCTCCCTAAAGATGGCTTCTACTTTCTTGGAAACAAAAAGAAAGCTGGGCTTGCAAAGGGTGTATTAAGTGTTATTATCTTTCCCCACAGGAGAAGAGGAAGAGGAAGGGGAGGCCACTGAAACATGTGCCATAATTAGAGCTGAGGGGGAGGAAGGAAGAGAGCAAGAAGGAAAGAAAAGGCCTGGGGTGTGCGAGGAAGTGGCTGCGGCCGGAACGCTTGCCAGCCCTGGGACCCAGGCAAGACGCGTGGGGCAAGCTCCTGAGCCTTCCCCCCACCCCCACAACCCCCTCTGGGCTCCCACTTCCCTCACCCTGCTCAATGAGACGTAAGGAGGGTCACCTCACAGGCGGGTCATGGGGGCTGTGCAAACCCCAAGCAAGGTCAGGCCTTAGGAAAGAACTCCAAGCAGGAGAGACAGAACCGGATTCAAATCTAGTCGCCCAGCTTCCACCACCTTCATCTCCGTCCACTCACAGGCTCAGCCCAGGACAGCCCAGCGGCACAATTCACCTTCTGTGGACGACTTCCAGGCCCAGGCTTTGTCGCCAAGCTACCCACAAGACATGGAGGGGTTATTCAGAAGCTCACCAAGTCTCAGTGCCTCTTCCAGAAAATGGACACTAATGCACATTTTGCAAGGTTGGCTGAGGATCAGAGATCTGCATCGAAAGCACCCCACACCGGCACAGGAGGCATCATTCTTAGCAGTTAGATGGCTAGTAGCAGGAGGGATGCTTGGCCCAGGACCATGGAGACATAGCCAAGAGAAGCCATCTTCCCCAGAGCTGGCAGCCTCTGGGGGCTTTCCTGATCACTGAAACAGACTCTTTAGGCATCATCTTTAATTTTGCCCATTTGGGACAAAATATACTTGTACATCACTGCCTTCTTTAAAACAACCACCACCACATAATTTTATTAAGTGTCGTCATGATGACCACCAAGAACTGTTTCGATCCATGGCACAGCGAGGTGTTCTGAGGGCTACCGTCACTTGTCCCTAAATTAAATGGCCCCAGGCCAAGTTCATTCACCTCCTTCTCTCTCCAGTTCTGCAGATAGCAGCACCCAGAGGTGGTCTGGGACCAGGTAGCAGAGATGCTTACACGAGGCCGGGCTGAGCCAGGGCTGGGCACGTGGTAGGAGCCTGGATGTCACCAGGATGCATGAAAGAGCAGAAGGGAGCGATGGCCGGCTCGCTGAGCTGGGTATCACAGGCCCTACAGAGCGCCTGCTCCCAGGGCCTCAGTGCACTTCGAAGACCCCAAGCCAGCCACCCTGTTCCCTGGATCCTGAGCTCAATAGAATGCCCCCCATCACAATGGTGGAAGCAAACAAAGCACATCCCTGATACACAGAATTCAAATAGGAACGCAAAAGAAACTGGGATGTTCTCATTTTCTGCTTTTTCTAAGAAATGAACAAATATCCAGGGAGTACATTTTCCTATCCCCTAGCTCCCTCCAAAGAACTGCAAAGTTAGGATGGCTCAACATAATATAAGATGCAAACTATCTGCAGAAGCAAACAGAGGTTAACTCATTTCAGTAGCATTTGGTGACCAGTGATGGTTATGGTCTTGGTTTTCTAAAGGGAGTAGAGCAAGGAGGAAACAGCATATTCCTTGCCTTTAGACAGTCCTGCATTTAAATATCAGTTCTTCTACTCTGGGGAACATGGAGATTTCTATAAAGATAAGGCCACACCACACCCACCTCACTGCTTTGCTTCAAGGATTGAAAGAAATAACTGTACCAAGGCACCCAGAACACAGAGGCTGCTAAAGACATTAATAGTTTTCAATGCTCTTATTAATTACTGTGAGGAACTGGACTCCTATTTAATTACCCAATGATCCAGAATCCACCCACCCACCCTGGATCCACAGGGGAGGGCTGCAAAGGCCTCTGGGTAGACAGTGCCAGCTGGGAGTCACCGCTAGGATCCTGGGCTCACCTGGGTCCTGCAGGAAAGGCCCTGGGTCTGGGGGTCAGCCACACTCCTGGGCACCCCAGCTACTGCTGGCAGGAGCAGACCAGCCAGACTCACCCACCTCCAGCCCAGACTGCCTCTGGCTGAGAAGTCCCTGAGAAGTTCCCGGGAGTCTGCTAGAGCCCCACTTAGTGCTAAGGACACTGTTAAAACATTCAGTGTCTCCAGGCTACCTACTAAATGGCAGGGATATAAAAAGTAACTTTCCACTCTCCCAGAAGTTGACTGGTTCCCTTTGTATCCTCTTCTTCCTGGAACTTACTGCACCTTCCGCTTACAGAAGTTAATACATAGGGGTCAGGGGGAGGGAACAAAAGGTTTTCCCCCTTCTCATGAATGGTTTATGCCAAGCTACCCTTCGAGAATGAGCATGGGTTCTCATTCAGGTCCCTAACTCTTCCTGGGGCTTGGAGAAATTCACTTAGTGTTTTAATTGGTAAAATGGGTTCTTGTGTGGATGTACAAAGTCCTATAGAGAAAATGTTCAAAAATTAATTTTGGTGATGAACACACAACTATATAATGGTACTGTGAACAACTGAATGTACACTTTGTATGACTGCATGGTATGTGAATATATCTCAATTAAAAAAAAAAGTCCTATAGAGATATGAGCTGTAATGGCCAGATGGAGGTCAGAAATCTGCCCCCTCTTAGCCTCCTCCACTCATGTTTCTTGCCTCATTGTCCCCTTTCCAGGTCATTTTTATCCCCTCATCAACATCTTGGGTAGAACATCACATTCACCACAAAATGCAAAACTTTTCAAGCAGCTCCATTTAAAAACATGAGGTGCCAATGTCATACTTTGCAAAAAGCCCATCGGTTTGCATCCAGGAGTACAGCTTCCAGCTGCTAGAGCTTTTTCTGTCTTCTCAGAGGGTGGGGAGCGGGGGGGTGGGGGTGGTGGTTAAAGAAATAATTTATCTGTTGCTATGGATAGCTTTGGCAGTCCCTGCTGAGGAATTTGCTTCCAGGACATGCATTAGAATCTAATCAACAAAGTGTTAATAATAGAGTGGTAAATGGGAACCCTGTATTTTACACATATGCTTTTTCTGAAAACCCACTTCTGTAATTTAAAAAAAAAAAAAAAAAAAGAATCTAATCAAGAGAGATACAGCAGCTGGAAGCAAGTTTCTGGAATATCACAGTCCTGACCAGGAATCCTGGGCTGCACTGACGTTGTTTCATGACCTTGGCAGTAACTCAGCCCTTCTTGGCCTCAGTTTCCATATCTGGGAATAGGGAATAAACCTGATGCCCAGTGCCTGGCACAACTGAACACTCAATCAGTATTCACTATGGTCATGACTATGGCTTTGTCTGTGAGGTCACTGGGTCTGGCACAAGCCTTCTGTCGGGTCCCCTAGACCCAATCTCCGGGCAGGAGCATCTGCATCTCTGCTGTCCCACCCCCAGGGGTGTGGGGGCTTCTAGCCTCCAGCACTTTGCTGCTGCGGGTGCCACATGGCCTAAGCTGACTCACCACCCCCGCGCCCAGGCCCCTCCCCGGCCTTGGCACAGAAAAGCCTTGCTCAATACTTGTTGATTGATTTGCAAATACAACTTCCCAATCCCCCAAGAGGGAAGAACCAAACACACAAGGACTTCACAACCTCATTCAAAAGGCAAAGAACCACAGTACTTTAAAAGGAACAATCCACCCAAACAAAAAGCCTGGAGGAAATACATTGACATGTCCAAAGGGTGAGCTCTGATGGGTAAGACGGATGATAATTTTTGCATTCAAACTTTCCAGTATATTTTAATAGTCTTCAGTGATTATGCATTAATATTACAAGTAGTGGAAAAGCATAGGGGGCTATAACAGAAGATCAAAGCACACGAATGACTTGGGTGCCCTCTGAGGCTGGGGTTCGACTCTGGGCGCTCCTAAGCATGCTGCAATCACCCCCAGTAGTGCTCTCTGGCCACCCCACATGCCAGATCGCGTTGTTTTGTTGTTGGTGATGTGTGCGCGTTTTTGCACGTTACAGCGTCCAAGTCAGCTGCTTGCGCAGTCGCGAGAATGAGGGTCAAGCTCTTTGGCCTCTTCCAGCCAGACGCAGATTTTCAAATCACTTCAAGCCCATGACCCCTTGCCTCACTGGTCAAGTCCCAGGGCCTCAGGATCAGAGCGACCCCAGAGCGGTGCTCACGCGGGCCCGGGGCCCTCCTCCTCCCGCTTGTCAAGCGAGAAGGCCGGCGTGCCTGGAGGCGCGTGCCACAGGTGGCTCCGGTCCGGACGCAGGTCCCCCTCCCGTGCGCTCCCACTCCTCGAAAGGGGGCAGAAGCCCGCGGAGGGACCCCTAGCCAAAGCAAAGACAAAAAGGAAGAGACATACGCCTCCGAAAAACTTTCCCAAAAAGGGCGGGAGAAGGGGCTCTAGTTCTCCATGGCAGCCACACGCTCGGCTCTGCGCCGCGGAGTCTCCGGCAGCGCGCCCTAAGCGGGCAAGTCCGCCCGGCCGCGACCGCACGGCTGCTGCCGACCGGGACCGCGGCCCCGGGACACGTTCAGTCCCCGCCCGCCGGCCAGGGACCCCGGCCCAGCTGAGCGCGTGGCCCCGGGTCCCCGTCCCCATGTCCCGATCCTCTGGTCCCCCGAACCCCTTTCGTCCCCGTACCCGGAGCCCCGGTCTCCGCGGCCCCAAGTCCCTGGCCCGGCGCCCCAACTCTCGGCGCGCCCCGAGACTTCGTCCCCGCGCCCCGCTCCAGGTCCCCACGCCGACGGCGCAAACGCCCGATCCAGCCCAAAACAAAGAGAGAGACGCGTGGGCCCCCGTCCGCTCTCGCCCGCCCGTCCCTCCGCCCCCGTCCGCGCGTACCTGGGGCCGAGGCCGGGCCGGGCCGGACGCGATGGCCGGCGGGAGGCTGGGTGCGGGCGGCGCGAGCAGAGCGCGGCGGCGGCCTCTCCTCTCCGCGGCCGGCGGCGCCCGCGGCAGGGCCCCCTCGAGGCGGCGCGGGCAATCGCCGCTCCCGCCCGCCTGCAGGGAGGGGCCGCCGGCCCACCTGCCCGCCGCCCCGGCAGTGCCGCGCGGGTCGTCCTGGCGGCGCTCGCTTGCCCAGGTTCACTGACCGGGCGGGCTGGCCACATGCAATCATCCCACCCGGGTACAAGACCAGGCTCCGAGTGTTTATCAGGATCACAGGTTCTGGGCAGTGAAAAGCCCTCGGGTTCGAGTCCTGCTTCTTGCAAAACCAGGACTTCGTTCATGCATTCAACGGGTATAATTATTGTGCTCTTGTGGGAGAAAGACCAAAGCTGCCGCAGCTTTAGAGTCGGGAGGGAAATGTGTATACATAAGGCAGGTAATTAGGACACAGCGGAGTAAGTGCGTTGGTAGGGAAAGCCCAAGTTGCCTTAGAAGATCCTAGAAGGTGCAACTAGTAGGGGGTTGGGGAAGAAATGGGGTTAGATGCTTGAGGTCCCGTGACTTCTAAAATGATCCCGGGTAAATGACAAGGATTTAGAAATGCCAAGAGCCAACAGGAAAGAATGTGCCAGGCAGATTCTGCAAGTGAGAAAGGGGCATGGATTCTGGAATCTCCAAGATTCAGGGTGGCACCTCACACAGCCTTTTTGTGAAATCTGGGGAATGGGCAACATGCTTTTGAAGGTCATCCTTGTGAAACACATGCTCTAAGAGACTTCTGCCCAAATTAGAAGGGTGTTTGTCCTGGGAACAGTTTTATCAACACCCTATCCTGTGGGTGTGGCCCCTTATACATGGAAGAATTTCTAAGGAGAAAAAAAAAACAAAAACAAAAAAACACCTAGGTTTCCCAGAAGAGGGACACAGCTTCTTCTGTCTGCTGCATGGAACAAAATTCCCACCCAGAAGAGGGTAAAAGTCAAGTCTTGGAGTGCATCATCAGAAAGCATTCCTGATCCAGCAACAGAACTTCCAAAGCCACCGCCTGCCCTCTGGGGCCCTGTCCTGCCTCTCTCCCACACGCAGGGAAACAGGGAAAACAGAACTTTGCAGAACTCTGGCAAGCAAGTCTCCCAAACCAGTCAGTGGTGGTCGAGAAATGGTGGAAGAAAAATCATGCCTGAAAGGCTTTTTTTAGGAATAGCCATCAGAAAGTTCAAGACCCCAGAATCAAAAGAAGCAGATCCAGCAGGAGACAGTGTCCGAGAGATGCTCAAATTTCACTCTGCCACTCAACGAGGCAAGAGAGTTCCTTTTTGAAAGGACTTAAAAATCCCTGCAATGCTCTAGGTGGTGGTATTCTTTCTCTGGAAGCAAAGAAATACAGAAAACTCTCATCTGCAGACTTGAGCTGGGCATCCATTCACTGATGCAAACGTTTATGCAATGTTTCCTGAGCATGAACACGAGGACTTCAGAAGTGAAGCCGACATTTTTCCTGCCCTTTAGGGGACTTCAGCCCTGGAGGTGACAAAGTAACTGCCACTCAACAGAATGAGGCAGGCAGACACCAAGAGAAGGAACCACAGCTGCATGCACAGGAGAAAGGCACAGCCGAGCTGTGAGCATCCTGAGAAGTGGAGTCAGGCAGGTACTATCACTATTCCCTCTTATTGATACAGAAATAGGCTCTGAAATCTTACAGGACTTGTCCAGCCTCACCCTGCTGGTCAGTGACAGACTCAACAAGGACCCAGGGCCATCCGGTCTCAATGTGTCTTCCCAGCTTCCCTCATCACCTCACAATTGTACTGGATGGTCTCCTTGCTTAGACATCTCTGCCACTAAACTTTCAGACCCAGAGCCAAAAACATCCTATCCATCTGGCATCCAAGAATCTATCCCAATGACAGAATCTACATCCACTGAATGAATAAAGCAATTTGAACCTCATGAGCTATTGAGATACTCATTGGCAGGAGCCAATATTGATAAAAGTGCCCACACAGCTAGGAAGACTCAGAGCAGGGCTCTGGTTCCTTGTCCCTCTGTCAGGCAGCCTCTCCTAAAACTCCCCCAAAAGCTGCTTGGGTGGCTGGCCCCTGCCCACACCCTTGTTTCCATGCCGACTGTCAATGGAACACACATCCATGAAGTACTTCCCCTTTGTCGCCCAGGCAGTTGACAGAGAGAGAAGGGACACCTCTGTACTCTGTGTTAGCCTAGGTGGCTGGTTCCCTGGTTCTCAAAAGTGCAGACACTCACCCTTGGCCCTGGTGCAGGGCAGCCTCCAAAAGTGCATCCTTCCAGGGCTCTGCTTGACAGCACCTTCCCAGACCTACTTCATTTTCCAAGAACTTAAAACAAAAACCAGGCGTGCAAGCAATTATCTGCAAAGGGGAATGGGCATTTTTTTTTTCCCATCTTCAGCCATCCAAAAAATATCTCACATTTGAAAACAAAAGTCTCAAACTAATTCAGTTCAAAGAAAAGCGGCCATGTGCCAAGAGTGACCCCTCTCTTCCCAAAAGCAAGAGTGGGGGTGGAGGAAAGTCAGGGGGTGGGGGTGGGGTCGACCCAACCTCCTTCCTCCCCTAACCGTTTCCCTCAGCCTCTTTCTTGCTCCTCTCAAGGCCAGGAGTTCCGTAAGAATTTTCTGGAAGCTTGCGATTGCCATGGAGATCACCTTGGCCCCGGTTGAGATCCGATAAATTCCTAGTCCTAGATCAAGGGAAGTGTGTGGGCAATGACTTTGGAGTTTTTTCTCATTTCTTATTTCCTTCCCCTGAAAATTAATAATTTCCAAAGAGCCACTAAAAGGGTCAGCAGGAAACAGTACAAAAAAGATAGTGTTACACTGTTCTACAATGGTCTAAGAAAATGATGGATTTTAAGGAGTGTGAACACATTACCTATGTTTTCCCTTAAAATACTGTGTCCATTGAGGATCTTTACTAGAACACGTTGCCATTTCCTCTCTTTCCCTCTCTCTCTCCAAACACACCAGAGATGCGACAAGTCCCTCCCTGCAACCCAAAGATGTGAGCTTTGCACTGGCCAAGACCTGTGAGGGGCACCTCAATGTCCCAGAGCCTTTTGAACATCTATGAAATCGTGGTACCCTCTCCCCAGAAACATGCACACATTCACAAACGTTTGCACTTGTGAACACCTGGCAGCCTGTTCAACGGACACAGATTCAGAGTCTTTGTATCACAGGTCAGGTTCCCCAGGGAGGAGAAAGAAGAAATGGGCAGAAGGGAGAGTGGAGCTGTGGTGCTGTGAGCCTACTCTCCCTGGAGTGCTGAAGACTGGATGAAATTCAGAGCCATCCCAAGGAAGAGTGGAGAGCCAGGCCTTTACCCCCTGCAGGAACCAGTCATTGGAAGTGTGCCACCCCAGGAGGGAGGGAGCCCCCTTGTCAAGGCCATGCTTTGCAGCTAATGAAATCCCCCAGGGGCAAAGCTCCCTGCCTCTCTGCAGCCCTCCCAGCAGCTGGAGCCAACAAAGTCTTCATTGAAGAGGCAAATACTGAACAGAGTATTACAGAGTCTACTACATAACACTGTCATGTCTTGTCCTGGAGCTGCAACTCAAAAGCTGGAAATCTCTTAGGAATAACTGGTTAACCTTCCAGCACTATCTCCATATTGAATATGGAAGGGCGGAAGATCCTGCTTTCCTTACCATCAGCAATTCACCCCCAAGACTAGTCTGCAAGCCCAACCCAGCCACGCTCATTTCTGGAAGTGAGGCAGGGGATACATGCCTTCCCTTCCCAGGGAAAAAGCCAAAAACTCCTATCCATGGTGCTTGTGAGATGCTTAGAACTGGAGTCCTTGAAACCTGAGGCAAAAAAAGCATGAGGACAAACATTTGACGATGACAGAGCTGACAGAAAGACACTGCTGAGCAGCTGAATATTCCTGAACACCCTGTCTCCAGACATCTTGTTAAGTAAACATTTGACATGTTTACTGTTGAAGCTCCTATTAGTCACGTTTTGGTTCCTTGCAGCTGAATGCATGCCTAACTGAGAGCTCAGCTGCACATGCTCTATGAAACGAAGATATCTGGAGCAAATGGGAGAGAACTGGGAACTTCAAGGAGCAAACTAGTGTTGGGAATCGGGGGCATCTTGACAATCTGTCCTCCTCGTTGTCTTTTGCCATCATCAATCTCTTACTTCCATAGGTGTTTGAAGAGTCATTCCCTTCCTTAACTTACATGTCAAGTCAGCTTATGGGACACCTTGGAAGACCCCCCTCCCCTGCCCCCCATCATTCCACACACAGATTTAGAGCCTCTTCTCTGGGTTCCCAGAGCATCTCGGATATGTCTATTTTATACTGCACAATAATCTTTGGTGGGAGGCCCCTCCTGGTATCCTCAATGGACTGCTGTGCCTCCTGAGCAAGCATCATGTCTTGTACATTTGTGTACCCCCAGGGTAGAACTTGATGCATAGGCCATAGCCAGTCTTCCATAAAAGCATGTATTGAACAAGTGGATGACGGTGAAGTAACCAATTTGCGAGGTCCAGAAACCCCAGGAGCAGTCAGGGTTAATGAAATTTTGTCTCGCAGCATGAAGGCGATAAGCACCCTTTCCATGCCTGTTCAGCCTTCCTCCAGACTTCTTGTTCAGAAAGAGGGTCCTAAAATGTGAGAGAAGACAGGCACCTCAAAGAGCCACATCTTCATTTGACTTTTAAGGTAACTGAAGCCTACATGGTTGGTAACTTGCTCAAGGTCAAATGCACATTAGCAGACCCCTAGCTTCTGCCCAAGCGCCTTTTAAGACAGCCCTTTCTATCTCTTCTCCTTAACAATGTGCCCTTCGTGGATGGCAGTGTAGTTGGACGATCTCTTCTAGCTTCCTTTGAGATGAACTTTTGCCTTTATTTTTAATCTGCCATCTGAGAGGGCTTAGAAGTAATGACACCCCAGCAGCAATGAGCACATCTAGTGCCCAGATCTTGGTCTCTAAGACCCTCTCCAATAAAAGGAACCAGCCAGAGCTCCTTGGAGAAATGGCTGATTCCAGACTGGGGCACAGAGTATCCAAAGATGAGTCCGGAACATTTTGTAATGCCAGAAAGTTAGGAGGTGCCCACAAAGCAAAAGGATGAGGGCATATCAGAGGGACACAGGAGCCAGTCTGAAAGAAGTCCCAGTGGCCAAAGCTGGAATGATTTGAGCAACACAATAAACAAGGTAATACTGGTTTATAATTCAGAGTATAAAATAAATATCCATGAGACCATAGTGATTTAATTCTTAAAACTAATTAATTTTAACTAATTAATTAATGGAGGAGAATAGACAATTCTGATTCCAAATAATTTATGTAGATAATCCCTGCTCAAGAAGGTGGAGCATAACTCCCCACCTCTTGAGAATGGGCCGTGCAGAGGGGACCTCTGTCCACAGAGCACGGTAAGGAGAGGGAGAAAGAGAGTCGCTTTGCAGTGGGGGACCGGGCCACACTGCTCGGCCAGGGGATGCAGGTCAGCCTCCTCAGTGACGAGCCCTGCACACAGCACAGATTCCTGACTATGACGTGAGGAAAATGACACTTTACCTCTGAGGTCTTCCTCCTCCAAATCATAACCACAGTCTAACCATGAAAAAGCATCAGACAAACCCCAGCTGAAGGACATCCTACAAATGCCTGACCCATTCTCCTCGAAACCGTCCAGGTCACCAGAAACAGGGCAAGGCTGAGAAAGTGCCAGAGCCATGAGGAGCCGGAGATGTGATGGCCACATGTGATGTGGGGTCCTAGACAGGGCCCTGGGATGGAAAAAGGACATCAGGGAAAAACTAGTGAAATCCGAATAAACTAAGGAGATTGGTTAATAATCATGTTCCAGTATCGGTCCCTTTAGCTGTGATGAATGTACTCTAATGATGTAAGATGTTGATCTGAGTGTTGGCGTATGCAGAAACTCTTTGTACTATCCCTGCAACTTTTTGGTAAACCTAAAACAATTCTAAAAAAATTTTTGTTTCTTTTTTAAATATGTTCTCTGAGCTACAAGAAAAAGATGACCATCTTTAAAGACGCTGGCAGAACAGTGCTTCTTGACTGCAA